>NC_135497.1:21303098-21603098 GCF_052857255.1 Amblyomma americanum | reverse complement strand
GCCTGTGCAGGCCTGCACTGGAGAGAGCAAGTCAGCTGAGGCCGCAGAGAGCGCAGTGGCATCGGTGACGCGAGTGTTTGTGGGCCCATTTCCGGACATTCCTGGACACTGGTGGCTGTCACTGTTTGCCAAGCTAGCCACAACCCTTGGCGCTGGGGACCACCTCTGGATCCTAGCTGCCCAGATGGCAGAGCACCAAGTCACGAAGATGGGTGGCACGGGCGTGGACGAGGTGACTTTTGTCAGATGTTGGTACTTCTTGGCACCTTAAGTTTTCCTCATGCTGTCATGCCTTTGCCTGCTCAACACCTTAATTAACAGGGTCTCAGTTCTGGCAGTCTTGATGCCATATGTAAAAGGACTGGTGGGGTCAATGCCGTCGGTGTGCTGATCAGCTGGAAAACCTGTCTTGCGCTTCCCACCTGGATACCTCGCTTTCCACTTAGACAATGTGCGTATGTGCAAAAAAAGACACATGTACTCGTTCAATATTCGCACCTGTAGTGGAAAAGTGACGCAGCTTGGGATGGGCCTGGTTTCATTTCTTTAGGGGCTTAAAAACGTAAAAGACACTCTTCTCCCTCTCACCGAAATCTGTCTTGTCTGTCATGCCTGCTTAAAGAAAATATTCGGAAGCTGCCTAACATTAGAACTGTCAGCAAAAACATGAGGGAGTGCAGAGTTTAGTCATAAGTGATGTTTCTGAAAACGTTTACTTGAGCACTTGCAAGCGTCTTTGATGTACAGTAGCCGATGGGTAATTCGGGCTTCAATACAGTCGAGCCCGCTAATAACGAACATGAGCGCCACGCGGCGTAAATTCGTTATATCCCAAAGTTCGTAGTAAGTGGACCACAGCTTTAAAGACAGTTGCTTGTCAAAACAGTAAATTTTTTCTTTGCGAAAAAGTCCGTGATGGACGTCTGTTTCTGCAGAGCAGATCCGATGAGGAAGGTTTCCTGATTATTCAATGGGGAGACTGCTCTTGAAGAAACATTTTTGTTTCTGCACTAAATTTTATGAACTGAAACACCCTTGACTAGTTTTTCGTGCTGATTCCAAAAATGTCATTGGTATCAGGATAGGCTGATTAGTTCCTGAGGTACACTGAATTAACATACTCTCATTAATAAGAATATTTAAGAGAAAAAGCACATTATAAACGTTCATAAATAGCACTTGGTTAGGTTCTTGAAACAGAAAGAGATGAAATGTTGGAAACAGTTTTTTAATTTTACCATCATAGGTAGTTTTTAAAGACATTGAAACTCAAAATACGAAAAATGCCTAACTTGCAGTCAAAAACGTGAGCAAATTAAAAAATTTCTGAACAATAATTACAAATTCTGCTCCCAGCATTGCCTAGTCTACACATATGGCTACGTGCTAAAAAATGAATTGTGGTTCTATCTGCCATAGATGCCGAGATATGTTAGTTTAGGAAGTTTAGGATTTGCTATGAGTCCAAAATTTCCATTTTGAGAAAAACAGCGAAATCAAACGAAGTGTTGTTTATGGCAAAGTACTTCAATTTTATTCACAAACTGGCACTAGCAGACACGTAATAGCCTCCTGGGATGTAGGGTGTCTGACCAGAGTGATTAAAATGGCGCTTTTTCAGTGTGCACTGCAGATTTTCTGCTGATTCAACTCCGTGTGAACTTCTCGAACTGATCGCGCACATTCGGAAGTCAATTTGAGCCGCATGGTCCACCACGGGCATCATGTCTGCTTAAAGAAAATATTCGGAAGCTGCCTAACATTAGAACTGTCAGCAAAAACATGAGGGGGTGCAGAGTTTAGTCATAAGCGATGTTTCTGAAAACGTTTACTTGAGCACTTGCAAGCGTCTTTGATGTACAGTAGCCGATGGGTAATTCGTGCTTCAATACAGTCGAGCCCGCTTATAACGAACATGAGCGCCACGCGGCGTCAGTTCGTTATATCCCGAAGTTCGTATTAAGTGGACCACAACTTTAGACAGTTGCTTGTCAAAACAGTAAATTTTTTCTTTGCGAAAAAGTCCGTGATGGACGTCTGTTTCTGCAGAGCAGATCCGATGAGGGAGGTTTGCTGATTATTCAATGGGGAGACTGCTCTTGAAGAAAAATTTCTTGTTTCTGCACTAAATTTTATGAACTGAAACACCCTTGACTAGTTTTTCGTGCTGATTCCAAAAATGTCATTGGTATCAGGATAGGCTGATTAGTTCCTGAGGTACACTGAATTAACATGCTCTCATTAATAAGAATAATTAAGAGAAAAAGCACATTATAAACGTTCATAAATAGCACTTGGTTAGGTTCTTGAAACAGAAAGGGATGAAATGTTGGAAACAGTTTTTTAATTTTACCACCATAGGTAGTTTTTAAAGACATTGAAACTCAAACTACGAAAAATGCCTAACTTGCAGTCAAAAACTTGAGCAAATTAAAAAATTTCTGAACAATAATTACAAATTCTGCTCCCAGCATTGCCTAGTCTACACATATGGCTACGTGCTAAAAAATGAATTGTGGTTCTATCTGCCATAGATGCCGAGATATGTTAGTTTAGGAAGTTTAGGATTTGCTATGAGTCCACAATTTCCATTTTGAGAAAAACAGCAAAATCAAACGAAGTGTTGTTTATGGCAAAGTACTTCAATTTTATTCACAAACTGGCACTAGCAGACACGTAATAGCCTCCTGGGATGTAGGGTGTCTGACCAGAGTGATTAAAATGGCGCTTTTTCAGTGTGCACTGCAGATTTTCTGCACATTCAACTCCGTGTGAACTTCTCGAACTGATCGCGCACATTCGGAAGTCAATTTGAGCCGCATGGTCCACCACGGGCGTCAACTTTTTTGACGTATTTCTGCCAAGTTTTTGAATGCAGACCGCAGTGGGATATATTCATCACCGAAAATATGTCATTCAATGCGGCACGCTGGTTTCCCGTTGACTGCATTGCAGGCGCGGCGAGGATGTTCACCACGAACGGGCTCACTGTCCGGTCGGTCTCCACACGCGGCAAACTTCATTGCGATGAGATGTCGCCACAGTTCCCACATGTCAGGGTCGGTTTGGTGGCGAGGCCGTACTCTCTGTCGGATTTTTTAGTCGTCACGTCGCCATTGCATACTTTGCACTTCACTGATGCCAGCATCTCGTTCACTAAACGCAACCTGACGATGGAGAAGCTGTCGCCGAGTGAGGCAGTTGCGGAGTCTCCCATTCCACTGAAGAACGCTGCCTTGCGCTCTGTTGCTGCTGCTGATGCCGTCTGCTGAAGTTTCTCCTGAGCTTTCTTGCCCTTTTCTTCAATCTCACAAGGTTGCAGCATTGGGGTATCATGACGAACACGACCGCTGCCCGATGAGGCTTCCGCGACCGGCGCCGCAGTTAGGCCTAGCTCGGTCGGCACCTCCCGATCCGCTGGCGGAGGCGTATCCACAGGGCTTGCGGTTGCTCGAGGTGACCGTGGCGCTCTTCTTCAGGTTGCTAACGAGCGATTTTTTCCTCTTTTTCCCGTTTCTGTGAGTCGTGCCAAACTTTGGCGCCGGCGTTGACATCTTTGCGAGACGCACTAGCGAACACACCTTGACAAGATGGCTACCGCTTGCGCTCAACGAATGCTTCCAGCATACGACACGAAGCCCTTCAGCCAATTAGATAGCAGCCTTCAGTCACGTGCACCGACTAGCGAATAGCATTGCGCGTTGCAACTGCTTTTTGGCGGCATTTTCTCTCTCATCCAATAAGCATAAAAGAGAGCAACTGCGCGAAATTCAAAGCGAAAAGCAGCTCTTCCAAATGAGACCAAGATGGCACCGATCGCTGCAGTGAAACGATAAAGCATATCGCGGAAGAAGCCCTGTTGTTGAGCGCAAATCTGCCGAGAGCTCGGATGCAAGTTTTCTACTCATTTTACAGCTCAAATATTGGCTCTGGAGATTTTAAAATTCACAGGCTGGTAAAGAAACAGCTGCAGATTTCGAAAATTCCATTTTTGAAAAATCGTCTTTTTTCGTGATTTTTTTGCCTCCAAGAGCTGTCTCCCCCCTTAAAGCGTGATGCAGGATGCTAAGTGCCTCATACCACAGCAGACCAACTGATTTATTATTGCCTAATGCCCCTTTATTGTCAGTTTCTCGTTTTAGTGGAGAACAATGCTTTTCGTTGACATAAGAAAAGCAAATGAATCCTTGCTGTGTGATGTGCTCAACAGCTGTAAGGGTATTTAAGCCTTCCTTCACAACTGTATACAAACACAAGGCAAGAAGTGAATAAGAGGTTGCTCACCAGGAAAAGGACGCATAGCTGTAATCCACATCTATCTCCAGCACGCTCATTGAAATCACGGCCTCGTCGTCATTGTCCAGAACAGCGCATCCCAGCACTACACGGCAGGCATGTAGCCAGAATTTTTTTTGTGTATGGTACAGTGTAGCTAATCCGACTTGGCATGTGCATTGGGCACAGCTATTGTAAACATTTGATATTTACTTACAGTCATGCTCAGTTATAACGACTCAGATATAATGAGTGCTCGCTTATTAAAAACGAGTGCATTGCTACTGTCAAAATATGCATTAGGACAGTGGCAGTTCGTCTCAGAGACAGTCGAACCTCGTTATAACGAAGTAGCATCAGGACCGTAAATTAGTTCGTTATGTCCGATATTCGTTGTAACTATACATAAATATCGCCTCTGACAAATCTACAATTTGACTCGCGCAAAATGTTCTAAATACTAAAATCCATTCTGGGCTTCGAACCCTCTATAAACGAAGTAATCCTTACCTCTCTCCTTGTGGATTGTGGCATTTCAAATAAAACAGACCGGAGTATGGGAAAGTCGAATTACAAAAAAACAAAGTTTGTTCGACAAAACAGGTATGCGTTCGTTTATTTGAAGAAGGATCTGGTCTTCGTCTGGTGGCTTTTCACTTCACAGCACTGAGCAGAATAAAGTTTTCTACAGTGTCCAAGCACAAGAGGGCCTTTTCTACTTCAGCAGTTTTGGTTGTCCGCAGTTTTTCTAAATAGCCTTTCAGCCTCCTGGCCATGTCCATGGCATCAGCACTGCTTATCGATGGTCCATCACGTTCACTGTCACGTCCGCTATCGCTGCTGCTGTTATCCGCGTGGACCACAACGCGATCCACAATTTCTTGATTTGTCAGCTCAGGTGCCACGGCCAAGTTCTCATCGGCCGAAACGAAATCGTCAAATGCGATGCCTGGAAGTGCCAGTCGATTCCAAGTTCTGTCCAGCTCTACCAGGTTTTTAGGCTGAACTTTGTCTTCTATGGCAGGCAAAACAAAACTGGCATCCGCGAAACAGTTCCTTATTGTTGACTGCCTCACCTCATTCCGTGATCCGTACAACATTTCAAGTGTCGTCTTGATGTTGATGGTTGTTAATCAGCGTCGATCGATATCAAAAACCATTTGCATCACCAAACGCTTCTGGTAATTGCACTTGAGCGAACGGATAATGCCCTTGTCCATTGGTTGCAAAGCAGAAGTTGCGTTTGGTGGCAGGAACACCAAATGAACTGCCTTCAGCACGATCAAGACTTTGTGTGCCGAACAGTTGTCAAAGAGCAACAGGGCCTATCCTGTGCTGCCTCTAAATGTCCTGGTCGAAATTTGTGAACCAGTCTTCGAAAAGCTTGGCCATCATCCAGGCTTTTTTGTTAGACAAGTAAGCAACCTGCAAATTACGGGCGCCCTTCAGGCACCTCGGACGTGCAGACTTGCAGATAACGGTGAGTCGTCTTTTGTCTGAGCCGTCCATGTTCACGGCAACGGCAACCGTTTGCCTCCATGGCAGGTTTCGTTTTTTACTGCCAGTGACCGCTCTGGCAACAACGTGAAAAACAGGCCGGTTTCGTTGACGTTGTACACGTTGCACTCGTCGTATTCCTGGAGCAGAGGCCGTAAGTTCTCTAGCCACTTTTCACATGTCTCCACATCGAGAGCAGACTCTTCGCCAGACAATATCTGGCATGCGATCTCGTGTCTGTCTTTAAAACGTCACCGCAGCGGTCGCCAAGTGCTTGAGCATCCGCCTCGCATGCGGGAGGTGCGGGGTTCGATCCCCAGTGCCGCCGGGTACCCACCGGTGATACAATGGGTACAAGCTTTCCCCTGGTCTGGTGCTCGGCTTATTTAGGGTGAAATGCTTGGGAAATGGGTCTTCGACCCCACCTTGAGAATTTGAAAAAATACCTTGTGCCATGGCGCTCTTTGGCCATAGATGCCCTTGCGCCATAAAAATCCATCATCATCATCATCATCTTTAAAACATTGCAGCCAACCGCTGCTTGCATGGAAATCGTCATGCCCTAGTGCTCAGGCCACGCTGTTGGCCTCAGTTTGAGGAAGTGCTAGCAACAGTGGCAAGTTTCGTGCCCTTATGTCTTTAAGCCATGAAAGCAAAGCCACATCCACGTCCGGGTGATGGCAAGGCCTAACTCGCTTACGGTCAGCATTTGTAGCGTCCTTGGTGTTGCCTTCAATCTTCTTTCTTACGGACAAAATCGTGGATAAGGTACTTGGGGGAAGGCTGAACTCCACTGCAACACCCTTTTTCTTGCGGACACTGTCCACAGCTCTCAATATCTGCAGTTTTTTCTCGAGCGAGACCACCTTCCTCTTCGTTGCCAGTGTTGCTGTGCTTGCCTTCACCGCTGGACAAGTGGCGCCGCCCTTCGGCCCTTTGTCGTCATGTGAGCTGTCAGTTTTTGCACTCTGTTCATAGATGGCACGACGAGTAAAACGTGCAATTTATGTGCCAGGCCGCCAAACTTTCTGCAACCTTTTGAAACGATAAAAAAAAGTGTGCTTGTGAATTGGCTTCCAATAATTATTTTGCTTTTTTATGCTACCTTTATCGTTTTGAGCCTCGCGTAACCCAAATATTTCTTTGTCACAGCCAATATCACGGCGCATCTCGCTTTTGCAGTTTCATTATAAAACAGTAAATGTCGTAAAAATGAAGCATGGCCAACCAAAGTTCGAATTTAGTTCGCTATAACCGATAATTCGCTATATCAGTGTTTGTTATAACGATGTTCAACTGTACAATGAACAACTTTGGCCTTATCGCTCGGTTATTGTGAACTCTCCTCCCCGAAGTTGAGGTCGCACTTCCAGCAAGCAGAGATCGAAGATCTCTCATCTCTCGACAGTGCCTCAGAAATAGCATGTCGGCCCAAAAAAAGCAATAAAAAGGAGCCATTGGTACAGCAAGTAACCATCATCCAAGCTTGCACCAACAGCCTACAAGGGCAACCATTGCTTGCGTTCATGATTATACTGCACGGAAGAATGGGGACAGACAAAAAACACGTACACACACAGAGTGCAGACTTCCAGCTTTGTGTGTGTACGTGTTTCTTGTGACTGTCCCCGTTATTTCATGCAGTTTAATCATGACCAAGAAGCACCAACTAGCCCGCCAGAAAACCCTTCTTGCTTGCATGTTTGCTGGATGGGCAAAGCATCTCAAGTAGAAGCGAGAGCACGGTGAACGCGAGACAAAGGAATTGTAGCAAGTGAAGCTACTGCCCATGGCCGCGGATCAACTAACCGCACCGATTTCAGAAGTTTGAATGCCTTGCTGGCCATGCTGGTCACATGATATGCGTCTCCTGCCCATTCGGCTCCATTTCTTATGCTGTTGCTACGTGCAGGCAGCGTCAGACAGTGGACAATGTAGCTGATACATTGTTTGCCACGAACGCTGCACTACTTCCGTCACTGTATGGACCTAGGAAGGATGGATGAAGCGCTCAAAAACACTTATGATCAGACACATGTAGATTTGTGGCAATGCGCTGTTGATATATAGCTGGCCTCATGTTTCTATGGATGACTGCATTCCTGCAGGCAACATCATCGCAAAGCTGCGTACTCTGACGAAGCCTCTGAACGTCTATAGGACGAGCACTCCTCTACCACTAGGATTCTGGTAAATCTGGCTCATCTGCCACCAGCTGCCATGGGTGCTTCAACCACGAATATAATATGGCACACAAGCCGAAGGTGTCTGGAGTCCACATATTTATTAAGAGGACTCGTTCAGCCAAGTGGGAGCGCAGCCACCGGCAAGCGGAGAAGGTGCAGTGCCGAGATCCGATCTGTGCGCGCCTGCCGGACATGCTGGGGTATGTCGTCTTCTGGAGCCGGGCACAACGCTGCATGCTACAATATGCTGTCCCTAGAGCTGATTTCTGGCAGCAGTGGTCTAGGCGAGGAGAAGATGACCACCCTGGAGAGCCTGGAAAGAGTTGCTGAAGGAACTGCTTTGAACAAGTAGGCGCGCATAACGCAGTTTTTAAAAAAGAACTGCTGCTTTTGGCACACTAATTATTCTTGGCTGTTATACGGAAAGTCCACTTACTGCGAACATGGGATCTAAAGAACGGAATGCGCATGACCGTCAGCTCTGTTATAAGTGGGCTCGACTGTATTTCTACGTATTGTCGGTTCAATCCAAACCAACATAGTAGTGGCTTCAAGCATCAAATTGAGCTAAACGCAGGCCGATACAATAAAACAATCAACACAGTCAATAAAATAATGCAATCTAAATGCACTACTGCTTCAAATATTATCACAGCGTGGTGTCAGCAACCAAGTTCACCTTTGCACCGAATCTTTTCACGGTTTTTCAGAAATAACCATCCAAAAAGAAGGAATGGGGGCCGGTGATGTCTACAGCACTGTTGAATATTTCCGTATATGCTCCTTAAATTTCACAGTAATCTTCCTTACTCCTTTTTTCTCGTTTATTTCTTCTGTTGCTTTGCTCTCTCCACAGGCACCCCTTTGCATAAAACTGTTCTGCATGCTGTCACTTTTTAAATCCACAAATGCCCACACACTTTCCTGGCACATGTGAGTGGTGTTCTTGGTTGAGAAAGCTTATTTCTGAGCTTGTAGTGTGCTCAGTCAGGAGTTTGTGCCTTTAAGAGCGCTGTGATACCTGTACAAAATCTGCAGTTGGTTTTATATTGATGGATATCTTACTGAATAGGTTTACATAATGTTGCAATAGCTTGTGTTGGTGGAAAGGAAAACTGTTGTAATGATTGCTCTCTGGGTGCTACGGTGGTGGTGGCAACTTTCGGGATATGAGCTGCGGCCAAAACGACATTGGTTACTGAAACGGTGGTAAGAACTCTCGTATGTGCATAAATGGCACATAGCAAGGACCACAAAAGCTGCTGTGTCTGTCTCTCTGCATTAGTATAAGCTTCCTTGCTGAAATTCACAACGCATTTGTGAACGCATTATCCTTCTTCACAAGATTATCAACCAGGAAATTTATTTCTCCCGTGTTCTTTTGCCTTTGCAGTTTAATTACACGACAATTTTGATGGTATGCTACATCAACTGCTTGGCAATTAGTTTGTGACCAGCCGCAGAAGTGGTGTCAACCAATGAGCAGGAAGGGGGCTCACCATCTGCTACGGGTGCAGCAGATGCGTTACATTTCCGCTGTTTAGAAACTCCACCTGTTCGCTTCAACTCATCTGAAAAAGTACAAAGAAGGAAAACTTAAGGCACCACTGGCACTATACACTGATACAGCTTTTATCTTTGAAGTGCAATGCTTACAGCTGTCCTGAAGAAGGGGGAGAAAGGGAGGCCAGAAAACAGCACACAAGCCATAAAAGGTTTTCAATGGGCTGTGCTGCGTAATTAAATAGGGTACTTCCCTGCACAACAATGCGCTGCAGCTTTGTTATTTTCAGTACCAAGCAAAGCTGTCAAACAAAACATTATCATTTCTTGATTTCAATACTACATCACAACTAAATCTGCACCTGCTAGACAAATACACCCATTGCAGAGTCCACCTGATGCTATTTTACAAGGTAAGTAATGGTTTAAATTTTGTTTTTAACTTAAGCTTTGCAGCTCACCACAAGGCAAGGAGCTCGGTCTTGCTGCACTCCCAGACCTCTTCTTATGAACAGCTGGTGCTTTCAGCAGAGACTCGGAGGAAGGGGCACGACTGCACGAGGCTCGACGAGCAGAAGCAGAGCTGGGGCTTTGCTGAAACTTGCGGGCAAGCTTGGGGCTCAGGCTTTGAATGGCCCGGGAGAGCCACGCCTGCGCCGACCGGCCAACTCCGCAGCCCTGCGATGAGCTGCTACTGCCTGCAACAGAACACACAGAGCTTATAAAAAAGCCAGACGCCACACCGAGAATTTACAGGCTTCATCCTTTCTAAAGCCAAGGAACCACAGTAGTACAAATGATAGTACAAATCTAAGATGACACTTTCAAACTACTCTAAATTCTCCCAAGCTAATAAAAAAGGGTAAAGCATCTTTTGCACTTGACTAGTGACTTAATGATATTGAAGCTTCCTCCAGCAAAAGTCATCACCAAGAAAATGTTTGTCTGAAAAGAGTAACTAAATTTTGGAAACACCACCCATAACAGTAAACATCTCACTTAGCTAATTTCACAACACCCAAGGACTACTAGCACAAATTTATGTGATAAAGTTGTAATTAAAGTCGCCAAGAACATTCAATATCCTTTAAATGTAACCAAGTGGCACTGAATTCCGTTTTATACACTTTTCAACAATCAAACTTTTCCTTTCCTTTCACTGCATGCAATCAAATAAAACAACTATAAAAGGGCAACGCCAAAGGCTTTGTGAGCATTTTCAGATGATGACTGAATTATATTTCTTAAACCTGCCACTAACTGTTGCAGTCAGCAACAGTGGCAACAAATGAAGGAAAAAAATTAATGTGGATTAGCTCAGCTAATCCAGGATATACAAAGCGAAAGATGTCGGCTTTCACTGTGTTCATTGGCGTTGGCGTTGACGGCGATGCCTTTGAGCAAAGGAAGGGCGCATAACTGGCTCCCTGGATATGCGGACGCCTCATTCGTGCTTTGATACATGTGGCGGTGGTGAGAGAGAGATGTGGCCTGAATGCATTAGCGCCAGCAGCATTGTGGCTGACATGCGGCACTGCAGCAATAGCTAGGCCGCAGCGTTCATTTGGTGATCTATCTTGCGATCAACCGCTAACTGCATGCAACATCCCAGGGTGGCAGGGAGGGCGCGCTGCCTATCCAGTGTGCGGAACGCAATCAAAGCACGCCTTTGCAGTTGGACAACAATGCCACGTATATGAAAGCGAGATTGAGGTCTCCACTGACCCGCGGAGCCGGTTGTGCGCCTTTCCTTTCGTCAAAATGAAAGGCCTTTGCAAAGTTGTCAACGCCAATGAACTCTATGAACGCCTTCGCTCACTTGTTTTGTTTGGTTTTTGAGGAAAGAAAATGGCACAGTAACTGTCTCACATATCTCAGGGGACACCGGTTGCGGCGCTGTAAAGGAAGGAATAAAGGAGAAAGGAAAAGAAGGAGAAAACTAAAAATTTAAAGTTGGATTTTGAGGAAACGCGCATGCACAGTAGTGACTAGGGGGCGAGAGAGAGATATATATCCCATGTCATGTGCCTCCTCAAAGCACTGCCACAAGTTTGCGGCCAGTAAAGCCTTCGCTTTAAACGAGAAAATGGGGGCGAGTTCAGAGAAAGTGCGAAAGGAAGCGGGGGAAGGTTGGTTTGGTTTAGGGGGTTTAACCTAGGGCTCTTTAACAAGCACTGACATTGCACAGTGCACGGGCCTCTAGCAGTTCGCCTCCATCGAAATGCGATTGCCGTAGCCAGGATCGAACCTGCATCTTTCGGGCCAGCAGCCGAGCACCATAATCACTAAGCCACCATGGCAGCGAAGGGTAGGAAGGAATGTGGAAGTCAAGGGTTCCAGAGAAATGATAGCAAGAGCTGCAGGACATAACAAAGAGAGAAAAAAAGAGGGAAAAAAAACAATTGACGGAGGAAGGATGGGTCAAGGCCGAGGGGTAGGGTGAAAGAAACGATAAAGCAGCATTATGAAATACTCGGAAATGCTCTGACCATCTGCAAGACCTTTTCAAAAGAATTACACCAGTGCCGAAATGTAACTGAGAGATTCTAACTTTCCTCTGGATGTGTTGATCCCTGCTGGTTGTAAGGTTTTAAATTTGTGGATTGGGAATTCCTCTCTGTATTTTCTGTAACTTGCAGATTTGATGCCTGGCTGAAGAATGAACAGTTTAAATTCATCGAAGTTGTGACTGCATTGATTAAAATTTTCTGACACTGTCATCTGTACGTTCCTTGCTGTGTCAGCTCGATGACCATTTACTCTGGCACCCATTGATTGCCCGGTTTCTCTGATACATTGTTTCTGACAAGAGGAGCATTGAAGCATGCAGATAGCAATAGACAACACGCAGTTCAAGCTAGTCTTTATATCGAAGCTGAAGTCACTTGCCGTGCTTCCAACAGTAGTGTCACTTTTAAAGGCTTGCATGTCTTGCATCTAGGCGGAGAGCATGAGCTTACTGTCGGTAGGAGTTTCTTAACGAGCCTAGGATGTACTAGGATATCCTTCAGGTTTGTGTTCCCTCTGTATGTTACCCTCGTTGCGTCGGGGAATATTTTCTTGCGACGATCGCTGCCAGTTAAAATAGTGTGGTACTTCTGCAGAATACTGTTTATGTTCGGAAGGCCTTCGAGTATTTCATTATAAGTGCAGGAAGCCACTCACTGTTAGCTTTTGTTCGTTTTTTTAAATAACTAGCGTTATTTTAGAGTGGTTGCTCATTGGAGAGCATTATTGAGGGAGTTCTAGGAATAGTTCCCATCAATTAGGGCGTATTTTAGTGAGTGAAGGTGTTTCAAATTGTTGTCGTCGGTACATATTCTTCTCCGGCATGTTGCCTGTCCTACAAATATGCCTTGCTTACAGTGTCTTGGATGATGGTTAATGAAATCTAAGTATTGCTGTCGGTCTCTAAGCTTCCTGTAGAGTGTGGTTTTAAGCTGGCTGGCTTTTTTCTAAACGGACGGTAGTGTTGAGAAAACTGACTTTCGTTTTAGAGTAATGGAAAGTAAATTTAATGCTAGAGTGGAATGAATTAAAGTGCGAGACTAATGCTTTTAGGGTCTCAGACCTCCCAAATCATAAAAATGTCATCCGTGTAAGCAGGTATATGAGCACTTTTAAAATTTTAATTTAAATTGGTTTTGGGGGAAAGGAAATGGGGCACTATCTATCTCACATATAGGCAGAAGGGATAAAGGAGGGACTAAGAAAGAAAGAAAGAAAGAAAGAAAGAAAGAAAGAGGTGCCGTAGTGGAGGGCTCCGGAATAATTTCGACCACCTGGGGATCTTTAACAGACACTGACATCACACAGCACACGGGTGCCATAGCATTGCTAAAAATGAATTTAGAAGTTTAGATTCCAGTAGCCCCATAAAAATGTTTGCATAAGTCGGTGTGAAGGGAGTGCCCTTACTTGTTCCAAATACTCGAAGGTAATAAGAAGAATCGAACTTGAAATAGTTGAGTGTGAGTACCAATTGAAGTAGCGAGAGATACACTTCAGTTTCATGTGGGTTTAAATTTTGAGTTAAGTGTTCGTGAGAATGTCGACCCCTTCATTTATGGGAATGTGTGTGTACAAAGCGGCAACGTCAAGTGTAACCAGTATACTATCCGCTAGGATAATGGCTGCGCCATTAAAAAACTCTATTATTCGTAAAAGGTGTGGTTTGTCCCGGACAAAGGAAGGAAGGAAGGATGGTTGGAATGTCTGTAAGGTAGCGAAGTTCTCTGTAGGTGTATTACTGTTCGAAACGGTAGGCCTGCCTGGAATATCTGCTGTAAAAGTCTTCTGCGGAAACCTTATGGGTTTTAAGAAGTAGCTAGAAGCGTCCAGCTTGTTTGTTTGACGGATTTAAGAAGTTCTATTCTGGCTGCGCTTTTCGTTCCCTGGATAATAAGTCTGCCAGTTTGCTCAAAATTACATTGCAGAGCCCTAAAGTGGGATCGCAACCTAATTTCTTATAATGGCAAGCGTTGCTGAGTTGCCTGATGGTCTCTTTTTTTGTATTTTTTGGCGAGCAGGATGATGACTATGCTACCAGCTTTGTCTGCTCGCTTAATATCTATGTCGGTTCTAGAGGCTAACTGCTCGAGAGCAGCCTGTTCTGCCGAGGAAAGATTTCTTCACTTTCGAGCTTGCTGTTTTTTTCTATAATTTCTTTGGACACAGATTTAATATAAAGGTCTAGCCGGGACTCTGTTCCACGTCCGGTGTCCATGTGCTGTGGGCTCTGAGAGCAATGAAACTAAGGCAGGCCGCTTGAGTTTGCAGAACACGTGTTGACCACGAGTTAGAGGATGTATTGTAAATCAGGAATCTGGTTTTTCGCTTCTGCGGTGAAATACTCCTTAATACACATTCCTCGCGAAAATTCTGCGAGATCTCGGTGAAGCTCATACTTTTCGAAATTATTGTCAGTTGGGAAAAACATGACACCACGCTTCAGAGTCTGTGTCACTATCATTTAGGGGTTTTGAAATATCAACATCATTTAGGGGTTTTGAAATATCAACTTCATTGCTGTCATCGTCCTGCAGTGTCAAGAGAGTATCTTCTGGCTCTATCGAAATCGAAGAGCAGTTGTTGAGCTATCTAGATGTCTATTTTCTAGCGGAAGTTTATCTCAGATATGTTTACGCTGTTATTTATTGTGAAGCTTATGTTCCTTCCTCACTACAAAATATGCTAGTGGCTGCCTTTCGTCTGAATTTTGTATATATTACTAAGTTGGTCTCTACGAGAATTTAGCTGTTCTTCGCAATGTTCTATTAAAATAGCTATGAATGACAGGAATGAGTCATCTGAAACCTTTTTCAATCGGGTAAGCAGTTCAGACCAAAGTGCACCAAGGGAGCACCTGACATTGCTTCAAGTCCTTTGGGTATTGTTCCGTGCAGCGAGTAGGATTCGGAAGTGTGTCGATGGAATCTGTAGTTGGTCTGTTTCGTGGCTAGTTCTGTGGCAACCAGGAAAGTTCGTCCTTTGGGTTCAGCACCGTTAGTGCTGCCAGTTTTGAGACATCTGTGCCTGTTCTGAGCGGACCTCCTGATGGGTGTTATGTGTTTAGGGGACTTCTGCTTAGGACTGGTGTCTGTGGCAAGGTCTGTGTCGGCGTGTCTGGGAGCTAGTGTACGTCTTTAACCCTTTCCGGCCCAAATTAAAATTGTTCAGTAGAAAAAAATCGATATCCAGAAACTAGCATATGTAGGGGGAGGATAATTCTATAACATCAGGAAATCAACATATCGTCAGTTCTTTATAAGTTTTTTTTGCATGGTTACAAATGGAAAGATTCGAACTTAGAAAGTGTGAAATACTTAGTTTTTGTGGTTTGTTTGAAACTTTAAATATCAACATCTTTGAAACTTCGCTAGTCTCTGTTGGAGTAGAGGATGCCACAGTTCTTAATCTGTGTCAACTTAACCAGTGTTCAAAACAGCCATGACAAACCCTCAATGTGTGCAAGAGGGCACAGAGAAGGGTTGAGCACAGTCAATGCAATAGTTATTTTGAGTTACTGCAATGGATCCTGTGCACAGAGCACACACAGCTCATAGATGTTCACATGCATCCGGAACTTTGTGAAAACAACTAAACAATATCCGAATGCGCCAAAATGACCATCAATTCTAGGTTTCACTATTACTTAATGCACTCTTGGCCAAAACACCGCCACCATTGCACAAGGACTGAAATGTGCCATTTGGCAGTACAAATTATACTGCTAAAGCAAAGAGCTTGAATATATACAAATTTTATGTCGCACACGAGAGCACTTATGAAAAATTCAACCATTAACAGTATTTAAATGTGCTCAATAGAACAAAACAGCCCAAAACAAACTATATGTTGTTTTAAAGCACAGGGCATGGGCTATGTCACAAACGTCTGCTACTGTTTTTCGATGAAGCAAAGGCAAAAACAACATGATGGCCACATCAGCTGAAGCAAGTCTGCACCAGTATTTCACTATGAAAGTAAATAAGGAAAGCACAAGTTCCACTGGCGTTTACATTATGGGGTCAACACTACGGCTGTGTAGCATGCACTCTCCGTGTGAATCAAACAGCATGCTCTCTAGAATGCATGCATCAATACTGTGACCTTCACATCTGTGATGAGCGTGCAATGAACGCCGGTCTGTCATGCAACAGAAGAATGAACACCTGATACCTCGCTCCTCTGAGGGGGCAGCCATTGCAATAGTGGCTACATCCTTCAAGCCAGCTTTGCATTAGGGAAAAAAACAAACAAGAAACGAGAATGGGTGACAACAGTACACACACGTACATTTTATTTTTTTTTGTAATCATAACAATGGCCAGAGTAGCCCTGAAATTGGGAGAATTTTACGGCCTCAATATGGCGCACCTCTGGACATTCACAAGAAATTTGGTTTGCGCATACTGTCAGCCACAGATAACTGCGAGCTACTGCGCTATACTCGAGTAATGTAACTTCACGTCGAGCTAGCAGCATTACGTCTTCCTTTCTCGGCCAGAGCAAACTTACGCGGACGCAGAACATTAATTCTGCAGCAGCGCAACGTTTCAAGGCGCTTGCGAGATATACTAAGACGCCAGGGGTTTACAAAATCAAGTACTGCCATTACACGTCTCGCCCGCGGTAAACACTGCTATAACATCAAACCTTGGAAACCTCGCGACCAATATCACTCGTTTTACGCGTACCGAAGGGAAACGAAGAATCGTACCAAAGCACTAGGAAACAGTGTCACTTTGCGAAGCAACTATTCTTTCATGACGATTACTATTAGGGCTGCACTTACCACCGGTGGCAAAAGATGAGACATTTCTATGCTGACGCGGGGTACACCAACACAAGCTAAGAACGGAATACATGAATGCGCTGAAACCACAAGCTACTCGGCTTGCATCAATGTTTTTTCAAAGGATGATCAAAAAAAAAACATCTGCATTACGCAGCTGAAAACACTCAGCAAAAAAATTCTCGCTGATAACGCTTCTCGAAGAAGTCTGAAAGTGTTCCGAAATGCCAAAAGATCAGGTTACACGCCGAGCTCAATCTTCACGTCTGCATATCACGGCACTTCGACATCGGAGGAGGACAGGAACACAAAACTCACTTGGGAACAGCCTTGGTAGTTCACGTCCCGAGTCTTGACATTTGTCGGTAAGCGACAAATCATTATGGCCAACTCTACAACAAACAATTTACAAACCCATGGACAACGCTCGAAAGAGCCAGCTACCGCATGGATAGCATGGATACCGCAACACCGCAACTTCCGATAAAATTCCCCGTGATGTTGCCAAACCAGACGAGAAGCCGTCGGCTGTCAGCACTTCGCTTTTCCCGCAGTTAAACTGCAGCACCGAAAACGATGGCAGCGCCACCCAGCAGGAGCAGAGGTGGCGGTAGTTGCCGTAGTTGCTGTGTTGCAGTAGCGTGCAGCCGTGCGTCATTCTTGCGTTATTTCCCCTTGTTTTAGGGGATATCAAATTTGCCCCAATACCCATCGTAAGCATATGTAATTTACCTTTGGCCACAACATCTACAGCGCAGTTTGTGAACATAAATATAAGTGACGAAGTAAAAGAAGGCGTCTACAAAGCGTCGGAAATTGGTTTTTGAGGAAAGGAAATGACGCAGTAACTGTCTCGCGAGGCTGTGACCGACCAACGGCACCGTCACCGGCCCGGTAGCCCAACCCCCAGGGTTTCGGCTGAGGCCCATGGGGGAGCAAGCTATCACCCTTTGGCCAAATAAAGTTGATTGACTGACTCTGTGATCTCAGTGGACATCCGAACAGCGTCGTAAGGGAAGGCATAAAGGATGGAGAGAAAGAAGAAAGGCAGAAATAGGTGCCGTAGTGGAGGTCTCCGGATAATTTCGTCCACCTGAACTGGGATCTTTAACGTGCACTGACATCGCACAGCACACGGGCGCCTTCTGCGTTTCGCCTCCATGGAAACGCGGCCACCGCTGCCGGGTTCGAACCCGGGTACTCCGGCTCAGTAGACGAGCGCCTTAACCACTGAGCCATTCTAGCCGGTCAAAGCGTTTCGATAACCGCGTGCGGCGTCAGTAGCTATATATGTTCTAGAAAACGCAGCAAAACGAAAAGCGCTTCAACCCTTGAGTGCTTAGTTTTTAAGAAGCGAACTAATAGAGAGCAAGAGCTCGTTTGAATAATGGAAAGCATTAGTGACAGCGCGCATTTCGGTTAGCCTGAATAATCGGTTTGACTCACCCGGAAACCCTGAATTTATTGTGCTGCATCCAGTCTTTCTTCTATCCTTGAAGGAGTTTGATTTTCCATGTTAATTCTGTGTCCCCATATTTGCTTGCGTGTACTCATCTTTGCTTGCTTAATTGGAGGTGCTTTTCTGTGTTACAGTTTTAACTCTGGCCTCAGTCCTCTGCACCTTCTTAGTTTTTTGCTACTGTTCAGCTAAGTCGTGTACCAACTCACGCAGATCTCTATTTTTTCTACACTTCCAACCGTCTCCGCCTCCCTCATGTTCACCTCTGCACCCGACGCCTTCAAGTCTGGTTTGGTTTGGCTTATGGGGGGTTTAACGTCCCAAAGCGACTGAGGCTTCAAGTCTGCTCTGTATAATGATCTTATACACATGTATTTTTGTTAGTCGCCCACTCCTCTCTGTAATGCCGATTGGCCCTGAGAGTAAAAATGAAATGAAATGTAGTCTAAGCTAAGCCTGAGCAAGCACGCATTATGTTCAGTTTATTTTACCATTTGACCAGTAGAGAGTGGAGAGAAAAAAGCTGCTAAGTTGAACATTAACATGCCCAACACCTCTACACTGGAAAACAGCAGGCGCCAAAGCATACGAAACTACTACGACAACAGAACATGCGAAGTTTGAAGTAATTCAGTAACGTTCCTCGCATTTATCACAGTACATACTCGCTGCATGCTCATTAGACATCCTGCAAGGTGAGTGTAGAATGATGTGTTTTATTTGAACATGGCACCACAGTACGAGAATCATTAACCCTGTGCCAACACAGGGTTAATTGTCATTTCTGTCCATTGAATGCATAGCTTACAGTGCAATCAACAGGCGACTATGGTCAGCCCTCAAGATCAAAATAATAAAGAATGACATTTGAGCAGCCGCTCATTCCCCCCACCCTAAAAAAAAAATGAAAAAGGATGTTCTTCAGACGGCACGTTAGAACGATGCGGTTTAATATTTGCGACAGTTCAACTACGTGTGAAATTTAGACATAAATAACGCCCATGCATGTTGGATGCGAGGCGCCAGGGCAAACAGTAATCGTCTTCAGGTATCGACTGGTGCCGCCTCCTGCTCAACGAATACCACTCATGGCCACATCATAATGCAGCAGCAGTTCATCAGTGCTGTTCTTTTGGCGTGATAAACGGAATCTTTGTACAATCCAATGCGGCGTAGGCCTAGGCCCGCGCGCAGCGAACACAGCGTAAAAACTGCTAAACTCGTATAATGTAAATGTGTATGTGTAAAGATGGTCTGATTTTCGATTTACATAAACGGGGGAAAGCGCGAACGCAGTCCCCCACTACCAAAAATTGCATGCCCCATCTGCCCCAGTTTGGGGTAGTGGCAGGGGTCAGCACGAGCGCAGTGCAATGCTCACGCCTCTCCCTGGAGGCACCGCCTCATTGATCACGGTAGCCTCGGCACCAGGTAAGTATGCTTGAACACGGCATTGCCAGCTCACCACACCGGCAGGGACCTCGCCTCCTGCTCCGATGAGCATCGCCAGGAAAGTCAAAAAACCGCTTTTATTGTCTTGCATTCAAGTTTGTATTGACGGCACAACATAGCCATTATTAGCAACCTTTGAGCTATTAATTTTATGAATTCCTTAAACAGATTTCTGTTTATTACTCGCTTAAAATGTGCTCTAAATAAAGCTTTGACGCCGACTCGAACCTCACTGTTACTGACTGATAGACGTTACGCTTAACTGATGGCGGCGCCACTTGAAGCGCCTCCTCGCAAAGAATGCCACTCCTCCCATGCCTCCATTGCAGTGCACTAAACCGCCTGTTACGGCCTGTACTCTACACGCATGTGTACATATGTATGTATACATACATACATGTGTAGTACACGTGTAGAGTAGCTGGAAATTTTTCCATGGTGCCGCAGGTAACGAAGTCAGAGAAACTCGTAACGAACCGTCAGTGTTTCCGCCAAGACAACCAGCTCCATGGATCTCACGACAGTTGTAGAGGCGAGCGTCGAGGTGTGCCAGTGTTTTGATAACCTCACCACCGCCCATCAGCGGCAACCCGGCGCTGGCTGCTTTCAGGTCCTGTATCTCGGCGCAGATGATTACGAGTTTGCATCACGCGCGGCTGAACCAGGTGAGGAGGAGGAGGTAAACTTTATTAAAGAAGAGGTCTTAGGCGCGTACCGTTCTCATGCTGCGATACAAAAGTTACCGCCGGATGGATGGATGGATGGATACGGCTGAACCCTTTAAATCGGGCGGTGGCTCAAGCCACCTAGCCATGACATGAAATTTTACTCTTGTCTTGATTTTAGCCACCAATCAGATAACCTTCGCTTGATTAGTTCTACCCGCTTAAAACCTATTTTCCCTTCACTGCCCTTAAACCCCAATGCCTCGGATAAATCAGCCCTGCTGCTTTCCACTGTAGGGTGAAGCCATTTACAGAAAAGTATCAAGTGTTCAGCCGTTTCCTCCTCCTCTCCGCACGCAACGCACAACGTGTCTATCTCGTGGTACCTCACTCTATATGTCTTAGTCCGCAAAACTCCCGCCCTGGCCTCAAACAACAAAGCTTCCCCTACAATTATCATAGATATTTTCTTTGGCAATTTCCTGCTTAAAAATCCTGTATGTTCCCAGTGCTGATTTCGTCAGCATCCCTGTTTTCCACAGAGCTCTCTCTGCTTCTTTAACCTTTTTCTTAACCGATAATTGCCTATTTGCCCCCCTACTGCTGTCCAGATATTTGCTTGTCAATTTTCTAGTCCGCTTTCTCGATTTCGTATCACCTTTCCTTATATACAGGTATCTGAAAACTTTCCCACCCCACTGCTTTTCCCCCATTTTTCTCAATCGCTCCTCAAATGCTATCTTATTGCTAGCTTCTCTGCTCTCGAATGACGCCCATCCCATATCACCCTGTACCCCCCGATTTGGTGTATTGCTATGTGCTCCTAAAGCTAGCCTCCCTACACCACGTTGTTTAGTTTCTAACCTTGCTTGAACATCTGGTCTCATGCACAGGACCGCATTACCGAAAGTCAGGCTAGGAACCATCACCCCTTTCCAGATCCCTCTTACCACTTCATACCTATTGTAATTCCACATTGCCCTATTTTTCATGACAACTGCATTCCTACTAGCTTTATTCATTACATATTTTTCATGCTCTGTCAGATACTGAGGACCGTTATTTATCCACACCCCAAGATACTTGTACTCATCCACTAGTAGCACTTCTAACGTGAACTCCTGTATTCTATGCTCGCCGACCTCATCATTAAATATCATGACTGCAGATTTTTCCTTACTAAACTTGAAACCTAATCTATCTCCCTCTGCACCACATATGTCTTTGAACTTCTGTAAATCTTCCATGTTGTCAGCCATTAGCACTATATCATCGGCGTATATTAGTCCCGGTAATGACTGTTTAATCCATTCTCCTTGCTTGAAAAAAGAAAGGTTGAAGCCTAGTCCGCTCCTCTCTAGCTTGGTCTCCAACCCTTGCAGGTACAACATGAACAACAAAAGAGACAGAGGACATCCTTGCCTAAGCCCCCACTGTATCTCTACAGGCTCTGATCTTCTTTTTACCATTTTATAAGCACTCTGTTACCTTTATATATATCTTTTATAAGATTAATTACTCCATCTTCCACATCCAATGTGCCCAGTATGTCCAACAGATACTTTTTCTGAATAACGTTGTTGTAGGTTCCCTTAATATCCAGAAATGCTAGCTATAGGGGCTTTGTTCCTCTTCAGCAATCTCTGTACACTGCGTCAATGAAAACAGATTGCCCTCCAACCATCTTTGTTTCCGGTACCCATTTTGTAGCTGTCCTAGCACCCCCTCGTTCTCCATCCAAGCCTGTAATCTGTCCTTTATAATCTGCATCACCACCCTGTAAACCACAGATGTCACTGTTATGGGACAGTAGTTACTTACGTCAGCTTTGTCCCCCTTTGCCTTATATATCATGTTCATTCTACTTAATCGCCATTCATCGGGGACTTTCCCATCCACTATCATTTTATTCACTACCTGTATTAATGTTTGCTTAGATTTTGGTCCTAGCTTCTTTATTACCCAAGCTGCGGCGCCATCTATGGACGTTTGATGCAACTGTGACCAGATAGCGTTACGCTATATTTCTTTATCTTTTATCGCTAAATCAAGAAAACGTTTTGCTACAAGCATAGCTTTGAAGCGCCTTAAATCCTACTAGTACGCGATATTCGACCGCAGGGGTTTTTCTTTGTTCCATAGTGCAAAACAAATTTGTGATTATAGAATAAAAGAACATCGAACCCATATTCCAGCGCTACACGCCCCAAAGAGCTGTGTTCAGATACAACGGTTTCTCGATACCGGAAATTACCGATTGTACTTAGCATGGGCAAGGCACCTTCACCCACGGGCAAATATGGATTACATTTAATCACAGATGGAGCAGCCTATGAAGTGGAGCATCTACCTTCCAGTCACTGATTATTATATCGTGTAATGAGGGGGATAGCGCCAACGGAACGATCTGAATATGCTATCACTTATTAACGTGGGATTAAAGGAAAGAATCTGTATAATTTTAGGCATAGTAGCAGTGCAAAAAAGGACACAAAAGAACGAGACACCAAAACACAGAAACAGCAGCGTCTATGATGATGATTATGATGTCCTCTGGCTGAATGGCACATGCCCACATTGGAGGATTGGCCACGGTGCAATGCTGATACAAACGCACACATGGGTAAGGAGTAGAGTAAATGAATAATTCATCTGTGTTTCAGTGTCTCGTTCTTCTTTTGTGTGTCTTTTTTTGCACTGCTACTATGCCTAAGATAAGTGACCAAATCGCCCAAGAGCTCTAAATCTGTATAATATGCGCTAATATTTTTTATTTTATAATGAGGGGGATAGTGCGAACGCAGCCCCCCACTACCAAAAACCGCATAGCTTCCATTCATCATTTACCGAGAGGGTATGACTATATTACGGCATACCGTGTGACCTCGCGCGGGTAATTCAAAACCAGTACATAGTGCTGGGCTGACGTCACTGCACACTTTCTCATTACAGGGTCATGACGTCATCCCACCAAAAGAAACTCGGCGACCCGGGACTCGAACCGCTACCTATTCGCGGGGAGACCGCCTGGAACCTCCGAGGAGAGCGGTCGCGTTTCTTCGTGCTCCCGCTGAACCATCTCCCAATCTTGGCGGCAATCGCCTCCCAGCATTTGGCCTGAGCGTTCGCGCGCGCGTGCCGTTTCCTGGATTGCAAGCGCGCTGTGCCAAGGACGCCTCCTCCTGTGTCCGCGCTCGCTCGCGGCCGTGCCCCCGTGAACACTCCACCATGGAGGTGCACCGCGACTATGACCCAAGGAACTGGACTCACGTCCTTAGTGTGCCTGTCCGCTCCAAGGACCTCCGTACGTAAACCCGAAGCCAGGAAACCGCAGCATCTGCAAGCGGTGCCCCCATGTCACCTGTTGCATGCCTTGACAAGTCGCACCTGCAAGCAATGCGCGCAGCCACTCAGCGTTCGCGGCAGCAGCCGCCGCTCCTGGCTGCTGACTACTGGATTACCCTCAGGTCTCAAGGTGGGCTACAGCTGGACCTGCTTCCGCCCCTACTACTATGGGAAACCATCCTCCAAGCGGCGTCCCAGCTTCAGGAACCAACGCGTACCCAAATCATGGTTCACCCACTCAACAACACATGCACAGTAAGCACGCCCCTACAAACTGACGCACTCGCGCTGGTTCGCGTAACTCAGATACAACACCAAGCCAAGGACTTCGCAGTCGCAGCTTATATAGTGCCACCGGACGGAGCGGTATGCGGAGTCATCTCCAATACGTACTGGAATGAGACCCCGACAGCTCTCCTCCAGGACCTCATCACCGGCAACCCAGAAGCCCCCATCGTGGACGCCCACCAAATGGGGGCCACGCGTTCCATTCTATAGTCACCCTCCATGCTGGACCTGTGCCACGTGTCATTCATTATGGAGGAGCCCTCCACAGGTGCACACTGTACCGAGGGCATATAGACGTCTGCACGAACTGCCACGTCCCAGGCCACTGGGCAGATGCATGTGTCCACCCAAGATCTCGTAAATGTCCCCGCTGCGGGAAATGCCATCCCAAAGAAGATGTGCCCTCATGTACCCCCAACTGCATTCTCTGTGGAGGCCCACATATGACCGGAACTGGGAATTGCAAAGCACAGGGCCATAAACTTGCGTCCCCGAGGAACGCTCTCTCTCCTCCGTCTAAATCGCGGCTGTCTCACCGCGATCAACAAAGCACAGCCAACGGACGCAGCTCGATGGCTTCCCGGTCAACTTCCAGAAACCGACAGAACAGCAGCAAAAACTCCTCGCGTCTCACTTGGGCAGACCGCGTGTCTGGCAACGCCACCCGTCATCCCCCGCCACCCCAGTCCTCCCAGAAGATTCGAGAGACCAGGAACTCCGGGCCTTGCGCCACGAGGTAAGCCGTCTCTCCTCCCTTTTAAGCACCCCCACCCCTTCTCTGCCTACTCAACCCGCACCCCCTCTCGTTAACCCAACCTACCCATCCACAGACACTTCGAGCACCCCTCCTGCAAAGAAGCAGTGCACCTCAGACGCCACACTGCCTCCCATACCCCTAGAAATAGACGCTAAATTCGCTGCACTGGATGCCAAATTTGACCACAAACTAAAAGAGCTAGAAGCCCACCTTGAAGCCAGATTCAATCACCTTGCCGCCACCCTCACCGAAAAACTTGAGCAGCGCATGGATGCTATGCTTACCAGGATGATGGAGCTCGTGGAACATAACCTTAGCCATCACTTCACCCAATTTCAGACCACCTCCACTCCTCCCACCCTACCTCCGCAAGCACAAACCCCCTTTGCTGAACAACAAATACCAATTGACACCCATCTCACTCCCCTCCTCAACCCCCTACTCTCCAATATGGCGGGGCAGAATTCTCTCCCTATTTTAACTTGGAACTTCCGCAGTTTCCGGGCCAAGCGCGCACCGCTGGAACTTCTCCTTCCCACCCTCACACCCACTCCCCATATACTTCTCCAGGAGACTACACCGGGCAACCCTCCCCAGCTGCACATCTACAGACTCAGACACCACTAGCACACCCAGGGCGTCCACACTCATCCACTGCAGCCTCACCTATGAAACTCATCACATCACGTCTGAGACGCCCTGCGTGATCACTGAACTTATACATAACACACATACACTTGCTTCAATCTTTATAGCAAATATATACCACCCCCCATCCCAGCCGATGGCCTCGTTGGAATCACTTCTGCGAGAGCTACACTACCTAGCAGGGAAACATCCTCTACTAATCAGTGGGGACTTCAACAGTCAGCATACTGACTGGGGATACAAAACCACGACACATCGAGGTCACAGGCTGTGGCTGCTCCTGCAGAACCTCCAACTCACTATTAACAACACGTTTCAGATGCCCATGCGGATCGGCAACAGTGTCAGCATAGGCACCAGTCCGGACCTGACGCTGAGCCGCTACATCCGCCATTCTCCGAAATAATTACACGTAAAGGCATACCTAATTTATGAGTTTTTGCTGTAAAAAACATGCTCAGGCTTATTTTTTTGCACTTATCTATCGAGGAGCACAGGGCTTCTAAATTGAGCTTCTTGCACAATTTTTTTGCCTTCGTTTTGGCTTTTACAAGGCAGGCAGTACCGCGCTCATTAAAAACCGAGTGAACCGCATCCCCCGCTTTTTGATTAAAACAATCCTTGGGGAATACCGCAAAACCCCCTTCCTTATCCGCGGTTAACAAAACCAAAGAATGATTCCGAAGGTAACTGACAGTCTTGGTAATCGGGAGGTTTTTTGGTCGAGGCCTTGGCCTGAGCGTGTGTTTTTTACAGCAAAAGCTCATAAATTAGGTATGCGTTTACGTGTAATTATTTCGGAGAATGGCGCGTGGCAAAAGTGTTTGGGGAAGTTTTTACAAAAGAACTTAGCTCTCTTAACTATTGACGACCCTTATCAGGTGAAAAAATCGGACGATGTAATTGACTTTTTTAAGAATCACCAGGACAAACGGTTGCGTGCCTTCTCAATTGATGTCAAAGACTTGTATTATTCTATCCCACATGAAGAACTGCTAGAGTGCATGAATGAAGTAATTGACAGGTACGGAGCTGTTGCTTTTCAGAATGCCTCCGACATCTCCGTACAAAACTTCTTGGCCCTCTTACAAACATACCTTGATTCCACTTACGCTGAATTCGATGGGCGTGTTTTTATTCAAAAGAGAGGAATATGCATAGGAGCGTGCATTGCTTCATTGCTCAGCGATTTTTACTTAGCCATGCTAGACAGGACCCTTGAAAATCGTCTCATTAGCTCAAATGCTGAAAAAGTTTTCCGTTTTGTAGATGACTACCTGATTCTGATAAAATCCGATGCGGTGAATTTTGATCAAGAAGTTAATGCCATTCTTTCAGTTTTTTCTGAAGTCCTCGCGCCTCTTGAAGTGACACAGGAAGTACCTGTTGATGACTGCATAAAATTTCTTGACTTGACCCTGTACTTCACTGTTGCACATATGTGCTGGTCTTTTGAACCTAGGAGCAAAAAGCCGTTGCTTCCGTACAGTTCCTCTCATTCGAAGCTCGTAAAAAGGGGCATTATAGCGTCTTGCTTCAGTAACGCCATGAAAAAATCTTGCACCCACAGGACTGCCAATTGTTTTTATTATCAGGTTCAGAGGCTCGTTACTGCAGGATACCCCCTCAACGTCTTAGCAGCTGTAGCGGAGGGGATGCTGAAAAAGTTAAAACTTTCTGCCGCTGTCGACCATAGTACCAGAAGAAAAAAATGTGTCTGTGATACCCTACATTCATGTTGTATCGCATAATTTGAAAAGAATTGGTAAGAGAGCCGGAGTAGATGTTGTCTTTTCAGCTCCTGTGAAATTGAGAAGTCTGTGCGCGCGTGTAAATGGCCCCAAAAAGTCAAATGAAGGTGAACCCATCTGCACAAAAAAGCATGAGGTAAAATTTGTGAAGTGCGTAGAGAATCTGGTTTATTCGATCCCTTTGAGTTGTGGTCGTGCATATGTTGGACAAACTGGTCGTTGTTTGAACGATAGGCTGAGGGAGCACAAAAATGATGTCAAAAACGCTGCCCGCCACATTGGTGTTCACTGTCGTGATTGTTCGTGCCAGCCTCTGTATGACAAAAGCAGAATTGTTGATAGACACAAAGATCAGCTGACTAGAGAACTTATCGAAGCGTCTGAGATCTTGAAGATGGGTCAGAGGTGCGTAAGCACCCCTTCTGTCGCTATCTTGCAGAAAGAACATGAATTTTTGCACACGTGTTAGCCTTGTGTTATCATATACGTGCCTGGTTGGAGGGATATCTGTCACGGTTCTGTGTCTGTTTTTTTCTGTTTTTCTGTTTTTTCAGTGTCCCTAGCGCCTTTATAAGCATGGCTCACTGAATAAAACATTCTGTTGTTAGTCAGCGCTGTGTATCGTCCTTTCTTGTCCTCTGGCCTTGTGCCGTTGCGCTGTTTCACTGGAAATCATTCTGTGATGTGCGACGTTATAGGAAGTTTACGCTTAGTCAGGCATGTTATTGTCTTTTCGTCAACTTCCTTGACAACTAGTTTGTTTTGAAAATAAAAACTCAACTTCGGCTTTGCGTGTGCCTTCTTCACGTGACACTACTGCTCTATGGTGAAGCCACCCTACCAAGTTATAAAGCCATCATGTTGCAGCGTCAAGAAAATGGTTCTGAAATTATGAAAGAGGTCTGAAGTGCCCGTTTTTGCAGCGTCCGCATGTGGGATATGGGTGCGCCGGACCGGGGACTACCACTGTCCACACCGGTTCCTAAACATAGGCCCTGAAGTTTAATTTCATAACAAAAATGAGTATGGCTGCAAAAACAAAAATCTGTTTGGGTTTGGAAGCTTGCATGCACACCTTTGCAGAAGAACTGAGGATTGGGCGAGTTGGTGGTGATCCATCATATTTAAAAAGCCAGCGTTAAAAAACACAAGAGGATGAGATGAGACACACGGAAGGCGCTGAACTTACAACTGAATTTTATTCGATAGTAAGAAGTCAATTTATACAATACACACACATGTGTAAGGTTGTCCCGTCAAACGCAGTTGTACTGTAATCACCCACATGCGATAACCCCCCCCAAAAAAAAAACATTAAAAAAAATTTCCAAGGCAGATGCGCTATCATGAACCCCGCTACCCACAACGAAGACACCAAAAAAAACATTAAACAAATTTCCAAGGCACGTGCGCTATCGTCAACCTGCTACCCACAATGAAGACATTTCATTGTGGGTAGCAGGGTATATATGTAGCCTTCAGCATCTATCATAATGTGTTTCGGTATATATATGACGAAGCGTGCCTGGAGTCTTGTTCATTCTGTCAGGAATTGTTAGGATGCTCATATACCCGAGACGCAGTGTGTGCAGTGCAATGGTCTCTGCTCTAATGCCTGTAATGACTTGACCCGAGTTTATTTGGTTCTGTATGAGTCCGACAATTTCTTGCATTTATTCTTTGCTGTGAACTTCTTTGTTCAGAGTCTAACCATGCGGAATACCCTTCAAACCGGTCTTGGTTGGTTCGGTTTTGTCTTTGCATTGTTGATTTATCATTTCTCAGGGCAAAGTTCTCAACAGGCTTCTTGAGTGAGGCACTGCGCTCCACTTGCTCCACACCCAAGGCATCTTACATTCTTAATGACTTCATCATAAAATGCTGTAATGCTTCTGTGTCGCCAACGAACACAATGGTTGCTAGCCATAGCAGGTGAGTTGTGATCATTTAGAGCAAGTTCGTTTCTCCTAGACTGCTCATTAACTAGGTCAGGTGCACTGTGGTCATTTTCATCAGTAAAGGAAAGACTCCTCATATCTCCTGCTTTTCCAGTTGCAGTAGCTTTTTATGACTTTTTATAGAGCTTCATTGCTATGTATTGAAGCTTCATACTGATCCCAGGAGCTATAGTCATGAGCATAGTTCCATCAAACCTGCTGATTTCTGGTCTAAAAAGTTTGCCTATTGGCCTCGCTTCTCTCTGATGCATCCTGAGAGCTTAAATAGCGAACTGATGCACGTGGATTTTAGTTGGTAGCATGTTGCAGTTCCGCATTCCTTCGCATCACGTTAATCTATAACAGATGGAGGCGCAGCTTCCAGCTGCTTTTGGAGCTTGGCTCCTAGCTCCCAGTCATCAGGCGCTCTTTGGTTTCATATTCCGCATTGGGTGGGGATGCCTCTATCAAAAGAATGGTCAGATTAACATGCAGCTCAGCTACGGATTTGGATAGGGAGGATGGCGGGTTGCCAAGGTTTCAATTACTGTTGCAATGCCAGAATTGTGCCTTTACTGTGCAGGACATGGATGAAAAATTTGCTCGGGATTCTCTCCAAATTTGGCTAGCTGGCACCGAACCAGAGCTGGTGCAAGCAGTGCTTGCACTTGGCAAGGTGAGTGCACTGTGTCAGCTATGTTACATGGATTGCATTAAATAGTTGTCACTGATTTCACTTTGAATTGTTGCCACTGTTTGCCTACTCACCTTTGCTTTGCTGTTGCTGCATAAAAGCATTACAGAAAACATGCTAACAGCAGTTTATTATGAATGACATACGCACTGGGAGTAGTGTGAGGGATAAGTGTGACAGCATGTTGGCAAAACAGTAAAAAAAGAAATGTTTCTGTAATTCAAGTCTGACTTTCTTTTTATTTGTTTGTGCCTTTTCCCCTACTTCATACTGTGTTGTAGCCCCTCGGTTCAGGCCCTTTGATTTTGGCTGCATGGTGGTAGAACTAGCCAGGAAAGAGAATTACAACCTATCTGTAATTTTCATCCTTTGGGTAATGTGTCAGTCATGACTGCACGCCAGTTGACCTCTGGGATCCTTTTGGAGTTTCTTTCAATCTGCAGTGGTTCCTTGTTTCAGGATCTGTGCAAGTTTCTGGAGCAAGGAGTTGTCCTTGGCACCTTGAGGCGCATCCTGTTTGAGCCCACAGAGCAGAGCAAGAAATGGTGTGTGCAGAATGTCCCCTGTCTGCTCCTAGCATGCGTGTATTCTTATAATTGTCCTGCATTTAATCGACGCATGGCCTTTGCTGGTTCGCATATTTTTCTTTTTCTCTGGTTCCTTTCACATTTTTTTTCTTTTTCATGAGGGGTTGTCAGAATGGCATCATACACGTTCATTCGATTGGGGTTGATTGTGATTGAGCCTTAGCGTAAGGCATAACTTATGCCAGCTTAAAAAGTTTTTTCACAGGCTTTGTCTTGTGGTGTGTTTGATGCCTGAGGTCTGCACGTAGGTGGAGTTTCAAATATGATGCATTCACCCCACTTCTTCATGAATAGGGGAGAAGGAGATTGAAAGAAAGCGAGGAGAAAGTCAATCAAAGTGGCTCACATAACTGACCAGTCAGAGCCCATTTTTTGAAGTAGGCATTCTTTTTTTCAACAACTGCCATAGGGCTTGTAGGTATGACCTGCGCACTGGTGTTTGTGTGTGATGACCTGTGCTATTCACTGGATGAGGGGCAACTTCTCACAACGGTGCTTCCATTCTTGATGCCGACGGAGGCCTCGGAGGTGTCTCTTGCTCGACTGGCGTACGCAAGCACGGCTTTGCAGCGGTTGCCAGAGCTCAGCAACGTCACTGCTGACAATGAGTGCAAGTGCTTTACATTGCCACGGTTGCGAACCTGCGAGGTCTTGATTATCACCTGCAGTAGTTGTTGATGTGTGTAACGAAGGGCTCCAAGAACTGGGGTAAAACTTTTGAGGTTTCTTGGTTCTTGGCAGTGCTTCCATCTTCCCATGACGCGGACACTGTGTTATGCCTTGCTGCATTTGCCAAGCTGTTATGCTTCTACTTGTGTGCATTTTGTTGAGTGCAACATGTTTGGCTCATGTTTGGCACCTAGCACAGTCTACTAATGTGCCAAACTGTACGACTTTGAACATAGTACTTAATAGGAGGCAACACAAAAAGCAACAGAAGGAACGAAATGTCCTCTGTTTTGCAGTGCCTGCTCATGAACATTGTTCCTTCATTCAGAGAAGGATCTGTTCCAAGGAAGCTGCACCTGCCATTTCATTTCTGACTCTTCTTGCAGAAAAGATAACGGGCGCTTTGGAGACTGAGGATGTGGACACCATCGCGGAGTTGCTTCTTGCTGATCTTGGGGAGGCTGCTGGAAAGATTGACCAACCTCTTACTGTGGTGAGCTAACAATTTTTTTCTCAAGTACAGTAAAAGCTCGTTGATTTGGCCTCCGTTAATTCGTAAATCTGGATGATTCAAACTGATGGCTCGGTCCCAGCGAGTGTCGGATGCTCGCTAATACAGACGCAATGGATCTCACACCGGTTAATTCAAATGGACTTCCGAATGGAGGCTGTGTCCAGGTATGAATGGTGCGGCAGGAGATCGTCGAAATAGCTTTACTCAAACCTGAATTTCATGCTGCATAGTCACTTGCTTACCTCTGACGGCGTGCAATGGCAGGCAGGACGACGAACGGGTGGCCTCATATCCGAGAACACTTTGACAGCATAAGGTCTCTTTGATTTGGCTGCACTAGTTTCATGGAGTTCTGCAATGTTGCCGCCAGCATGCAGCATCAGCTCCAAGTGTAGCTTGCCACTGGCTGCTTCCAGAACGAGTGATAGAGTGCAGGCCTGGTTGTCTGGTAGCCTCGGTGTTGCCTTCAAATTACAGCCAGCTGCATGCTGGCAACATCAACGGTCACCGTAATCTCATACCACATGACGAATTTTCAAGCGGCAAAACACAGTGCAGTGTTGCATGTAACCAGGCCCAGGAAATCTTCGTTTTAAAAAAGTTGCATGTACAGTCGAGCACACATATCACGGCCCCACTTAAGAGAAACTTTCGGTTATAACGAACGAGACCTGCGCAACCTTCAAAATATACATTATTTCAATGGCACAAAATCACACGTATAACAAACGTCATTAAGCCCTGCTGATTGGCTACAGCGAACGGACGGTGTAAACCCGGCGCTGCGATGTGGGATAACCTGCCGCCAACCCCTTTGTGCGCCCGGTGTGCGGTATGTTTTCATAAGCCTCATCACGAGCGAACTGCCCGCCCCGTTTCGTGCCGCACTCGAGCGAGCTACCCTTTCGTAGCTGACGCGACTTCCAAGATCGCCCTCCCGCCCCTCCTCGCAACTCCACTCCTTTATCCTCACCCTCTTCCAAATCCACGCGTGGCGTCTGCGATCAACCACGCCGCCGCCAGTATCGATCGCGGAGGCCACGCACTGTGAAGCAGGCTTTCCATGGGAGCCAAGAGGTGGCTGCACTGACACTCACGGACGACCCCTCATTGGTCTCTCAGATGGCGCTGTGCGTGTGTATCCTTAGCTTGATTGCCGCCTGTGCATTCTGCACGCCCACCCCATCGCGCGCTTTTGTCACTCTTGTTGCGGTGCGGACGTTTTGTTGGCTTAGTTCAAATCTTGGGCCCAGGTTGTAATTCGGGATGGCGGATGGGAACACCGAGCCCACTTCCATTGTGTTCAGCGGTAGAGATTATGAAAGCGGCCTGTGCGGTGGTGACGGCCACTGGCTAGCAAAACTGCTTCCGCAAGGGCGGCTTCGTCGACACAGTGTCTGATGCCGAGCCTGATTCTTCGGAAGATGACCAGCCCAGCGGCGATTTGTGGCGGCGTGTCACCAACTCCGACATGGGGGGTCATGACATTGGTTGGAATGACTTTATTTCTGTTGATGACGCCAACACCACGGAACCGTGCACAAACGAGGGCATCGTTTCTGAAGTGCGGGACAAGAGTGACGCAGAGGAATCAGATGAGGATGAAGCTTCGGAGCCAGCACCCATAAGCGCGCCTGTAGCAATGAGCTACATAGAGAGCCTCAGACAACTCGTCTATGCCAAGGGCCTCGGCGATACCACGCTTCTGCTTAAAATAATCTGGAAAACTCAATCATCGAATCTGGGCTGCAAAAACAGACGACCATCGCGGACTTTTTCGTAAAGAAAATTTTTTTTCGTTTGACAAGCAGCTGTCTTTAAAGCTCTGGTCCACTTACTACGAACTTCAGGATATAACAAGCGGACGCCGTGTGACGCTCATGTTCGTTATAAGCGGTCTCGACTGCATAGCTCAGATGATTTACAAGATGCGGTGAAATGCTGCCCGTGGGACTTGACTTGACCGCTTAGGTTTACAGTTCTGATGCCACTAACAGCTACTTGTCTCCTGCTTTCTAGACAGAACAGTCATTAATTCACTAATGACATAAGCCATACTTTGTTGTCATTAAAGTTGCCACGGTGGCTCAGTGGTTGTGGTGCTCAGCTGCTGACCCAAAAGGTGTGGATTCGATCCCAGCTGCCGCTGTTGAATTTTGATGGAGACAGAATGCTTGAGGGCCGTGTACCATGGGATGTCAGTGCACATTAAAGAACCCCAGATGGTCAAAATTATCCGAAGCTCTCTATTACGGTGTCCTTTATTGTCTGAGTCACTTTGGGAAGTGATCGAAAACAAGCGTACTGCTTCACAGCTGCTGCCTCTGCTTTGATGCTCAAGTCTTTGTTAGTTACTGTTAACTTTTGTGTATGACGTGTGCTGCACCGTTTTATTTGAAACCTTGCAGAAAGCCCCATGTTGATTCTAAGGCAACAAGACGATGCCATCTGCGCTACTTTTGACCTTCTTGCCAACATATTTGGTACAGTTGTGGAGCACTCAGTCAGCAAGGGCAGCAGCCGATCAGCTTCGGCAGCTGATGCAGAAGTTGTTCAAGGTGCATTCCTAGCCTTCTTCCTTGCACGTGTGCGTGCGTGCATGCTTGTGTGTATGTGTCCTCATTTTACATAGAAACACACTCATGAGATGAAATCCAAGTGTTCAATTACTTAGGGTTTCAGAGGCTGCTTTAGCCAGTTTTGGGAACTGTGGGTACATAAAGCCTAATACAGGGTCATGTGTGGCACTTCGCACAAATGAAAGAATGGAGGCGTTGCAGAATAAAAAAAAGCACACAATGTGCAGTTAGTGAGCTGTGTGTCATCCCATAGGAAACGTGTTAGTCTGGTCATCTAAACCGATGTTAACGAGTTTGATTTAAACAAATTCTTTAAGTTTTGTAGTTCAAATAGGATTCAGAATTCGCCTTCATGATTGCTGGGGCGACGTGCAGGTGAGCATGAAGACATTCCGAAAAGTCGAGGAGCAAGTTGTGGCGCATGTGAAATTTCAGTCACAATTTACTGCAATGTCTCACAGAGGTACAGAGAAGTCAGAAAAATCAAATGCATTCCAATCTTAAAGTCTGAAGAATTGGTTAACAGTTGTATTGCAGAATAAGCTTTCAAGTTAGTTTCGTTTTGCGAATGCTTCTTTGAAGCAGAACCCGCATTTCAGAAATCGTTCATTTGTGGGAAAAGTTGTTGCATTATATTGTACAATTACCTGAGAGGGAGTTGGAAGTACTGTATATATGTGGGTAAGGGCCACATTTTTTCCACAATTTTGGCAGATTTCGGCCTTTTCCTGAAAGCAGAATTTTACTGTTTCATCATCTGACTATAGTCTGGGGTCTTATAAGAAGTTTGTTTTAGCAGATGTGCCACTATAAAAGGCATATGTGAGAATGCTAAGTGTATCCAAATATATGCTATATGAAAGATTGAATAAAGTGGCCATGCAATGAGAGGACAACTGCAAATGGAACATTTATTGTGGTTCCCCAGGGCTGCCGGGTACCCACCGGAGATAAAATGGGTTCAAGTTTTCTGCTGGTCTGGTGCTCAGCTTCTATAGGGTGAAATGCTTGGGTAATGGGTCTTTGACCCCACCATGAGTAAAAGAAAAATAAAACCTTGTTCCGTGGCGCTCGTTGGCCACAGCTGCCCTTGCGCCATAAAAATTCATTCATGTGTGAAGAAGAAGGGCATCATCCTATATTTACTGAGGAAAAGAAGAAGAGGTAGCCGCACTGCCATCGCTCAGACCGACCGCCTGCTGACCTGAATAGACCAGAGACTCGGTCACCGCCGTGGTTTCGCCGCCGCCTCAGCATTAACCTAAGCCCCCGTTACATTCGGTGGAGGTTCGGTTTAGCATCCTTGTACCACCCTGGACCTGTGCAACCGCACGCTACCGACCCCCGCTATGCCCCGCTATGCCTGAAGCCGCCCACCACCAAGCCGTGCAGGTTGGCTCACCAGGCCTCTGTTCCGGCTCCCTCCGGCAGCGGGACCCGGCACTCTTCAACGGTACTGACGATCATGACGCTGAAGACTGGCTCACATCATACGAGCGGGTGAGCACATATAACAAGTGGGACAATACCACCAAGTTGAACAATGCCATCTTTTATTTGACCAGCGTTGCCAACCTGTGGTTTCGAAACCACGAAGCAGACTTCTCCACGTGGACTGCTTTTAAGGCGAACCTCACCGAAGTGTTCGGACGTCCTGCTGTGCGCAAGCTACGCGCCAAACACCACTTGCACGAGTGCTCTCAGCAGTCAGATGAGACGTTCACCAGCTACATTGAAGACGTGGTCAACCTATGCTCGCGTGTCAACCCCCAGATGTCCGAGGCGGACAAGATCAAGCATATTCTGAAAATCATCGAGGATGATGACTTTCAGATGCTGCTGTCGCGAGATCTCCGCACTGTTGCTGAAGTCGTCAGTCTCTGCCAGAGCTACGACGAGCTGCGCAAGCCGGGGCTCATCACTCGCCAGCACGCAGCAGCGCCTGTCGAGTCACTTGCCGGCCTGTCGGCTGCACCCGACCACTCGCAACTGTTGGCGCACATCAAAGATTTTGTGCTTGAGGAAGTTGCGCATCAGCTGTCGCTTCTGCCATCCTCCTCCATGCAATTTCCATTCCTGGCGCCCGACCTTCGCACTGCCATCAGCGAACAAGTGGCTGAGGCCCTTCCACCGGCCCCTCCGCCCGCACCAGCACAGTCGCCCGCACCTGTCGCTGCACCCCTGACCTACGCTGCCGCTGTCGCACGGCCGCGGCCGCCTAACTACTGCCCAACCTACGCTCCACCTCAAGCGTCTGTGCCTCAAGTTCCTCACGCTCCGGCGCCTTTTTTGCGACCGCTTTGACAATTTGGCGATCCCTGGCGTACTGGTGACAATCGGCCTATTTGTTACACTTGCGGACTGCCTGGTCATGTGGCCCGGCTTTGCCGTCGTCGTTACTGGCCTCCTCCCAGTGACTACTCACCGCCAGCCAAGCCGCCACAGAGTCGCCCGCGTTCCCCTGATCGCACCACCTTCTCCACCCGACGCTTACCTTCTCGTCGCCGCTCCCTTTCTCCCATGCGTCGGCACCCGAATATTTCGCAAGAGGAAAACTACATGCCGCAGTTCCTGAGGCGAGAACTGCGCCACCAGTGAAATGTCCAAGGCCTCAGTTATGTCCCACCAATCTGATGGCCGCTCCCGTAGAGGGTGTTTCTGTTTTGGCGCTTGTCGACACCGGCTGCCATGGCCGCCTCCTCTTGCCGCTCTTTGCGAAAAGTGACGACCCCACTTTCTGGATTCTCGCTGCGCACCGCAAGCGCGCAGGCTATTGTGCCGTTAGCGGCTTGTACGGCTCGCGTCGTTATTCAGGAAATCCTCTACGTGATTGAATTCGTCATTTTACCAACCTGCTCTCTTGAGATCATCTTGGGTTGGGAATTCTGTCGCGCCATAACGCAGTCATTGATTGTGCTCGTGCTGAACTTGAGTTCTTTGCACTCAGCGGTTCCTCGCCGCTCGATGCCCCTTCTGCTGCTCCTGCCAAAGCCGTCGTTGCCGAAGACACTGAACTGCCTGCCTGTTCTTCTGTTCTTGCGCCCCTCACTTCTGACCTTGTTCGCGACGGCAACATACTTTTTACACCATCGCCCCTCTTTCTGTGCCGCAATTACCGGTCCATACCTTACGCCGTCCTCACTCTGTCAGCTGGCCTTAGCGCGTTGTTCGTGACCTGTCCGTTTACATATGCTTCCGCTGTGCGTCGCGGTGAGTGCCTGGGTACCGTGCAAATCATTGACTTCATTCTCTACCGCGATGAAAATGACGATTCCCCGTCCCTTGACGTCGATGCCCTCAGCCCGCCGGTTCCTGCATACGACACTCCATCTCCAGACATTTTCCTTCCCTCCCAATCGACGCCTCTCTTCCTGCACCTCAACGAACTCAACTTCTCGCTCTGCTTCATCAATTTCGTTCCTCCTTCGATTCACACCAGCTCGCTTTGACCCGCATGTCGACTGTCGCCCACCATATCGACACCGGTGACCACGCCCCTCTGCGTCAGCGCCCATATCGTGCCTCAGCCAGTGAGCGCCAAGTTGTTAAAGATCAAGTTGACACCATGCTTCAGAGCGGCGTGATCCAGGCCTCACACAGTCCCTGGGCTTCGCCTGTGGTCCTCGTGAAAAAGAAAGATGGCTCTATTCGTTTTTGCGTTGATTACCGCCGCCTGAATAAAGTCACATGAAAGGATGTTTACCCTCTTTTGCGCATTGATGATGTTCTGGACTGCCTTCAAGGAGTGGAACTCTTCTCTCGACTTATGCTCTGGGTACTGGCAGGTCCCCATGGCAGCTGACGACCGCCCTAAAACCGCATTTGTGACCCCTGATGGCCTGTATGAATTTATCGTCATGCCTTTTGTCCTCTGTAATGCTCCAGCTACTTTTGAGCGCATGATGGACAGCATTCTGTGTGGCCTGAAATAGAAGTCGTGCCTGTGTTATCTCGATGACATCACAATATTTTCGCCCGACTTTGCCACTCATCTATCCCGGCTGAAGCACGTCTTAACATGCCTTACGGACGCTGGCCTTCAACTGAACTTAAGAAAGTGTTGATTTGCTGCTCGTGAGCTGACAATTTTAGCCCACGTTGTGTCAAAAGAGGGCGCCCGCCCCGACACCGCCAAACTTCATGCTGTGACTGCGTTTCCAAAACCTACTTGCATTATTAACTGCGCAGCTTCCTAGGCCTCTGTTCCTATTTTCGACGTTTTATTCGCAACTTTGCGGCCATTGCTGCCCCTTTAACTCAGCTTCTCGGCAGCAATATGGATTTTTCGAGTTGGTCGCCTGCCTGCGACGACACCTACACCACCTTGCGCAGTCTCCTCACGGCACCACCCATCTTGCATCACTTCGACTTGCAAGCCCCAACTGAAGTACACAAGGATGTCAGTGGCATTGGCCTCGGGGCTGTGCTCGCCCAACGCAAGTCTGGATTCGAGGAATATGTGGTTGCTTACACCAGCCGCACCCTCACGAAATCTGAATCCAACTACCCCGTGTCGGAAAAAGAGAGCTTGGCCATTGTCTGGGCCCTTGGAAAGTTTCAACCTTATCTCTATAGCCTTACGCTGTAAACAACTGCCTCATCACTCTGCTGGACAGTTGCAGCCACTGCAGTGTCCTCCTCGCCCCTTCGACCGTGTTGGCATCGATATATACGGCCCTCTGCCATGCACCGCTGCTGGCAACCGCTGGGCCATTGTTGCCATTGACCACGTGACCCGTATGCAGTAACCGCCGCGCTCCCAGCTGCTACAGCTTGTGAAGTGGCGTCCTTCATTTTGCAGCGCTTTATACTTCGCCACGGTGCTCCTCGTGAACTCCTCAGTGACAGAGGACGCGTATTCTTGTCTGATGTCGTTAAAGCTCTACTCACCGAGTGCAATATCTGTCATCGGACTTGTACAGCCTACCATCCGCAAACAAATGTCTAACTGAACGATTTAATCGCACTCTGAGCGACATGCTGGTGATGTACGTTGCTGCCAACCACACGAACTGGGACCTCGTTCTACCCTATATTACGTACGCCTACAACACTGCTACTCAGTCCATCACCGGTTCCTCCCTATTTTTTCTGCTCTACGGCCGACATCCATCCGCTCGCGTCGACACAGTTCTTCCATACCGCCCTGCCTCATCTGAGTGTACAACTATTTCTGAAGCTGCCCAGCACGCCGAAGACTGCCGCCAGATTGCACGGTCGCTCACGGCAGACACTCGGGGGTGCCAGAAACACCGCCATGACGACGGTCAGCTTGATCCGGATTTCCCACCTGGTTCACTTGTCTGGCTGTGGATTCCTTCCACTGATCCCGGCCTATCAAAGAAACTTCTTTCGCAATACCATGGCCCCTACCGCGTCCTGGAGCGCACATCCTCCGTGAACTACCTTATTGAGCCCCTCACACCATCTTCCGATCTTCGCCGACGTGGTCGCGAGACTGTGCATGTCCAACGACTGAAGCCATACTATGACCCGGTTGTGTTGTCGCCACCCTGAGTCGCCAGGATGGTACCTTTTCTCCCCGGGGCCATTGTGAAGAAGAAGGGCATCATCCTATATTTACTGAGGAAAAGAAGAAGATTCTTGGCCGATCCCCCAGTGTGGGTATGTGCCATCTTTTGATAGGCTAACAACAACAACAACAAGAAGAGGAGGTAGCCGCACTGCCATCGCTCAGACCGAGCGCCTGCTGACCTGAACAGATGAGAGACTCGGTTGCCGCCACCTCAGCATTAACCTAAGCCCCCGTTACACATGCAACATTTATTGTGGGATCAAGTGAGCAGATGAGTGAGGGCATGAAATAAGCTGTGATAATTGTACTTGAAAACGGCACCAGTCTAATTTTATTTTTGCGGCATCTCTTCCTCTCTCTTCCGCAGTGACTGATATTTTGTCCTTTTTTGTTTTTGCTTTCCCCCTAGCTCTAAGCAATCAAAAGCACAACTGCATGATTAGGCATGCACATGTGTCTGACATCTCAATCCTTCCCTAGTTGTACAGCTAATTTTATGAGCAGCTGCACCACATGCCTTTCCATCCGGCTCAGGCAATGCCCAGGTGATGCCGATAGTATCTGGCCACCTCAGCACCTTGATAATGTTTGTTGCGGCTCCGCATCAGTTGAAAAATTCACCGCTCAACTGTTTCAGCCCTGAATCAATGAGCAGCTCCACTTCGTACCTCCACTCCTTTTAGACAGCAGGGAGGCAGCTTGCGGCTTGTGGCTTGTGCGATGCCAAGCTCTGGCCGTATCAGATCCCTGCGCCGTGCTCAGGCAGGAGTGAAGGTACTGCACAGAAGCTACGTTGTAGAGTTGCGCTTTTTGGCGTGGAAACATTTTTTTTTTCGCTTCTAGGAGGTTTTGTGCGGACATTCTGTAAGTACTGTTGTGCAGAATCGCTGTGGTTCACAGTGGCTGTGAAACTACTTTTTATTTATCTGAAGGACATGCACAACAGTTCATCTTATGCGGATTTCTTTTGCATTGGATCCTATGGGAAACCAACCAAATGATCACACATTGTTCACCTCATCTGAGAATTCATCTCAACTTAGTTTGTTTCAAGAGGAATTAACTGTAGTTCATTGAACCGAGAATTTTGCTGTTTCAGTGTTGGCAATGCTCCTTGTAATATGATGCAATTAGGTCATTCTGATGCCTTTGCCTTTCTCCCTCTATCTCTTTTTTTTTTGCAAATGGGGGGTAGGGCATTTTGTGCCGTAAGCACAACTGGGTTCACCACTCATGGTGTGTAGGTTCTGCATACAATTGCAATGCCCCTATTTTTTGCACATAGAAAGTTTTCTCCAAGAAAAGAAAAAGGAAAAGCACCATCCTTCGACACAGGTTTGCACTGACAGGTTTACACCAACAGACTTCTGATAAGGGAAGTAGGAAGTGGAGTACTTATGATGTATTCCATTTTCCTCTGTAATGCCCTACGTCCCTGAGGGTAAATAAATAAACAGATAAAAAATCCTTTTGTAAATGCTTACTTTAAATGAATAATTGAACAAAGAAACAGGTATGTTGCTTAAAGGCCATGCTGGCATTCGTGATTGTTCTGAGTTGAAAACAGATATACTATATCTCTAAAAGCAGAACTGAGTCATTTAGTTTGTCATTAATATTTGACTTCCGTTTGATTGAACTGGGAACATATTTGCACTCCTCTGCCATTTCTGGCTAAGCCCGTTGTTCTGTTTCAATTTCCTGCTTTCCCCAGGTGCACTCTCCGAGCCTGAAACACCAGGTGCACTTCCTGGGTGGCCTGTGGCTGTTGCACCTGGATGCCAGCTGTCGTGCCGTCGCCAGCAGCAGTCGCCAGGGGGCGTCACCCTCCCTTCCAAAGGAAAAGCTTCAGTCTCTGGCTTTCGCTGTTTCGGCCCAGCTGCTGCAGACAGCCGAGGACATCAAGCGGATCTTGGTTGAACAGAATCTTGGTGCGTATGGTGGCCTGTACAGCAAAGAAAATAAAGGAAGCATGTTTGAATTGTGAAAAGGGACGGAAATCATGGGAGTGCTTAAGGGATACACTCGGTGGTTGGAGGAGCTTCTTGTAATCTAGGTGGTTTGTGACTGAAAAAAAGAATGTTGTGCACAGTAAAATGTTTACAGAGAAATGAAAAAGATGTGGCTGGTTGCAGTGCACACCTTTTAACTCCCGTGATGCGCAGGGCCAAACAGCGAAAGTCATTGATCGGTATTTTTGCAAGAAGTTACATAGTGAGGGTGTCAGAAGCAGTGCATTGTATGGTGCACAAGAAGTCTGGCAGAAATATTCTGCAAAAAAGGAAGACATTGGTAGTCAACTGTGCTGAAATAAAATATAATCAAGAATTGTGGATAGATATGGAGAACACATAATGCAGAGGCTTATTTTTTTCATGAATTATCAGATCTCGATAAAAACACACATTCCTACACCACCTGTTACACAGAACCGTGGAAAGTGGTCACTGCGCGGGTAAATTATTCCAGGCAAAAAGTGTCATACACACTGCCAACCCTTTTAAATTCATTTCACAAATCAGGTATAGATTTGCATACGATTTCTGTACGAACCCTACGCCAACATTTCATTAACAATCCTTGCTTACAATAACAACTAAAAGTGTTATCTTGCCTTTTGTTATGTTTACCTGTTGTGACTATCAAGTGTACGTGCATTAATTTTGAATATTGTGCTTTCTGCGAGTTTTTTTTTTGTTGTTGTTGTTGTTGTTGTCCTATCGCTGCCTGCTTTGTAGGGAGGCTGCGGGCTTCAGTCAAGTCGCTTGTTGTCAAGCGGCTTTTATCCGCAGTCTCCCCCATCACTGATGGAAATAAACAAGTTATTATTATTATTAATATTATTCTGTGTGTGTTGGTCACTATTGCTTCTTCATTTATTTACTCTTTTTTCGATTTTTGAAGCTAAAAATGTTTGATGCCATCCTGCATTCCCACATCATGTGACGTTATCTAGCACAGAATGGCAGCCGAGCATAGTGGACTACGAGCACCATTAGCGAGAGTTACAACTCTGTTTTTTTGTCCGCATGTGCAGTGCCATCGTGCTGTCACTACTGTCGCCAGTACAAGGGATCCGAGAGCTAGCTGTCAGCCTGGCACAGGCGGCATTGAACTCGTCTCACAAGGGGTGCAGCAGGCCCCATCTTCTTTTCAAGGAGATTGACCAGCATGCTGCAGAAGTGGCCGCTGACACGAAGTACGTGCTTGCTAACCCGAATGCTGGTGTTTCAGTTTCAATGATGACAGCAAGGGGAGGTCAGGGGTGGTGCTCGCCACCCCAAACAAGTAATTGGTTGCTTGCTCCATTACCCGACAAGAATTTGGTAGAATTTGGTTACATTAAATTGCAGCTAGTAAAGGGACATTGCCTTCACAATGTGTTCTGTTCATTTTATTTTTATGAGGAGCAATGCTACGTAAGCATCATGCCTATCCCAAGTTGAGTTAAATTGATGAAGTTGGGGAAATGTTTTTATTGGAAGGGACGGTTTAACCAGCACATTTTTGTGAAGTAGCATTTGTTGTTTTTTCCTAATTTGGCACTTGCCTTTGATGTGAATTTTTTTTCTGGCCTGTGGACGATTGTTCCTATGCAGAGTGATAAATTTCTTAGAATGATCCACAAATATATACCTTATAATCTCATGTAAGGGCTGCACCCATGTATGGACCACACCTTCAGTGTTGAACTATATAATTGAGAAAAAAATGTGGCTATACTTTTTTTTTCATTCGTGTATGAGCCGCATCTACAAAATTCACTCTCAAATTTAAATTAAAAGTGCGGCCCTTACTCGAGTTTACACAGTAGCTTGTTACAATGCTTGTCTTTAGAGTCCCTGCAGGTGCATTATGCTGAAGTATGATCAAGCTGAAATGCAAAGAAGGTGCCAGAATGAAATGAAACTTAAAAGGTAAAAAGTACCGTGGGCGTTCGTGTAAGGACTGCTCTTTATCTTTGCGATTTTGATGGTGTGCGGCTGTTACATGGAACCCGTGGTCTGTTTATGGGGTGGCACGTTTCTTTATGACGTATTAGCACTTCCGTGGTGAATCTTTTAAGTACATAATGCAATAATTAAAGGTATGGATGGTACAGTGCACAGTAGCATGCTATATTGCTTGATAGCCAGCACGAGCCACCTAAAATAAGAAGCTGGTACGCCACTTTTTTGGCCAAAGTTCCCTTCCCTTCCTTGGCAGAGGTATGTGCCTACAACTGTTGGGGCATAGTACCTTACTGAGAGTAATGATGGTTTGGCCAAAGGTTCGATACAATGCTTAGCTTGTGCGATCTGGAGCCATTGGTGCGAGCTGGCCTTACCTGGGTTGCTTTTCTGATCGCTTTACTGGCAAAGGCATGAAAAACGTCAGTGGTACCTTCATTTTAATGTCAGATTATTGTGTTGTGCTTAACTGGTAGCATGGTTATGCCTTTTATGATAAACGCGACTAGTTTCAAAGCATCTTTGCTGTGACTTCTATGCGAAGCATGCCCAACCGCTAGCGTCTGAGCCAGGCGGGCAGCATGTCATTGCAGGGAAGTACAGCACTAGCATGGGTGCACCCTGTTCCGACTTTTGTACAGCTAGAGATAATAATAATAACGTTCTGCCTTTTTTGGTGTAACACCCTGCTCACAAGTAGAAAGTGGGGCAGTCTGACGAAACAACACGTCATCAGCATGATCGCACTGGCTGTACAGAGTGTCGTAGGCAGGTTTCACAATCTGTTGGCTCCGGGTGGAATGCACCATGTGTTTAAATGACACATGCATGAAGTGAAATTCTTTTGGCTGACTTTATTTCTTTCTAAATTATTGGCTGCCAAGCCGTGGTTGCGGCCCTTGCACTAACACAGCCCTTACACAAGTATATATGTCAAACGAACAAGGCGTTGATTAGTGCCAGGACAGCACAGTGTTCCGCAGTCCCCGACTGGAGCTGCTTGAAAAATTGGCCATCATTTATGAACAGTAGCTGTTGATGAAGTGTCCGAAAAGCCTTGCTCTGTGTCGTGCCTGCATGCAGGGAGCTGCTGGAGCTGATCGTCACGTGGAGTCATAGCCTGAAGAAGCAGAACACACTCCTGGTGCTCTTGAACCACCCTCAGGTTCCTGTGGCGATGCAGAATGGCATACTCCAACTGGTGACGCACGTTGACTCCAAGTTGTGCGGACTGTTGATGATGACGATGGGGGGCTCTGGTTTCGTTGGCAGAAGGCCAGTGCGACGAAGGTGCACAGTGGCTGTCATGTTTTTGGTCTGCACAACGTGGGAGTCAAAGACCGTTTTTTTTTCTTTCCTAAGATTTCACCCCAGAGAAAGCTGAGCACCAGGCCAAGGAGAAACTTGTATCTGCTAGAAAACTGATGGGTAGTGGCACTGGGTACCGAACCCTCCACCTCCTCTGTACTAAGCAGATGGTCAAGGCCATCACTGCAGTGTTAGTTTTTTTTACCTATTTTGCTTCTAGGGCTTTTGGTTGTGCCACGTGTGTTAAGGCTGATGTAATGTCTTTTGTGTAGCAAAGTGTTTCAGAATGGAAAGTAAGAGGGCTTTGCTTTGACAGCTTTCTTTTGAGATTGGTTGAGTTGCTCATTGCGTTCCTTCCTTGTCTCAAAAGTAGTGTTCATTGGTTGCGTTGCGATAAGGGTTGAGATAGTAGTTTACAAGACATAGGTGTGAGTTGCCTTCCATTCATATCGCCAGTCAAAGCAAATGGCATGCCCCCTTTTGCAGTTTAACTGTACAAATCAATTGTATGCAGCAAGGTGCAGTAAATGCCACTTGGAAGTGTCGCAGTGTTTGAACTTTTAGAATGTGCAGGCAAAGTTGTATCAGTATCAGATTTTTTTGTCAATTTTTATCTGTGTGCCTGAGCTGCCTGTTTTGCGTATTTCTGGCCTGGTGAGAGTAGGTAATGCCCTGAAGCTCCACCCTAGCACTGAGAAGCACTGCAGTGTAGAACTCCGGATAAATTTTGACTACCTGGAGATTCCTTAGCTGGTGCTGACATTACACAGTATACTTCAGCAAAAGTGAGGCACTCGGGTATCTGTGCTTGTGGTGAATAGATACCTTCACATTTAAGGGTATAATTTAGCATTTTTATTTTATTTCTCAGCTTTAGGTTGTTGCAAAACACTGGGAAGCTGCTTTGTATTGACATTTTTTTCTGCTACAAAGCTCGCTGTAAAAGCTTTCGTCATTCGCACCACCACTGACAGTGGCATTGGTTGCAGCTTACAAGATGTGGGTGCAGCTTGCCTTTGGTTCATTTTGGTGGTCAGAACAAATGACTTGCCTCCTTGTGTTGGTTAATTTAGTTAATTAAAGCTGTATAGACAGCTAATTTTTGGATGTGTGTTTTCTTCTTTCTAATGATGCGCCAGGCATTAGTATACGTGGAGTACCACATGACATTCACCTACAACTGCTGAATAATTTAAAATCTCATTTCTCTCTCATGCTGTTTTAGTTTCACTTTCAGTGGCCGAATGATGCCAACTTGCAGTTTCAGTTCACACAAGGCATCACAAAAAATGCGAAGTATTCACTGCTTCATCATTTTAATTCGCTACGTTAAAGTTGGTCTACCTCAAGAGCTGGGATGACAACGCATGAAGCAGCAGCAGTTATCTTACATTTTTTTATGCCTTACGCATGCGAAACTGACATCACAGAGCTGCCGAAACTCAAACCAAAAGAGCATGGGAGGAAAATTATATTATAAATTATTTAGCTGCGGAACGGAAATACCACGTGGTGAGCCATCTATAGTAATGTCCTACACATCACTGCGAAGAAGACAACATGCCACCAAAATGCGTTGTCTATACTCTTTTAATAGACGTGACAGCTGCGAGATGCTTTAAATGCCGCAGCATTTGGCTACAATGTGGGATGAACAGAGATATTTTTAATTTTGAAATGTATTGAAGCTTCAAATACTTAGAAATGTGGCGCGTGAATTGAGTTTAATGGCAAATGCAGTTCAGGAACTATTCAGAAAGCAGCATTGTCTACCTTTACTTGGCAGTTTATTAACCTGGTGGAAAAAGAGTTTAATGTTCAGTATAAGAAGATCATTAGTGGATACTTTGGTTTGTTTTGAGCATGCTTGAAGTGGGTGTAGCATATGTATGGTACTGACACAGTGAGATTGTCATTGAGCAACTCTGTGTGTTTGTGTACATCTGTATTGTTTGTTGTCAAGATGGCTACTCCCGCTAAATGGACTTTTTTTTGACGTGATGTAACTTCTGAAGAGGGGACTTATTGACGGGGGAGAAGGGACTAGTGCACAAAGCAGTTAAGCCAGTGTAGGCAGGAGCCACCGACGAATGCCAGCAGCCTAAGCTTGAGTCTCGTGCGGAGGCGACCAGCGATGGTGATGAAATGTGGTTTGGCTGCATGGTCTTCATCATCTTCCTTGCATTTCCATAACATTGGAAAGTGGACTTCAACATGCTATGCTTAAGGAGCATATGAACAAACATATTTTTTTCTTTATGAGCGCTTACTGCCTGAAGACTCAAAAAGGAGAGTGATTATATAAATGGGAACAGGCTTGCTGATCTAACAAGTAAGGTTTACAATTATTTGTTACTAGTGCCCAGGTATGCTATTTTGTGCACTTATTGCATGGGCCCAGACTAGCAACTGGCTAAGGGTCCAGATGCTTTTGTTGCCCACTTTTGTAAACGTGTATGTTCCAAATTAAATAAAATTGAATTGAAGTGCACAAGGTACTGATCACGGGGTCCCTGTGTTCAAGTAGAGTATGGCACTGCTACGTCACAAGTGACAGTGATCCCGCATTGGGTAGGGTGCATCACATTCTTCTTGCCAGAAGCACCTGCCTCCTTTCACTGTTTGCTTCATAGGTGCATGACTGACTGCCACCCTGCCACCCTCAGTGGGCGTGGGAGCAGCTACGTGATGCGGCTCTTCAATTTCGTCCGTTTCTTTGCCCAGGTTACTTCATGTCTCCAGCTTGGCGCCTTGTGCACTTCGGAAGCACGGGAATGCAACGACTCGCCAACAAGTTTCGTCAGCTTTCACAGTGAAGACTTTGACCACCACTGGCAACCCTGCTAAACCGCTTCCTCGTGGATCAAGGCATCCGGATCAACTATGTCATCAACACTCGTCGTCGATAAGAACTGCTGGCGTGTCCCGGAACTGTTCAGTGGTGCGGCCACGTGATGCGGCTCTTCAATTTTGTCCGTTTCTTTGCCCAGGTCAGTCATGACTCTTGTCTTTACGCAAGTAAATCGGACAATGCCTGCTTGTTACTGCTCCCACGCCCGGGAATACTTTTGTCTTTGTTATGTGAGTGCGTTGTTGTTAAAGAGCTGCTTCTGCTGTCCGGTGATGTGGAAGAAAACCCAGGACCACTATGCAATACCGGTTCCCACGATGCAGGAGATGACGACGATGCACAGCAGAGGCAACTAAGTGATATGTTTGGGTTGCTACAGGATATGAATATTCGAACCGCCAAAATAGAGAAAGACCAAGTCTACTTAAGGGGGGACACACCTTTTAGAACTTTTTTCCTTATTTATGGGTGGATCTGGTTGAAACTTGCACCATTTGTATATTTTTGCATGCTAATTTCAAATATCTGATTAGTTTTGTTGTAGATGAAATAGTTTTCAAAATTTCACCTAATTCATGTTGCTCATTTGGAGGTGGGCTAATTACTAAACACTCTGTGGCATGATGAGAATAGACCTGCCAGAGTGATCTAGAAGGATCATAGAGTGCAACAAGACAAGGATTATTGTGCTAGAAGATTTTCAACCAAAGTTACTCCTAGTCAAACTTTCGTGACAAAAAGCCCAAGTTGGCACCCAAGATTGATAATTAATTTTGTAAATGTTGCCTTGTAATAACTGAACATATTTTAGTCTTAATGCATTGATGTAGTATCAGTGATGAGGAATTGTAGTTCATGATTGAGGACATAAGTATTCAGTGCAAATGAAGAGAGCTAAAATTCTAAACAATCTGGAAAGAGAACATTTTACGATAGGTAATGAGGTAGTGGAAGTGGTAACAGTACATCTAGGCCAGGTCATTCACATGTCTACGCCAGGTCGTGCGCAAATGCAGAGCATTTGAGAGAAGTGGGTGCGAGTAGATTGGGGTTTAAGGCCTTTGGCATGCACACAGAAGTTATGAACAGTGGCTTGCAGTATGCTCAAAAAGAATTCTATACTGCATTCCTTCTACAAATCTCTCGGGCAAAAAGTGGTACACTAAGAAGTTTAAAATTGTGAGGAGTGCAGTCAACCACTGAAAGAAAAACAGGGTTAATGCTAAGATATGGAGGAGAGAGCTGTGTGAGTTGGCAATAAATGCAAATCAAAATCAGAGCTGAAATCTTGAATAGACTTAGGTAGGACATGCATTTTTAAAAGCTGACTGGCCTTTTGGGTTATGGAGTGGTTGCTGGCAGCAAGAAACTCTGCTCTTGCCTTCATTTTATGGACATATTGCTTTGTGCTTTAGGTGCCATAGCCTGTCGTAGGCCGCATGTACTTGTAATGAATTATCTGCACAAATATATGGCATTCGTAGACTAGGCAAACTCTAATACCTCATCAATGCTCACTCTCTCTGTAGTGAACTTTGTAAAGTCTGTTAGTCACCACTTTGGTGCATGTCACCCCTTCACTACAACATCCCTCATAGCCTGAGTCGCTTTGGGATGTTAAACCCAAATAAAACTAAGCATGTCACCCCAAATGGGAGCCGCGGTTATGGTACTCAGCTGCTGACCAGAAAGATGCAGGTTCAATTCCAGCTGCAGTGGTTGCATTTTAATGGAGACGAAATGCTAGAGGTGCAGAAACTCTGTGATGTTAGCACACTTAAAGATTTATCCATTTCTCTAATATCTAACAGCCTGCGCCGCTTTGTGGTTTTAAACCTCATAAAACCAAGCAAAATTAGTGGCTACATAATTTCATAAAATTTCCTTAAGTTTATTATTATTTTCTAAACATTAACAATTTTCTGCACCTCTACTCCTTCATCTTTGCCTCTCTTATTCCCTCCTTGCTGAGTAGCAGGTCAGTGGTTTTGAATGCCAGTGAAATATTGTTTTTCATTTCATTCGAAAAACTCTCTTGCTCTATTGCTTTGTTAGTTGTATTATGCAGAAAGATGTGAAGCTTAGATCCAAGAGCTATGGTCTGGATAGTAAGTTCTATATTCAAGGATAGTCAGTTTTATATTCAACCATACTTACATTACTTATTACGCTATCTATGCTGACTTCCTTTGTAATGGGCTACCTGGCATAGAAGTGCTGTGACCTGCAGCAGTAAACATCTTTTCAAGGCAAATTTCTCAGTTACATGCATAAATAGATTGGGCAAGCTCATGTGCTTGTGAAACTCATAAACTTGCATTTGTTTTCATAAGCTTTGCTGTGATGCACTGACTCAATGGAATATGCTACAAATCTTCACTGCAATTAGATATGCCTAATATAGTGAGACATTCATGTACTCAAGTTTGGCTTAGTACTCTGTGCTCAAATGAGTTTGTTAGCTGGCAAAGATAAAGCAAGGGTGGCAGTGTTTTGTAATGTCCACAGGGCATTCTTGCAAACTCCAGTATGCGTGTCATTCCTTTCTTTTCATGAAACATGAAGTCTTCCCTTCACGCTCATGTTTGAAACAAAATGTTGCATACTTCACCACAGTAAAATTGAAGGCCATTGTGCTACTCCACAAAATGATATCTGGCTGCAGCTGTAGTTGTGGTATGGAAAATTGGCTAGGCTATATTTACACATATTCATCATGGTACAAGCCATTTGCATGCCACACAAAAATGTTGATAGTACAATATCTAGCAGTATTGCTGTGGAGAGTACGGTGCTAAAACGAGAATAATGATAAAGAAAGCAGACAATATATTTTGGCAGAGGCATCAAGATTGCTTAATTTTTTGGAAAATAATTTTTGGGACGCTCCTCAGAAGGTTAAGGAACTTTTATACTTCACTACCATCTGACCAATTATGGAGCATGCCAGTGCAGTGTGGGACCTGTATCAGATAGCAGCTTATCAGCCCGAGAACGGCGGGCCGCATCTTTCCCTCCCTCGTTCCCCTTCCCCTCTTTCGTTTCGTGGCCTTTAAAAAGGAGAGGAATAAACTGCCGAGGGGCTTTTTTCTTCGTCGGCAGAGCACCTTGCTGCAATGTGTGCCTATTCCCTTTAGACGTACGATACATGGTGTCAGAAGTGCCGAAGCCCCGCCGATATGGATATTGTCAAGCCTCCAGAGCCGCTACAGTTCTCCGGAAACCTACGAAGAAACTGGCACACGTTCAAGCAAAGACTGGAGCTTTTCTTCACGGCTACGCCCACTACACCGCCCAGATCGGAAGCCGCCAAGACGGCAATCCTTCTCAGCGCCGCTGGTGAAGAGGCTCTCGACGTCTATAACAACTTCTCCTTCGAAGCAGGTGAGAGCAAGGAAGACTACCAGACAGTGCTGCGCAAGTTTGAGGCGTACTGTGTGGATGAAGGAAACGAAGTTTACGAAAGACACGTTTTTCGCCTCCGCGTGCAGGATGAAGGAGAGCCTTTTGAGCAATATCTGCGGCAGTTAAAGAAACAGGCGAAGCTATGCAATTTCGGCACGCTCGAAGAATCTATGATAAGAGATCAGGTTGTTTTCGGCACTAACAATCCGAAGATAAGGGAGAAAATGCTACGAGAAAAGGACCTAACCTTACAGAAGGCGGAGCAGATGTGCAAAGCGGCCGAGGTCTCGGCACGGCAAAATGCTGCTTGGTCGAATGACACACGCAAATGCAGACGCAAATGCAGGTTTCCATCAAATCCCATTAGACGAAGCTACATCGCGGGTGTGTACTTTTGCGACACCATTTGGGCGTTACCGATTTTTGCGTCTTCCTTTTGGAATTTCATCAGCGAGCGAAGTTTTCCAGAAAACGCTAACTGAAATCTTCGAGGGACTGGAAGGCGTCCGCATATACATTGATGATATTCTAGTGTGGGGTGACAGTGAGAAGCAGCATAACGAGCGCCTCCATGCCGTGCTAACGCGGGCAGCACAGGCGGGCTTGACGTTTAACAGGCAGAAATGCGTGTTTGGGTTGAAAGAAATTGCGTTCTTGGGCGACGTAATAGGTGAGCAAGGCGTTCGTCCCGGTCGCAACTTAGTTGAAAGCGTCCTTTCGCTGCCGGCGCCGCAAGATAGGCATTCAGTGCGCAGAATGATGGGCGTTGTTAACTACTTTCGCAAGTACGTCCCGTCACTGAGTGATAAGACAGTCTTACTGCGGACACTCTTAAAAGAAAACGTCATGTTTGAATGGACGGCGGCGCATCAGCGTGAATGGAGAGAAATTTGCGACGCACTGACAAACCCTCCATTACTCGCGCTTTTTGATGAAGCAAAGGAAACCAAGATCACTGCGGACGCTTCGGGGACTGGTTTGGGCGCTGCACTACTGCAGCGATATGGCAGTGACTGGCGACCAGTGTCGTACGCATCAAGGACCCTAACAGATAGCGAAACCCGCTATTCGCAAATTGAAAAGGAAACGCTTGCGGTAGTGTTCGCATGCGAAAAGTTCCATCATTTTGTTTATGGCCGCAGGGTACTGATCGAAACTGACCATAGGCCCTTGCTTGCAATTTCCCAAAAGAACATTACAGACATGCCTCCGCGATTGCAGCGTTTTTTTATTAGGCTGCTACAATATGATTATACGTTGCAGTTCGTTCCTGGCAAAGACTTGCTGCTGGCGGACATGTTGTCACGTGCACCGGTGCCAACGCAGGCGTCGAGTGCCTCATCGGAAGCAGACTGCGACATCCATGCCGTACAGGTCGTCTCCAGCATCGTAAGCACGCCAATGAAAGAGCGTCTGGAAAAGGAAATCAGGGATGACCCGTACTTAAGCGAGGTGAGACAGCGAATTTCACAAGGGGCTGCCATCGACGGTGAACTGAAGCCGTTTGCCAGAGAGCTGTCTGTGGTAGAAGGAATACTGCTCAAGGGCTCTAAAGTTGTCATACCTAAATCTATGAGAGCAGAAATTCTTCAGAGGATTCACGAGGGGCACCTTGGACTAAATAAATGCAAAGCCAGAGCGCGGAGATTGGTATTCTGGCCTGCGCTCAACAGTGCCATTGACGAGTTCGTGCGAGTGTGCAGTACTTGCCAAAAGTATGCGTACAACCAGCAGAGGGAATCCTTGCTCATGCAGCCCACCCCGGATAGGCCATGGTACCGCGTAGGAATTGACCTCTGCCAGTTTGGGGGAGCCGCTTATGTCGTAGTGTACGATGCCCACTCAAATTTCCCTGAAGTAGAGAAGCTAAGAGGCACAGCGGCAAAAGAGGTCATAGCCAAGATATCGGCCATTTTCTCACGGTACGGCATCCCGGTGCAAGTGTGGACTGACAACGGGCCCCAGTTTTCATCGCGAGAATTTCGTTTGTTTGCGCAGAAGTACGACTTCCAGCACATCACATCGAGTCCAGAATTCCCAAGGTCAAATGGGCTTGCGGAAAAGGGGGTTCAGATAATTAAGCGCATCCTTAAGAAGACGAATGAGTCATGCGGTGACTTTTGGTTGGGTCTCTTAGCCTATCGTTCTTCTCCCTTAGAAGATGGCCGCTCTCCGGGCGAACTGCTGCAAGGCCGACGCCTCCGCACTTCCCTGCCTGAATACAACGAGGATTCCAGTGTCCCAGTGCGAAAGCATTGCCAATCTTCGAGGGGAAAGGTACTGCCACCTCTCAAAGAGGGCAGTTCAGTTCGTGTGCACGGCGACAACTGGTCACGCACAGCAACAGTAATCGAGAAAGCAGCACCGAGGTCGTACGTGGTGAAGACTGAGAACCAGCGGCTCTTGAGGCGAAACAGGCAACACTTGCTGCACATTCCCGGAGGCGATGAAAGTATGCACAGAGATCAGGACGTCGACAGCCTGGGAAAACAGTGTCTCAGCGACAAAGACCAGGATATCGACCGCCCGGGAGGACACGTACATACAGACCGACAAAACATGGTGCATCCGACGCACGCGGCTCAGGAGACAGGCCGGGACGTCGACATCTCGCAAGAACAATCTCCGCGGCACAGACAGAACATCGAAGATCTAAAAACAGCTACGCATGAAAACGATCTCACCTCGTCAGGTCCGCGGAAATCAACCAGGCAACGTGCGGAACCTCGACGACTTCACTATGACTGCAGTTTCCGCCAAATATCGTAGTTTGTCTTTTTGTTTTTTATACAGAAGAGAAGATGTATCAGATAGCAGCTTATCAGCCCGAGAACGGCGGGCCGCATCTTTCCCTCCCTCGTTCCCCTTCCCCTCTTTCGTTTCGTGGCCTTTAAAAAGGAGAGGAATAAACTGCCGAGGGGCTTTTTTCTTCGTCGGCAGAGCACCTTGCTGCAATGTGTGCCTATTCCCTTTAGACGTACGATACAGGACCCTCTAGTCAGAACCTATTGTGATATGCTGGAACGCGTTCAGAATCGTGCGGCGTGGTTTGTCAGCAACAGATATACTTTTAATTATCGAAATAACAGTATCAAGCAGGACCTGAACTGGGACTCTCTGGAGGAGTGCCGTTTACGAATAAGGTTAGCATTCCTTTACCACATATATTTCAAGGAAACTACTATTAACCCCGAAACTTGTTTGCTGCCACCTCATTTTGTATCCAGAAGGCACAACCACAACTGCAAAATACATGAGATAAAATGTGGTACTAATGTGTTCAAACTGTTTTTCTTTCCACATGAATGTTGTAAGCTGCCTCAATGTATTGTTGAATGCCAGTCCAAAGCAAAGTTCCGAGCACTGTTGTCGGAATTGTGATGTGCACGCTTGCTCAGCTGCTGTTTTTCTGCTTTTCCTCTTGTCCTTCCCTGAAGAATTGACTGATGTGAATGCGCTGTTGACACTTTTTTATCATCGACCATAGATTCTTTCCCATCCTGTACAAAAGGTTGGCACATGCTGTAGGATTGATTGTGTATGTATGTATCCCCCCTGCAGTTATGCCTTCGTGGCACTGCAGAAATGTAAATAAATAAATAAACAGCTGATGATGTGCTAGGGCTGCAGGATTCCAAGATTGAGAAAAGCAGTGGGAGGCCCTGAGCCAGGTAGAATAGTGAAATTTGGCTAGTAGCAGACAGGGATCATGCAGCTTGTGGAGGGCAGGAAAATTGGAGACTTATGGAAGTGGCTGTAGACTCAACTGCACCATCTGGGCTTGTGTTGCAATGTGTAAGGCCCTTTGGTTCTGGATAAAACCTGGTTTCTTCCTGCTGTTGAACCCAAAAAGATTCTTAAAGACCAGGTTCAGCCCAATTTCTGTGCAAATGTGCCTGTAAGAAAGTGTGGTTTGATGGTGCACAAAGCTTAAGAACTGCCGGAGTGTAGTGGAAGTCACATATTTCTTCTGACAAATTTTTTAACAATTCTGGTTATTTTATTTTTCTTTTAATGTTTATTGTTTGTCGATTTGCTTATAATTTTAGGATAAATTGAACACTACATGTACTGACTGGTATTTCATTGCAATAATTATACCCATAATTCTGAAGCTGTGTTCGAAGGTAGGTGTGCATTTAGTATGCATGCTTTGAATTTCAGTGATTGTTTCTGCACTGCAAAATGGAGGACAGGTCTCTGCTGTGTGAGTTTTTTGCAATGGAGTGAAAGTAACTGTAGCAGCGTTTGTTACTGGGTCACCCGCCCAAACGTTCTCCCACAGGACCGTCGAGCTTCTGAATACCTGGGGCTCAAAGCTCAAAGCTCTGATTGCCCTTTCCGAGGTTTTCTGCATTAACCAGTGCAAGGCCAATGGCTCAGAGCTAACAAGCATTTGAAACCATAGAGCTATACACAGTAGTACTGGGACCGTGCAGCAAGTGAGCGTTAACGAGGTCGCGATAAACGGGAATTACTGTAGAAAGCCAGTGTGAAAAAATAGTTTAGTTGTGCTCATGGAAAACGCTGTTTTTTTTTTCTTAGTCCTTGAAACAAAGCAATGCATATAAAGTTTGATATCTTGCTGATCCCTCAGTTTTTTTTCCAGCTAAAGACCGAGGGTAGCATGGAAGTCGTACAAGTCAGCAAGTTGCGTGCGATTTGTGCCAGTGACCTGGAGCAGGCTGGGAAATTTGTAAATGGCCAGTGGTATTCACTCAGTAAAGCAAGCTTTTTCTGTAAGTACAGTTTTTGGCATGGCATTGCTTAAGGATGCATGTATTAAACTGACTACTCTGCACCTACCCATGCTTCAAGAACAGTGAAGTACATGAAAAAAACTGATTGGCGAAAAAAATTTTCCACTTCTGGTATGTTTTTCCAGGAAAGTATTTGCCATTTAAAGGGCTCAGTGTGCTGTGAAAAACCTTAATAATGTGCTTGCTGTTGCCTTTAGTCAAATTTCTCTTTCCACACCTTTGTTGGCCTGACCTTGTAGCTTGTCTGCATGAGATTGCATGAGATTGGGTGCTACCTACAGTTTGCTTTTTGTTGCTTTTTATTGGTTGTGACATTCTTTGCTTGGTGGCAGTGTCATGCGGTTTGGGAAGTAATCTGATCTGATTTCTGTATTGGCCTGAGGTTCAAGCTTTTAGATGTGGGGGCAGGTTTACGGTGCCCCCTTGTTCGCTGTAACTGCAGTTTGAGCATGAAGGTTAGTCCTTTTTTATTGTGATGTGGTGTCGTTTACTTCGTGCATAAATTAATGAAGCAAGCGCTATTTTTTGTAATAAATGAACACTCATTTTAACTGCAGCCATTATAAATGTTCTTGACTCTAAAATGGCTGTCTTCCGGCATTCAGTATTACATCTTAAAACCAGCCTGAAGGCAACACAGAAGAGATGAGCACAAGACGAGGCTGGTCTAACAACTGAAGTTTTATTGAAGGCAAGCAGCAAAAGAAGACCTGCAAAGAGATGCACGCGCGCAAACCCCAAAGCAGTGAGAGGGCGAAAAACAATCGAAAGGCACTGCCATACTAGTAAACCATCTAAAAAAACTTATTCCTGAAGGTTCACCGACAGCTTAGCCACGCACATGTCCTTAGCCTTACCGATATAGTAAGCCTCAGCTACGTCCGGACAGATTTATCACTTCCATAAACCACTGATGTACCACGAAAATCGGGCGTGCAAAGAGACAGGTCGTCCTCCGATTGCATTGACGAGATTGAGCGTGCAGTGCCAGGTAAGAATTTGCCTTCCCTTCTATACAGTGAAGGTGCTCTCAGTCAGCCGCACATTCAGACATCTGCCTGTCTGCCCGTAGTAGTTTCAGCTACAAGGCAGTGGAACGCAAAAAACCCTTTTACTTTTGCAATTGGTGAACCTTTTTTATCTCCTACTGTGCATAGCAGATAATTACTGATAGTTTTATCGAGCCTAGTTTGAATGGTGGTGCAAAGGGCTCCTACTTCGCTTTTAGCTATCAAGACAACAGCAAGATCATACTTAAATTTGGGGCAATTTTCTTGAGATGGTGCGAAATGCCGTGGAGGTAAGGTATAGAGGGCACATTTTTATGCTGCTCCACTACGTGAGCATCATCCGAGTGGTGTTCCTTTCCCTCAAGCGAGTGAAAACACACTGAGAGGTGCACGAGATGGGCAAAGGAGAACCCAGCTGCCATTGGCTTGAAAACCTGCTCCGAGAATGCGCTCTCAACACTGTGATGGCATGACTTCCGTAAAGAGGTCGTGGTGCATGCGATTGCCAACCCGTCCTTCACCAGCCGCGAGTAGTTCAACTCATAGCTAAGAGGTTTTCCTGATCTTAGGCTATGGTGCCAACACATGTGGTCATCCACAAAGCGCAGGTCTAAATCTTGAAACTGCAAACAGTTCTGCTTAGTGAAAGTCAGACGTAAAAGATAGGCTTTAACCGCATGCCTTAAAGATTTCTAAATATCTTGTGGCAACTTATCTGAGCCCTCCTTGTCCACGAAAATTAGGTAGCCATCAACATAACGAAATGCTACTATGCCGAGGTCTTCCAAACAGAGCTTTGATGCCGTATAGACTCTGTGCAGAAAAATGTTGCGGAGGAACGGTGCGACCTGGGACCCTCTCCATACGCCTGATCTCTGATGTAAATACTGCCCTGCCAACTCGCAAGAGTGGAGTTCTGTGGAGATCTAGTTTCTTGTGGACAGCAACCTGGGCAGGTGCTCTGCAGTGAGCATCGACTGGAGGACCTGTACTATTTCACTGTCACATGATAGACTTCTGAGGCATGTGCAAGACTGCATCAGGGTGGACAATGAACAGGCTTTTACAGACAGTTGCGTGGTTTCGGTTGCTAGCTTCATGGGGCTGTTGTCCTTTTACCGCAAATCTGGATTTGTCAGTTGTCAGGGCGTTATTTACACCCAGGTCGTACCTTTGATCAGCAACACTTTTTCATCTAAAGTCGATAAGGCATTAGAGCCCTGTTCGGAAGACCTCAGCATAGGAGCATTTCGTTGTGTTCATGACTACCTAAATTTCCTGGGCATGGAGGGCCCAGAAAAGTTGGCACAAGATGTTTTAGAAGTCTTTAAGGTGTGCAGTCAAGGCCTGTTTTTTACGTCAGAATTGTCTAAGCAGAACCGTTAGCAGTTTCTTGGTTCAGACCTGCGCTTTGTGGACGACCATGTTTGTTGGGGCTACAGCCCAAGATCCGGGAAGCCTCTTTTTAGGTACGAGTTGGGCCACTCGTGGCTAGGGAAGGGTGGTGAAGAGGTGTACTTGTCTCTGGCTAAGGTCAGTAAAGATGGAAACACTTGATGGGTGTGCAATCGCATGCATGACATCAGCTTTACATAAGTCATGCCATCTCTGCTGAGGACGCATTCTCATAGCAGGTTTGCAAGCTAATGGCGGCTGGGTTCCCACTTGCCCATCTCACCAACCTGTCAGAGCGTGTTTTCACTTGCTCGAGGGAAAGGAACACATACTCGGATGATGCTGATATACCTTACTTCTACAGTATTTCACACAGTCTCAAGAAAGTCTTGGCAAAGTGTAATGTTGCTGTCGTCTTAACAGCTAAGTGCAAGATAAGAGGCTTTTGCATGGCCATTAAAAAAAGGCTTGATAAAACTATGGGTAATCGGCCACAATGGCCAGTGTCACGTATAAAAAGGTTCACCAGTTGCAAAAGTAATGAAGTTTATTGTGTTCCACTGCCTTATGGCTGCAACTACTATGGGCAGACAGGCAGATGTATGATTTTGCACCTGACTGAGCACATTCAATCTACAGGAGGGAAGGCAAATTCTAATCTGGCACTGCACACTCAATCTTTTGAACGCAAATATGAGGATGACCTGTCTCTTTGAACGCCTAATTTCCGCAATACATCAGTGGTTTACGGAAGGGAGAAATCTGTCGGTAGATACTTGAGGTTTACTACATCGGTAACGCTAAGGACACGTGTGGCTAAGCCGTCGGTAAACTTTCGCCGTAAGGAATTTGCTTTTTTAGATTCATTAGTATACTAGTGACTTTCGATTGCATATCCTCCTTTCACTGCTTTGGGGTACTGTGCGCACGCATGTCTTTGCGGATCTTCTTTTGCGGCTTTCTTTCAATAAAATTTCAGTTGTTAGTCCAGCCTCTTGTTGAGCTCATGTCTTTTCCTGTGTTGTGTCTTCTGGCTGGTTTTAAGTTGAGTCAGTACCAGTATCAGTATATCTCTATTGGCTACTACCTGATGCTGTCACTTGTATTTTGCAATTTTATGTTATAGGCTTTTCAAGAGCGCATCGAATAAAGGCTTTTCTTTTCTTGCAAAGCTGCAAGTTGTGACTGCTTATTTCACATTTCTTGAAATGCCCTTCGTTGAGATCTGGCTGTGTACATGTGCTTCAGGTGCTCGGTTTTAAACATTTTGTCTCTCTGAGAAGCAGCGCCGGCATTCGATGACTGTAATTTGCGTGTTCGAGGCCGAAAGGCGTACGCAGGCATTCTTTGCATGCAGATCAAGATGATCTTGGCCCTCTTCCGCTTTTCAGTTGGAAAACTAACTGGAGTAGTTTTTCATTTGGGGTATGATGGGGGAGGTTGAACGCAATTTTGTAGGATTGTCTAATTAGAGCATCCAGGTCATCTCTTTCTCTGTGAGGGTGACATATGCTGTACAGTAGATGACTCCGCTAAGAACGAAGGCTTGGATTAGTTTCCTGGTCTCGGCTTCTTTAATTCCTCCTTGCCTATTTGCAATGCATCTGATGAGAAAGGAGATTTGGTTGACGGTGTTTCTCAGTTTCTTAATTAGTGTGTCGTTTTTTGGTTCTCAATATTCTTAGTGTTTCCACTTCTGCGATGGCTGCCCTTCCGCATAGATTTCGATCTGAGGTGCTTTATTCTTTCTCTGACGCTTTGGGTGTAGGATGAGGACTTCAGATTTTTTGGGGGAACACGGAAGTCCCGCTGCTTGTGCCTCCTCTACTACTACATCTGCCGCTTGTTGTAGCGTATCTTGTATCGTGCCAATACTCTCCTTTGTTGTCCAAAGGACGATATCGTCCGCGTACAAAGAGTGTTCTAGGTCTGGGATTTTGGCGACTTCGTGTGCCTTTTGTTGACGGTTATATTGAAGAGGAAGAGGGACAGGACAGATCCTTGTGGCATTCCTCTGTCTCCTAAACTGAAGGTGTCGGATTTGATTGTGCCAATTTGAAATTTAGCCGTTCTATCAGAGAGAAAGTCTTTGATGTAGTTAAACGTTCTTTCGCCTGCATTCAAGGGGCTTTCCGAAGCACTTGCGACTTTATCTTTCCTGCTGATTTCGTCAGGTCACTAAGGGATTAGGTGTAACATTCAGACACACCATCCAGATGGCGTCCAAGTATTGTCACTTTGTTTTTACTGGCGCTGTGGTTTTTAGTGACTGCAAGTTATTTTTGCGTGTGTGTGCATAAAGCTTACATGCTTAGGTAACGTTGCGTGCATTTGAAATTTCAATAGAATTTTTGCTTTTTTACCTTTTTAATCACAAAGTAAATGAAAAGAGAGAGAGAGAGAATGAAGGAAACGCAGGGAGGTTAACCAGATGTGAGTCTCCGGTTTGCTACCCTACACTGGGGATGGGGGATAGGGGTTAGAAAGATGACAGAGAGGAAAACGCAAAAAAAAAGGAACATGCACACATGGAGACACACACACACACAAGGCGTTCCAGTTAAAGTCTTTCACACAGGCCGGTAGATTGTAAGAAGCGCAGAAGCGCTTGCACGGCCTTCTGCGACGGTAGGTCCTTTCGATGTTGTAGAATTCTTTTTTCGGATAGTGGTTGGTCGTCCAGTTGGTCAAGTTCATGGCTAAGGCATGCCCTCTGTGGACTGTACTGCGGGCAGGAGCACAATATATGACCAATTGATTCTTCATGGCCGCAGTGGTCACAGGTTGGGGTATCGATCATCCCTATGTGGAAGGCATAGGCTTTAGTAAAGGCAACACCCAACCAAAGTCGATATAAAAGTGTGGCGTCTCTACAGCGAAGCTGTGATGGCGCTCGAAGACTTAATGTTGGATCAAGTGAGTACAGTCGTGTATTTCTTAAATGTGGCTCATTCCATTGCGACTCGGTGCACTGCCGAGCAAGTAGGTGGAGCTTCCGTGCCGCGTCAGTTCTAGAAAGAGGAATTGGGACGTGGCACTCCTCAGTATGGGCTGAGCGGGCAGCGTGATCCGCCCGTTCATTGCCGATAATCCCGCAGTGACTTGGAAGCCACTGGAACGTTATTTCATGGCCGGCATCACTTATATGGTGTAACGTCTCTGTAAGATGGAAGATTAGTTGTTCGTGCGGTCCGCGTCGTAGAGGTGACAGTAGAGACTGCAGTGCCGGCTTCGAATCGCAGAATATTGTCCATTTGTGTGGCGGTTCATCACCAATGTGATGAAGGGCAGTTAAGAGCGCTGCGAGCTCTGCTGCCGTCGATGTTGTCACGTGGGTCGTCTTAAATTTGATTGTTGTAGCTTTCGCTGGAATGACGATTGCCGCAGCGGAGCTGCTTGGAAGGACAGATTCATCAGTGTAAATATGCGTTGAGTCACGGTAGTTCTCGTACAAATGTAGTGGCGTGAGCTGTCTAAGGGCTGGTGATGACAGATCAGCTTTTTTAGAAATACCAGGTATTGCGAGGTTGATTTTTGGCTGAGCGAGGCACCATGGAGGGATCGAAGGTCTCGCAGCCAGAGTGAAACAAGCTGGCAATGATTCTTCATATGCAGTTATCGTTTGGCTGAAAGATGTGTGTGGCCTGTCCACTGGTAGAGAGGCTAAATGGTGACGAGGATTCCTGGCTAGATGCCTTATATGGGTCCTGAGTACTTCAATTTCAATATGAGTCTTGACAAGGTGGTCTCTAGCAATTGCTATCGTAGCCACTGTTGAAGCACTCTGAGGCAGGCCTAGACAGATCCGGAGCACTTGACCCTGGAGACTGTATTGTGCGTAGATTCGTTTTGCCTGTGTTGTTTATTGCTGGCAAGCTGTATCGCAGAAATCCTAGAAAAAGCACCCTGTACAGTTGTAACAGGTCTTGCCAGCGAAAAACTTGAACAGGTGGCAGATGCCTGTCAACCGTTTTTTCACGTGATATGTGTGGGCTCCATGACAAGTCCCTGTCGATTATGACACCTAGAAACTTGTACGATCGGACCCATCGTATTATTTGGCCATTTATCATTACACTGTAGTTTGCCATGGGTTTGCGCGTAAATGGCACTAGTGCGCATTTCTCAGAGGAAATTTCCAGGCCTCGATTACGGAGGTAGATAACAGTTTGTGTGGCGGCTCTCTGAATTCTCGCTCGCAACTGTAGGCGTGTTACTGCAGATGTCCATATGCAGATGTCATCCGCGTACATTGATAGCCTGACTGTGGTTGGCACGTGCTCAAGGAGAGCAATTAGTGTTAAATTAAATAACACGGGGCTAAGTACACCGCCCTGGGGGACGCCGCAGTAGCTATAGTGAAGAGAAGTATGGCATTCCTCAGTGCTTACAAAGAAGGATCGCATCGATAGATAGCTCCGTATCCATTGAAACATCCGACCACCCACTCCTACCTCTGCGAGAGCAGAGAGGATGGCTTCATGCGTAACGTTGTCATACGCCCCTTTAACGTCAAGGAATAAGGATGCGCAGAGACGCTTACGGCTTTTCTCATGTTGAATGTAGGTCACCAGGTCGACGACGTTATCGATCGATGATCGACCGCGTCTGAAGCCCGCCATGGCATCTGGGTAGGTGTTGTGGTACTCCAAGTACCACTCCAGGCATCCTAGGACCATCCTCTCTATTACTTTGCCCACACAGCTCGCCAAAGCGATCGGGCGATATGATGAGAGCTCCAACGGCGACTTGCCAGGCTTCAGCAGAGGAACAAGGCGACTTGTCTTCCAGGATGTTGGTAGCGTGCCATTTCTCCAAGATTCATTGTACACCTCAAGAAGAACTCCTCTCGCTCGCTCCCTCAGGTGACACAGAGCTCGGTAGGAAATTCCGTCAGGTCCTGGCGCTGAAGTGCGGCTACACAAAATTAATGCTGCCTTAAGTTCGTGGATCGAGAATGGTAGATCTAACCGGAAATCACGTGGTGGCGGGTAGCTGCTTGAAGGTGATGGAATGTTGGTAGCTGTGAGTTGGCCGGATATTCTGGCGCAGAAATCCTCTGCCACATCAATCTCCGATCACTTTTGAGAGAGGGCAAGCGCCTTGAATGGGAATCGCTGTACGGGAAGTGTCCGCAGCCCGCGCACCGTTCTCCATAGTTGCGATAAAGGCTTGCGTGGGTCTAGTGACTCACAGAAGGCAGCCCAACGTTGCGATTCGAGCTTGTCTAACCGGCGCTGTATCTTCTTTTGCGTGCGCCTGGCAGTCCGTAGATCGTCCATTGTTTTCGTACGTCGGTACCTTCGTTCAGCACGTTGTCGGATTGCTCGTAGTCGTTCTAGTTCCACATCAAAGCATTATGTTTCGAGGAGCATGTTAGAGTACACATAGTGTCTTGCACCACGCTCTTGATTGACTCTTCCAAGTCGAAAGATGAATTGGCGTCGCAGTGTGCTTCCATAATAGACTGAAATTTACGCCAGTCCACTCTTTGGATCGTATCCTGTGTTTTGGAAGCGGTCAATCCTCTGATCTTGATGTACGTGGGGATATGGTCGCTTCCGTGCGTCTCTATGTCCGCAAACCGCCCTGCACGTCTGACTAGGCTTCGTGAGACGAAAGCCAAGTCAAGACAGCTGCTGTACGTGGAGCCACGTAAGAACGTAGGACTTCCATCATTCAGCAGCCAAAGTTCATTACTGGAGGCGAAAGATACCAGAGCTCTGCCTCTTGCGTTGATGATCCGACTTCCCCAGAGTGTATGATGGGCTTTGAAATCTCCAATGATGACCCAGGGATTGGAAGTTAAGGAAAGGATGTCTTGTAGTCTTTTGTAATCAAATCGACTTGACGGAGATAGGTAGGCACCTACAAAAGTAAAGGCCAGATTATTTTTCCTTACGTTTAGGCATATATATTGATTACTGTCATTAGGTGGTACAGGCTGATGAGTGTAGGTGAGGTCACGGCAAATAAACACCAAAACCTTACAGTTTTCATAAACAGCTGACGACATAAATGACTCATATCCAGAAAGCCTGATTTTGTTCGATAAGTTCGGCTCGCAAATGACGATAATTGGAAACATATTGGCGTACACGAAGCAACGGAAATCCGAAAGGCGCGCTTTGAGTCCGCGGGCATTCCACTGAAAAATAGCTGCTTGTCGGACCTCTTCCCTAAAAGACCAAGGCTGTGGAGCCATGATCTACTCAAGGGTTGCAAGCACCGGACTCAGAGCGTCCAGTACTTGAAGCGCACTTCTGGCAGACGGTGTGTGCATGTTGCTTAGCAGCACGCGAATGGCATTCATTAAAGGCCTAATAAGTGCTATCACTTGCTCATCTGTATTCCGCGACTCCTCGGATACAGCACCTTGCTGTACTGGGGGCGGCTTCTTCTGCGGCTCTTCTGGCGGTCGTGTACGCGGAAGTGGCGGCCATTCCTTTGTGGAAAGAGATCTGGCAGTTTTCACCCTTCCAACATCGGTGTTCGGAGTGCTGGAAACGTCCGCTGATGATGATGCTTCATGAGGTGACTTTTCCTGAAAGCTTGATGTTTTCCGCCGTGAAAACCTTCGTCGGTGACGTCGTCTTCGCCGTACTTTCACAGTGGCCTCTTTGTGGGTAGAGTTGTCTCTCACCATTTGTTTAAGAATGGTGATCTCTTTCTTGATCTGGGGACAGTCTTTGGAAGAGGCGCAGTGATCACCTTGACAGTTAGGACACTTCAACGTGGTTGCGCTGCAGTTGTCTTCTGAGTGGGGTTCGGCACATCAAGGGCACACGGCCGAATTTCTGCAAACACCCTTCACATGTCCAATCTTCTGACAATTGAAGCATTGCATAGGTCTTGGAATAAATGGTCGAACCTGGTGGCGAAAGTGGCCGACCTTCACGTAGGGTGGAAGGCAGTCGCCTTTGAAGCTTATCCTCACACAACGTGAGTTGCCGAGGCGACCAACATGCACAATCACGTTGTGTTCGCTTGCTGGTTTTATGAGAATTGGTAGGTCTGCATTAGATATTGCACTGTCAATGTCATATGTGGCACCATTCGTTGGCACGATGGATCGGACCTTGATGTTTCCCAGCTGCGTTACATGTTGTAGTGTGGTCAGTGCGCTCGGGTTCATCACATCGATTGCCAGGATGTTTCGCCTAGTGTTTATCCTAACATCCTTGATCTCATTTGGCACGGTGTTTTCTAGATACACGGAGAGTGCTTGCCTGTTGAGGACGCGCAGGTTGTCGGTAGCGTTCTGTGGCACAAACAGGATGGAGTGAGGCCATCGCTGAGGAGCTGTTTTCACAGTGTCCGAGCTGGACGCCGAAGATGAGTTGATAATTCTTCGTTTGGCCTTGCGGTACTGGACAAGTCGAAAGCTGTCTTCCGAGGACTCGTCACCTGATGCGCAGTACAGCTCTGTGGCCTCGCTACCACTCGACGTATTTCCTCGCTTCCGCGAACCGATGTCCGCGGGTGAACGGGAACCAGGAGGATCCTCGGGGTGTTGTGCATCCATCACCGCGATGGAGGGGGCGGTAGACCCCACAGGTGCAGTAAGAAGTCCAGAAAAACACAGAGACGGGCGAGATGTGTTCCGCAAGAGAAGCACTTCGTCTTCCTCCGACCACAAAGTAAATGAAAAGTATTTCTAATGCCTATAGGAACAAAATGGCAAACTGAAGAATAGCCACTACGTGGCAACTCAAAATAGTTTTGAGCAGGTAGCAGTGCTACTACTTATCTTTGCGCTACATATAAAAGAAAAAGTGGGGAAGCGCATAGGGAAGTGCCAGCAAGCAAGGAAGTGAAGCGCATGAAGACAGTTCTCGGTCGACATTGGAGCTGCGTTCGACAGGCTCCGAGGAACGCGAGCAGGCAAGTCGGCTGGCTGTCACGAGCAGTCAGTTTGGGCAAAGCTGTCCGCTGCCACTCCACTGTGTGAATTAATTGAATTGATCGGTGATCAATTCTTATTGGCTGGAGGTGTCATTACTTCCTTTTCTTCTCCTGCTCAGACTGCATAAGCCGCCACTGCCACCCGCCGTTCGAACTTTCGCCGGGATGAGTGGCGAGGCTGTGCATGTCGATGCTGTCGCCGGCCGGAGTTACATGTTCCGACGCGGAGCCAGCGGCGTGACGGTGATCTACTACCCGTCCGACAATGCCGAGCACGGGCTCAACCCAGAGTTTTGGCTCCTGAGCTTGGCTGACATGAAAGAATGAGGCTGCAAGGTTCCCCAGGGTGTGCTCAACAAGCTGCTCAATTCGCTGAAGGGAGACGGCGAAGCACAGCAGACCGTGTTGTACCACCCTGAGGGATCACAGATCGGTGCGTTCAAGCTTTGGAGCAGCTTGTTTTAATTTGTACACCGAACACTTGTGCAGATACTTTATTGTCGTCTTTGCCTGATTGTAGAAGCATTAGAATGGCACGCTCAACAGATTTTTCGATTGCGGTGATGCTTTGTAACCGTACGGCAGTGAAACGAACGTACTACTGGATTCAGGACATAAGTACTTGTCGTGGTGTTATGTACTTGTGCCGGCGCAAAAGTACTCAGTTGTTCACTTGCATGCATTAGTATGCTATAGCAGGTGCTAACATCATTCTGCTATTTTTTCACTTTAGTCCAGCCTACAAAAATACAAAATTCAACTTGGAATTGTTGATCACTGTCTTGATCTAGCTATTTTCTGTTCAGAACAGTGCAGCCACTCAACAAGGCTGCCATTTATGTCATGATGGAATTAAAGATTTTTTATTGTACCAGCATTGAAATGAACATATTATGTGATGCAGGATATACTTATTGATCGTTTTGTTCCATGCTTCTGCTGTTTTATAAAATTGCAGTTCTTGAATCAGTCATTGGTGAGAGAATACCTCTGGCATTCAGTGAACTCTGTTCAGTCTGTCGTGCCTAAAATTCACTAGTGACGTGACACATAAAGTGAGTGATGTTTCTAGTTCAGTATCCTTTAAACAAAAAAAAAGTGGTAGGGGTTTAACGTAGTTAAACCAAGTACACGTGTGAAAGCAGGGGACACTTAAGTGCCACTCTGAGGGGTTTAGTAGGATAATGCCCATATAGGCAGAGGTGGTAATTCTCTATTTAACATTCATAGATGGCGGCGTACCACTACTAGCGCAGTGGCGCAGCGGTTAAGGGATGTGCCACTGCATTGACACGTGTGTGTTTCTATCATAGCCACCGGTAGGGATTGTGCGACTCATGTTGCTCTTCCCGAGCAACCTTTTGCGGCCAATCATTATTTTGACTGCCACGGTGGACAGTTTTCTCACAATCCAATGCGCAGAATGTGATGTTGCCACAAGCTTATGTGACCTAGGTGGTGAGATGCCCTCCTCCCAATGGCTACAGTTGGCGCGATGCTTCTCCAAACTTACCTGAGCTTCATCCTATTGGCTGCAGCTTGCGTGATGCTGCTCCGAACTGACCCGAGCTTGGGATAGTACAAGCACAAGACAAGATTCTTGCTAGGGGTTGGTACATGTGGAATAGTGCTTTCGCACTAAAAGCATGAGGGAGGGGGACAATGGCTGTCAGTGACTGAAATATGACAGTGAGGTGATATTAATGTTGATAAATATCCAAGTATACTTTAGTTTTACAAACTGAACACGGACGCTCAAGTAGCTGTGCTCTGGTTTACAATACACACCGATTAATAATTAATTAAAGAATTTAGTAGCTGAAGACATGCGTGACACTCTCTTCTGGTACAGCAGATTGACTAAACATTTACAGTTGTGTGGCCAGCTTTATTCTGGTGTTTGGATATAAAGCTATTACACTTTCGGGTACAAGCCGGTAGACTGTTTCTTTCCTTTTTGTCTGTCCCAACGTAGTATTTGTGTTGGATTATGAATGATCTTCCCTTTCAGTACAAATTTAGCCTCACATTTAAACACTCTAGACAATAAAGTTTTTGCTTGCACTTTTTCTTCTTTCAAGTCATGCTTTAGACATTAGAATACATAGATCACCACCTGGTACTCACCTGTGACTGCTAAATTTATAACTGAATTTCTTCTTGGCCCTGTTTAAGTTTCAGTTTCATCTAGCAAATGATGGGTGTGACAAGTAGGACACATGAGACACGAAAAGAAAGGCAGTTTAACTGCTGATATGTTGCTTGTTGTCATTCCAGCTCTTGAAGCAAGCTGGTTTAATTGTTTTAGTGAATTAAAACTATGTATCAGCATTTATATTACAGGTGTTTTTTTCGTGCCTCATGCTACCTAAGTGTGAACCACATGTCTCAGCCATCGTTCGGTTGATTAAAGTGAAATATCATGAAAGAAGAAATTAAGCTACAAATTACTTATTGCTAATAGTTGGCCACATGGTGGCATAAGTATTCTAATGTTTAACGCATCATTTGAAAGAATAAAACGAACTAATGCTGGGTGTCTATAGTTCTCTAAGTCATAATGGGAACAAAACCCAACACTGATGGTGTGCGGACAGTTTAACCTCATTGAAGACATTTTGGGTGCCTTGTACAGTGCTTTTAAGTGTAGTAACTCTGATAACTTCCCTGAAAATGTCCCTTTCTTCAAGAAGCTGCCCATAACAACCTGACTAATATACATATTTTTTTCCATTCAGACATTGGCATGGATTCCAGTGTTGTGCCCCTTGGAGATTCTGGTTATTCTCTGGTTCAAACTATTGATTACTTCTATCCATCTGTTGAAGACCCCTACATAGCTGTAAGTGTTCAACATTGTAAAAAAATGCTTACATGCATTTAGTAACCTGGTGGCAGATTGTATACTCAAACTTCAACATCACAGTGCTCTGCTGTCACTTCAGTCGACTGTACAAAAAATACTAAGTGTTATTTTTTTGCAGAAAGTTATGTGTCTGTAGTTTTAATACCAGGCGATAAAATGAAACAAAGCAGTGTTAAATATATATTCTTGTAGCCGTAGGAGTATCACCAAACTTTTTCTATAATCAGAGTTTCGAAGTGCTAAGTTTGTTCACTTATTGGCTAGTCTGGATAACAGGTCACTTACTGAGCAGTCTTATTGGGCTCAAAACCACACTATAATTATACTTTCTATAAGCGTGTAAATAAATCTGATTGTAACGATGTGTCAATACGATAGCAGCGTTTGTTACCTTACGTCGGCGGTTGTTCTAGAGCCAGCCAGCAGCGCGCGCTCAGCGATAGCACTGCCGCTACTGCGTTGACACATCTTCGTTGTTACTCAATAATGAATCAAATAGGTGACAGGCCTCATGTTGGTGTCCTTTGCTGGCACCATGTGTACAGGATGTTTTCTTATTCATTGTTTTTGTTTGTTGCAGGGCAAGATAGCGTGTGCCAATGTGCTGTCTGATCTTTATGCACTTGGCGTGACCCGCTGCGATAACGTGCTGATGGTAATGGCTGCCAGCACTAAGCTCACTGAAAAGCAGAGGGACATTGTCGTGCCTCTTCTCATCAGGGGAGTCAAGGTAGGATCGGCCCCTGCTGCAGTAAAACCTAAGATGTTTGCATCAATGTTTTTAGGTGTGTTGAGACCATGGGTAGCCTATCAGAGGTAATTTGAGTGTGAGGGCACTAGTTGTGTAAGCTCTCAAAATTTGAATGCAGTCTCAGATTTCTTTTTCAAGTTTGTGCGCTTACCATGGTGAAGAGATAACTTGAGAGAAGATCTACAAGAGATGTCCATGTCAAAGAGCAGCTGTTCAAGTGTTTCAGCTTTTAACTCTTTTCACTGCCTGAGTTCATGCCCCAGTACTGAAGTCATAAGCATGGTGCAAATAGCTTAAATGGCATTTGTTTCTCCACAGGACTTGGCTGAACAAGCAGGCACAAGGGTCACAGGAGGGCAGACTATGCTCAATCCTTGGCCTATGATTGGTGGTGTGGCATCATCAGTCTGCAGAGTCTGAAATCATCTCGTGGGTGCAGTAATCGTTTCCCTTTTTTTTTTTCTTTTTCCAATGAATTAAGTTTCCCATGCTATTTTTGTCTGTGTTAGCATTTATGAAATGCAAAATATGAGCATTTGAGGCTCTGTCTTGTTGGGTACTATGATGAATTTTTCCAGCATGAGCGTCGTTTTCAAAGTTCAGATAAACCTTACTTAATACCCAAATAATCACCACACTGATGATGTAGTTTGCCCGTGGAAATACCTGACTGTACAGCCAAAGCTCATAATTTGAATTTCTGGATAATTCGAACTGTACGACTGGGTCTGGCCATGCTCCACTGGGTCTGTGTGAAACAAAGCCCATTAATTTGTTAATTCGAACAACCACCACCGCGCCTGGAGGGCGGGGGACGCGGTGAACCAAGAAACATTCCCACTAGGCTTCACCACCTCTTTGGAGAAGTGGGCAGGGTTAAAATGGCGTGAGAGGCTGGGTAAACGGGGGAGGGGTTTCTCTCTGTGCTAGTGGTGGCAACTAACTGCATGACCTCTGAGCCGGCTTGCTTGTATGTGTTGGTCTCGAAGGCTTCAGTAGCTTGCTGTGTTGGGTTTTGCTGTTAAGAAATCGATCACATGGCCAGCGACGAGATGCTTACAGTGAATCAGACATGTCGCAGTGTCTCCAGCACTCCAAATCCGAAACCATGCGGTCGTGCGCGAAACGACGACGTGTGCCAAACGAATGAGTTGGAGCTTGGCTGATGTTTGCTGTGTGTATTTGTCTCGGTTTTTCAGTGCCCTTTGCATGTGATTGGTTGCGGCCGGAGCAGTCAACCTACACGGTGTACCGCATTTAGAATTGTCTTCCGTTTGCAGTAATTACTGTGCCAAAATGCTTGAAGAGAAGGTTGGAACCATGCATGAAGTCAGTGCCAGAGCATTATCGAAGCAGGATATCACCAAAAAGCGCACTCATTGGTTTGGCAGTGTGCGCCTTGAGCCAGGGGAGGCTGCAAAATCGGGCAATATACGTGTGGCCGCTCGGTTTACCTTTGCTTGTCGACTTCAATGCTTACGCAACCTCGCGACTCGCAAGTGTGAATTTGCAAGTCACAGAGGTTGCACTATATGGTTTGGTCAAAAAGCACCAGACGTGAGACGGTAGTCCTTTTGACCATGCTCAGTGGTGGTTGTATGCCTTTTGCAACTTCAGTGGGGCCCTCCGCTGCGGTAGTTTGGATGCACTGAATGCTACGCGCCTCTTCAGTTTTGAAGGTGAAAAAAGGCCTTCAGATAAAAGGTAGGAGGTGATGAAGGAATACTTTCGGACAATGAAATGGCTAATCTCGCTACCCGACTGCTTCCCAAATGCATATTCTGTTCACTTTTGTTTGTTCGAACTTCAGTCAATTTGAACTGTCGTCGTCCCCGTCGAGTTCTTATTAAAGAGCTTTCACTGTACTGTACAATTCACTTTTGCACAAGTTCAAACCATGTCTTATTGGAATTGTCGTCATTATATCAAGTGCTATCCCGCACCCACCAAAGATGTTCTGATACTATTTTGCACTCCACTAAGTCAACGCTGATGCTTTTTGCAAGTAGAGTACTTGTAGCAAAGGCCCAGCAGGTCAGTCGCATAGACAGTGAAATTTCGAAAATGGCAATATAATGTAAACAGAAAAAGAATTGCAGCAAAAACCCTTGAGCATATGCCTTCCCCCAGAGCAAAGAATGACAGCAATAGTAATGCTATGCCTGTCTCAACGTTATCCTTTTAGAAGGTTTGCTACAGAAGTAGTCACTGCGTCATTAAAGGCAAGCTATTTCAGAACAACAGGAAAGGCCCTAGACAAAAACTGGAATGTTCATCAGCCTGGCCATTTAACCTAATTGCTAAACGTTATGCTCCCTTTACAGGCCAGACAATGCACAGCCTGGAGACGTGCTGGTACTGACCAAGCCCCTTGGCACCCAGGTGGCAGTGAACACTCACCAGTGGCTGGAGAAGCCGGAGCGCCATGCTTAGCTGGGGAAGGCTGGCATCAGTGAAGAAGATGTACGCAGGGTCTACCTCCATGCAATAGACTCCATGGCACGTCTCAATCTCAATGGTTGGTGCTGATTTGTTCGTGTCTGCAGTTTTTTTTTAGTTGCCTATTTGCTTATGTGCTTATTTACGGCAGTCTCTGCAATGCCTTCCTGAGGTATTGTAGAGGTGAAACATGTGCACTCACAGAAAGAGAGTGGAGAGATACTAAAGTGCATACAAACTGTGAGCAATGCTTTAAGAAGGTGACAACAAAATAGTTGATAATTGAAGTACAGCGCAGTGGTCAGGGCAACAATAATAAATTCGTGTCCCATGATGAAGACAGCTTCCACTACAGTAATCGTAACATAAATAATGAGATGGGATATGATATAGCATTGAAAACGAAAAGTGCAGGACATTAGTGCAAACAAATAAAAAGAAGCTCCAAGAATTTGATCACGCCCTTTAGGAGATGTTGCTGCACTTGGTAGATTCTGCAAAATATGCGAGAGCAAAGGACATCATGACATGTAAATGCACAAAGAAATTGGGGAGTTCATTTGGAGAAAAAGAAGGGATGGGCAAGCAGGGAGAAGGATTAAAAAGGCAGAAGTGAAGAAGATAAGTTGTGAAAAGGTGAACGCAAGAAGAGTGATGCTGTCGCAGCTAGGCAAGAGGTGGGAGAAAAGGAAAGTCGTCTTGTTGAAATATTGGTTAAGGGCCTGAGGCTTCCCCCACCACCAGTTGTTTGTTTTCTGTTGTGAAGCATCCAATCCTTGTGGCTGTCTCTTTACTACCACAGCCGTTCACTCCAGTGTTATGCCAACAAATAAGGAAAAGAAAAAAGAAAATAATTAAAGTCGTGTCTGGATAGTACAAACAGCCGGAGACATAAAAAGCATCAAAGAGGAACGACTAGCATCAATTGAAGCTAAATTGGAAAACATGGCTGCCCTTGACAAAAAATTATTGGACTGCATAGACCAGGTCGCCAACATGCAAAAAGTCGTTGCCTTACTTGAACTAAAGCTTGATGACTTGGAAAACCGATCGAGGCGGAGTAACCTTTTAGTATACGGCATTACAGAAGATCCTGATGAAAACAGTGAGTCCTTAGAACAGATTTTTAATGAAGACATTGCTAAAAATATCCTTAAAATTCAACCTGTCGCCATTGAACGCATACATAGGTTGGGAAAGCCTTCAGCTGAAAAAACCAGGCCTGTAATACTAAAACTTCTTGACTATCGCGAAAAGAATCTTGTGCTAAAAAACTGTAGTAAACTTAAAGGTAGTGAATATGCGATCAGTGAAGATTTTTCAGCCCGAGTACGCGACGTAAGGAAAAAGTTGTGGATTAGTGCGAAAGCATTGAAAGATTCCGGGGCAAAGGTTGCACTAGTGTTCGACAAAATACGCATAAACGGTGAAATGTTCCAATGGGATGAAGAAAACAACTGCCGAGTACCCGCAAAGACACAGACAAACGCGACAACTAACTCGTGTCCCGAGACAAATGCGAGTACAAGCCAAAAAAACGAACATGGCAAAGCACCAAACCTACGCCCCCGTCATCCCACAAAACGAAACAGATAGCTTTTGCAAATGTAAATGCGCGAAGTATACTTAATAAATTTGAGTCACTAGAATCTCTTCTTATCGGCCTCGAACCTGACTTCATAGCGATTACAGAAACTTGGCTCACTGGCGATATCAGTGACAAAGAAATTGCCCCACCAAACTATGCTATCGTGCGCAAAGACAGGATAACACGTGGAGGAGGAGTGGCTATACTAATAAACAAAAAAATTCCCTTCGAAATCTTACCAGAAGTTGAGGGTGCCGAGGCACTCTTTTGTAAGTTGTTATTTGGAACGAACACTGTCACTGTAGGTTGTGTTTACCACAGTCCTTCGGCAGATCAGCCTGCATTGGTCTCGCTGTATGAATATATGCAACAATATGTTCAAAAATCCAGACTGATCCTTCTTGGGGACTTCAACCTACCAGATATAGATTGGCAAAGCATGTCGTACCGCTCACCGTGTTCTGAAACTCTTTTTGATATTATGTTTAGTTTTGACTTGTTCCAAGTTATCAATGAGCCTACACGTGTTCAAGGTAGTGCATCTAACATTCTTGACCTCATCTTCCTCAGCAATCACTTTGCGATCGATCAAACCAACTTAGCAGTCCTCGATGGCATATCAGATCATAAGCTAACATTGTGCACCACACCCATTCAAGCAACAGCAGCTCGTACTATCTCGAAAACTACTTACCCAGACTTCACAAACGCTGATGATTCAAGCATACTTAATTACCTAATTTCGGAGTAGGAATCGTTTGAAGAACTCGCTAATTACCAAGGTACAAATATAGATACGCTGTGGGGAAGCTTCAAGGCCATTGTATCGCACTGCATCAAAAACTTTGTACCATTGAAGACCAAACGAACAAATACGCGTAACCCTTGGATAACACGCGATATCATTCATGGGAAACGCAAAGTAAAACGACTAAGGAAATCACTAAAATCAAAAAATGACTCTCAGGTAAAACATAAGCTCGCGAACGCCATCCGTGAAATGAAAGCAAAAATTATGGCAGCGAAAACAAACTACTTCTCAGTTACGCTTCCTAATTTTTTAAAACACTCCCCTGGAAAATTTTGGAAATACCTCAGCCCCAAAACACAAGAAGACACCTTCAATTGGCAAGGACATAATAAAAATTTTGCAAATTCCTTAAATACATACTTCCAATCTGTGTTCACAGTTGACGATGGCTGCACACCGGAGAGTATTCAGCGCATTCAAACACCGCTAGACATGCCAACAATAACTGAGACAGGCGTGCTCAACCTACTATTATCAATAGACACAAAAAAAGCAAATGGTCCTGATAATATTCCAAACACTTTTTTGCAAAGATATGCAAGTCAACGCGAAATATTTACATTTATTGTTCAATAAATCTTTATCAACCTGCAGTCTAGCTAATGAATGGAAAATAGCGAAAGTTATTCCTATACACAAAACAGGAAGCAAAGATGACGTTTCAAATTATAGACCAATATCACTAACGTGCACGGTAGGAAAATTATTGGAACACATCATACTAAAGCATATCACCAGTTATGTTAAGCAAGAAAACATTTTATCGCCTGTTCAACATGGATTTCGAAGGGGACTTTCAACTATCACCCAATTACTCGTACTAACACATGATTTGTTCCAGAGCATTGATAACCAAAAGCAAGTTGACTTGATTGCACTTGATTTCTCTAAGGCGTTTGACAGAGTAAGCCATAAAAAACTAATTAGCAAACTTAGATCAACTTTAGGTAACGGCCCTATTATCAACTGGATCGAGGACTACTTAACTAACCGATCTCAGTATGTTGTAGTTAACAATGAAATTTCTTCTACTGCGCTCGTTACGTCGGGAGTACCCCAAGGGTGCGTCCTTGCTCCACTTTTATTTCTTATCTTCATTAATGATCTGCCCTCTAACATACAAGTTAAAATTAAACTTTTTGCCGATGACTGCATACTTTACAACGAAATTAACACTGTAAATGACCACGATGATTTAAACAGCGCCCTTCATGAAGTGGTAATATGGTGTCACAAATGGCAAATGGAATTGAACATTAAAAAAACAGCCTTCTTATGTGTAACCCGTAAAAAACAAAGGTCCGAATATGTGTACAGCATCAATAACATACCGCTCACCCGAGTTCACGAACACAAATATCTTGGATTAATCATTTCACATGATCTAAGATGGGAATCACATATTAACAGTATAGTATCATCTGCTTTAAAACGATTGTTCTTCCTTAGAAGACAGCTTCGAGAAGCGCCACCGGAGACCAAACTGTTAGCATATAACACATTTATACGATCAGTTCTCGAATATGGAAACACGATTTGGTTTCCCTACACACAACAGCTCATTAACAAACTAGAAGGAGTACAGAGAAAGGCAATTAGATTTATCTTTAACAAATACAGGACCAGTGATTCACCATCCCAACTACTAAACCAAGCATGTATTCTTACTTTACAGAAACGCGCCAGACTAGCACGACTAAAATTATTGTTCCAATTAGTTCATAACTCGTTAAACATAGATACTTCGTTACATATATCTGTAGATGAATCGAGACCATCCCGGCATAAGCACCCATTAACCCTTAGAGAGTACGCATTCCGAACCGACTGTTTCAGATATTCATTTTTTCCGCTTGCCATAAAAGATTGGAATAGTTTGAACCCCTCTATCACTACTAATACATCTTTGCAGAAATTTGTAACTCTGGTAGAAGAACAGTTGTGCGATAATTAAAATAGATAAATAAATAATAATTATACAAGTACAACAGACCGCTCGTATCACTGCATATAACAGCATCTGTATGAACATACTACTTACAATGTATAAAATCGCACCCTTTTCTGTGAAATATACTCTTTCGTTATGTGTTTTATTTTCTGCTATCTGTGTTTTTTTTTTCCCATACTCATGTAATTACTTGCAAACAACAGTGTTCTTAATATATACCATTCCATTTGTATTCGCTTTGTACCTTCTTACTATGTGCCCATCCTGTAAAAATCCCAATGGGATTGACAGTATCTGAAATAAATAAATAAATAAAGGATACAGGTTAGATTAGATTGGAAAACACTAACCTTGAGAAGGTGGTGGGGCTGGGAAGTGCTGTATTTTGCCCATCTGGTTTTTGCTTCCTTGTTTATTACATGGAAATATCTTAGCTTGTTAGCAGCCCATGGGAAGGGGGACAGTGGAAACCTGGCGACCAACATTAAAGACTGCAGTAATTTATTTACTACCACCTTACAGGGTATGCTGGTAGTATCTGTGCAGTCTCACATTTTGCAAGTGCAAGTATCTGTGTTCCATTTACTAGTACTTCACTGTCTGCATGCAAGAAGGCTACCACAAAATTGCAGACTTTTGACGAGGAAAACTTTTTATTTTGATCAAAGCAGGTCTTTATCAGACCAGCTAAATTTTTTTCCTTTTATATCATGAAATGAGAGGCATTGTACGACTATTCATCAGTTGTGTATTTTGTGACCAAGTGGGCATTGACTTTCACTTCGCTCCTGCTTGTGCAGAAACTGTGTTAAAACAAATTTTTTGCCTTTGTTGTTCCAGGAGCTCGGCTGATGCACAAGCATGGCTGCCACGGTGCTACAGGCGTGACAGGCTTCGGTCTGCTCGGCCACACCCAGAACTTGGTGCAGATGCAGCAGCGCTCAGTGCGGTTTGTGATCCACACGCTGCCCATCAGAGCCAATTTCCTGCCCTGCTGGCCGCCACGGGCACCTCCTTCAAACTAACGCACGGGCATTCGGCCAAGACCTCTGTTGAGCCACTGACTGACAATCAGTCGAATTTTTTTTTCTCTATTGTAGGATTTCCTTCTCATGTCTTTCACAGCTTCTTGAAAATAGATACAACACAATTTTTCAAACTTTCACCGTCAGGAAGTGCTAAAATGTATGCAGAGTTTAGAGTTACATTCAAGTGATGGTGTTCCTGTCGGAAATACACAGTTGTTCCTTGGAAAGATATGTTGTTGTCTCCTTTTGGGTGAAACTCTTTTCAGATTTTTTTAATGTAATTCAGATGCTTTGCTCTGAGTAGTACCAGGAGAAAAGTAAACAAAATTGGCAGGACGATCATGAAACCTGATGCGAGAATGCTGTAATAGCAGTTGGATTTTCGCTCAGTGATTACTTTGATGCTTTTACTTTAATGAATGCTTTTACTTAAAGCCGAGTGCAACAGAATTTTTCTAGAGGGTGTCTATGTTGGCGGCCCCCTAGCTAGTGGGGCATGGTGAGGCTGTGGCCGGTTGGGGATGCTTCTGGAGGGCAGCTGACTTTCCCACTGTCTCTTTGGATTTGATTTTACTGTTGCTCTTTTTGCTCTGCTGCTGCATGGGCTTCTGGTGTGTGGAGGCAGGCAACGGGTTGGTGATGGATGCGTGGTTCTTGTGGAGGGTGGAGTAGGGAGGTCTCTGGCACTTGTCGAGGCTTCACATAGAGAAAATTTCTTGTCTTCACACAGATAACGCTGCCCTTAGTACAACTGTAGCCAAAAATTTTTTTTTACTTAGCAATGCGAACTTCCTGGAAACGGCAATAAATGGCAACAGCGACATGGCGTGTGTCCTTTCCACACGCTCTTTGATAAATCAGAGCATAGCGACGGATTCATCGCGCGACTTAGTATCTTGGATCACCCACCGGACACCCAAGATGCAATGAACAAGTTAAAGCATCATTTGGGGTGTTTTCTCAAAATCTCTTGCCAATATATTAGCATATGGAATTTATTTATTTATTTTATTTATTTATTTATTTCAATACCTTCAAGGCCTCTGGGGGCATTAGTGGAGAGGAGTGCATGAAAAATATATAATCATAACACAGGAATTGCAGCAATTTTACGGCAATACAGGAATTGTGGTAAAACAGCAGCAATTTCATTTCAAGTTTATTTCATAGGTTGCACTCGTAAAATTTATGGCGTTAGTGAGTTACAAGTTTCCAGTTTTCCTTTCTCATGTGGACTGCTGATGTGCCTTCCAAAGGAGAATGCCGAAGGATCGTGCAAAGAAATTGAGCAGCAGGCGGGATACCCAGCGTGGATCATAGAGGATGTTGTTGAAGGGGAGTGGGTAGCAAGGCTGACGGACTCTCTACGCGTGCTCGAAGTGCCTTCAGCCGACAAGGAGTCCTAGCTTTGGTAACACAGGCTTGGGAATAGGGGACAGGGAAAGAATTGGTTGTGAGGAAGGTTTCCAGCCTTGCAAGGAGTTTTGAAAGAGTGAGCTGTGAAGTTTTTACTGATGGGGTACCTTATGGCTGTCATATGCAACTACGAATGCCACATACACGAGTGGCGACAGCTTTGGTCTTATGCTGCATGCCACTGACATGAACATTAGCTAAATGGACTCCAAACAAACATTTTGTGTTGTGTTAGTGATATTTTATGCGCTTTATGAGCACACCAATATTTTTGTTAGTCATGAAAGATAGTCTTCTACAAGCATTCGTTATGTAAAATATTTTCCCCTTTTATCATATAGTAGTGGTGTTGATGGTTTGTTCAGTTAAGAGACTGGCTGTTCCTTGAAGAGACCTTCATGAATCTGTGCTGACTGAATATTACGGTGGTTTGGAGGATGGTTTGTCTCCCGTGGGCATATCTCACAGCCTCTCATTGCTTAAGCCTCAGCCATTTGCCATGCATTGGGAATAAAGATATTTTGCAAAAATTCTGGCTCTTGTCTTTGCTGAGAGTGTGTGTGGGCACACTGAAGCTTTATCCATCAGTATCATTAAGAGCAGACATTACTTAGCGCCATTAGATACAGGTTGCTTCATCCAATTTTATGTGAAACGACTTTTGAATTGAATTTTTGTGAAGACCTAATTTGCTCGTTTTGTCACGAATCATATAAACAGCACATTGCAAGAAATTGCTCCCGTGAATAATGTGGTTAAAAAGAGTGCTAAGGAGCTTGTCACTTATCCTTTCCAAAATTTATTCCTTTCCAAAATTTATTCCTCTGGACTTTACCTGATTTTGTGAAATATTAAGCTTGAGGAAAATTACTTGTTTACAGCATCTCATTTCGGAACATGAACATTGTGCTTGGTCCAGTGTCTACTTTGGGTTCTGCACATGTCAACAGTGCATATAGCGCTCCTGCACATTACTGCGTGGTGGACGTAAATGTTAGGCAATGCAGCATGCTGTAACAAGACAGATTCAAACCAAACTGCACATGATGCTGCCATCAGTGAGAGTAACAATGGGAACTTCGGTTGCAAGTGCATTAAACACTTGAAGGTTCCCATATCTGATCATGGGCTTTGGTTGCTGTAGCATGTGGCGTTGTCTTTAGCGCTGTCTTGTTGCCACTGCACGCCCCAAGTGATTGTGACGAAGCTAGCGCAAGGCGCCGGCTACGTGCAAGGAGTGGTCGCGTGATCATAGGTGAAGTCCATGGCTCTGTTTAACAGCTAGCACTTTCAAACGTTTTGGATGCGGCGTGGCCTTCCTTCCGTTTGCCCCATGGCATGCTGCAGCAATGAGCTCCCGAGACTCTTCGATGCCTGCTGCTTGTACTTTGATGCAGGTGTCACAGTGCACGCTATCAGGAAACCTCTTTCTTCCTTTCTTCTTTCACTCCCTCCTTTATCCCTTCTCTGAAGGTGTGGTTCAGGTGTCTGCCAATATGTGAGACAGATACTGCACCATTTCTTTTCCATAAAATCCAATTTCATTTTCATAGTGGTTATGGGTGTTCCGCTGCTAAGCTTTAGGATGGGGGATGAAAAGAAAATTTTGTTTTTTGAAAGGATAGCGTACCATCTCGGTGAACACCTCAACCCTGTGGTGAACACCTCAACCCTGCCGTGGGGAACGGCAGAAAGTATATAAAGAGTGAAAGAAGGAAGAGAGAGGTGCCGTAGCAGAGGCTGCCTGATAATTCAGACCTGGCGGGGTACTTTAATGTGCACTATAAATTGCCACTTGTTATACGGGACATGAACGTTTGAGTGCAGTGGGGCCGTGCAGGGGCTCAAGGACCTGTGTGTCCTAAATGTTTTGTAGCGGGAGCTACACTAGGCTACCAGTCGAGCATTTCGTGGTACACGCGAGGGGAAAGTTGTGCGTATGCGCCGATACCATGTTACATGGGAGAGGTCAATTGTGCTCATGCGCCGTTACCATGGCAACCGTGAAGGAGTGGGTGGCTTCATCGCCGCTCTCCCTCCTTTATTCCTTCCCTTATGGCTCGGTTCAGGACCACGTACCATCGGCAAGGACCGTATGCCTTGCTATGTGTAACAAAATTTTCTTTTACTACAAATTATTGATTTAATAATTCTTTTTAATCCCGCACATTATTATTATTAGTATTATTATTTATTTATTTCGAAATCAAAACTCTTGTCCTTTCTCTGCTCATGAGGTAGAATCCACCGGTGTTGCATTGCCGCGTGCTTTTCGTTTTTAATAACTGAGTGCAGGCGAACAGCCACCCGATTCTTGGCCGATCCCCCAGTGTGGGCATGTGCCATCCTTTGATAGGCTAACAACAATGACATATAAACTCGTATGACATCATAATCATCATCATCAACATTTTCATACACACGTAGAACGGCTGCTGCCAAGAACGCTCGCACGTTGTGTCACGGCAGCTGGCGGATTGCGGCCGCTAGGCCTATCGCTTGTTCTCTGGATGGTCCTGTGCTCAAGCCTTCCTGGCTGCGCTAAGGCCCTGTCACGACCGGCGCCGGGTGGCCAGCCTTGCGTTATTTTGCTCTTAAAGAAGCTTGAGTTCAACGAGGGATCTTTGTTTTGCCTAAGGTGAGTAATTTTTGCTCCGCGACAGCGGCGCCCTTTATCGCGAATGCCTATTTAGTCTTGCGTGGAAGACTGCTCGCGCCAGCTGCAATGACCGCACAGTTTTCTTTAAAATATGCCACCAGAAAACGTGAGTCCAGTAGGATTTCGAGATGCATTGCAGCGTCCCGACAGCGTTCGTCTTCTGTTAGACACGCAGCACGTTTGTGGCTCCCGTTTCCCACTTACGTGCAGCGTTCCGAGCATGACGCTCTGCCTCGGCTGCATCTATGACTCTTCCACAACAAGTCTTATGTGCCACTTCGCCTGCGGTAGCTCTATCATAACTGCTGCTGTTGGTACTGCACAGGAACGCAGAACGCTGCGTCGTCCAGTCACAGCAGGTTATCTTGGGACGCGTTTGTACCCGCTGCGGTGGCTCAGTGGTTAGGGCGCTCGGCTACTGATCCGGAGTTCCCGTGTTCGAACCCGACCGCGGCGGCTGCGTTTTTATGGAGGAAAAACGATAAGGCGCCCGTGTGCTGTGCGATGTCAGTGCACGTTAAAGATCCCCAGGTGGTCGAAATTATTCCGGAGCCCTCCACTACGGCACCTCTTATTTCACTCCCTCCTTTATCCCTTCCCTCGGTTCAGGTGTCCGCCGATATATGAGACAGATACTGTGCCATTTCCTTTCCCCAAAATACCAATTATTATTATGGGACGCATTTGTCGTTGTTTATAGCCCTTTTTGTGACTTCTTTTGTTGCCCCGAGTGATTAGGACCAAGCTAGCGCGAGTCGCCGGCTATGGGCAAGGAGTGGTCGCGTGATCGTCGGTTAGGTCCATGACTCTTCGCTTTAAAAGCTAGAGCTTTAAAAGGTACTGGACGCGGGCGGCCTCCCGTCCGTTTACCCTGCGGTGTGCTCTAGCAACGTGCTCCCAAACGAGCTGTCCACGAGATTTTCTTCGATGCTGCTGCCTGTACTTTGATGCTGGTGCAGCTGCGCACGTGATATCAAAACCCATCGGCTGCTGTGGCTTATTGGTTATGAAGAAAACTATTAAACCTTACGCCCCTAATTCGGGGCAGGGATAGTGCACTGACATCGCCTAGCGTTTCGCCTCCATCGAAACGCTTAGGCGCCCGTGAGCTTTGCGATGTCAGTGGACGTTTAAGATCCCCAGGTGGTCGAAATTATACCGCAGCCTTCCACTACTGCACCTCTTTCTTCCTTTCTTTTACTCTCTCCTTTATCTCTTCCCTTAGGGCGCAGTTCAGGTGTCCACCGGTATGTGAGACGTATACTGCGCCATTTCCTTTCCCCAAAAGCAATTTTCATTTTCATAGTGGTTACAGTGTGCCGCTGCTGAGTTCTAGGACGCGGGATGGAAAGAAAGAAAAAATTGCGGGGGGGGGGAGGGGGGAAGGAAAGGTAGGTTAAATCTCTGACATATCGGTGAACACCTCAACCCTGCAATGGGGAAAGGGAGAAAGTAGAGAGTGAAAGAAGAGAGAGAGAGAGGTGCCTTAGCAGAGGGCTCCTGATAATTCAGACCTCGCGGGGTACTTCAGCGTGCAGTATAAATTGCCACTTGTAATACTGACATTGGCAAAACGTGTATATGGAGAATAACCTATGCTTGCAGTGCTCAGAACATGTGTCAGTTAGGCATCGATAAAGGAGTGAGTGAAACAAGTAACTGAGAAAGAGGTGGCGTAGTGGAGGGCTCCGCCAGCAAGCTCGGCAAGCCGTGGCATGTCTTTTTATCTTCATTCAATTTCACATTCCTGCCTACGCACGCCCCTGCGGCTCCATACTGCGTCTTTCCTTTCCTCCTTGTTCTCCTCGCAGTTCCAGCTAGGGCTGCTGCTAAGTCCTGCACAGCAATACGAGAAAGTTACTGAGCACTTTCCTCAAAATACTCAGCCGTGCGCACGTGCCCGCATTCGAATGCCGCGTTAACGAGGTGCGTGGTAGTCCACGTCGGATATTGCGAAAGGTGTGTGCTGTGGGGTGCTCGGATATTCGCCATGCCGGCAGAAGTGAATATTTACATTCCGACGGGAAAGTCGAAAGCATCGTGATATCGAGCTGAACAAGAACACACCGTTAGCGGTGGCGAAGACGGAACTACTGAACTACTTCGACCGATATGCCGGCGCCGTTGGTCGACCACGCGGCCATATCTATCGGAAGAAAGAGAGTGTTGAAAGAATTCGTATGCCGGGGGTGGGGGAGGGGCAGTCGGCTTCCGCTGAAACCCGTAAGCATAGCTCTACAATTTTATTTATTGGAATGTACGTTGGCATGGCCCACTCTGCCAGGTGGCAGCAATTGGTTGATCGCGGGAGGTTGTTCAGCCAATGAACGCTGCGGCCTATTGCTGCAGTGCCGCGTGTCTGCCACAACGTTGTCAGCGCTAATTATTACAGTCCACATCTCTCTAACCACCGCCGCGTACCTCAAAGCGCGAATGAGGTGTCCGCTGACCCATAGAGCCAGCTATGCGCCTTTCCTTTCCTCAAAATCAACGTAGACTTCGATGTCAGTGGCAACGCTAATGAACAGCTTTGTATATCCTGGATTAGCTAAGCAAATCCTCGGCCAAATTTTTTGTGCTGCAAAGAGTGTGAACAAATGCTAATCTGAGCCTTCATGAATCCTTGCCCTTTTGAAACTATAGCAATGGAAGCAGCGCCAGGCAGGAGAGGTAGTCGAACCGCAAGGCTTGTTAGAATTTAGCGGCGCCCTGCTCGATGACAAGATCTCCGGTTCGTTGCTCGGGCTCATGCAAATGCAGACGAAAGTGGGAAAATGGTCTCAAGCTATGATTTCGGCGCTCACTGACTATGCGCTACGTAGCTGTTGTTCCGAACCACTCCATTGCGATGAAGAGCCGTATTCAACTAAGTCCTTGCGATTCTCAACGCGCTCGTCCTTCATCGGAAGGACGGTGCTGGCCCATAATAGACCAAGGCCCCTTGACGTATTTCTGGCCTACAAGCTTTTCATTCATCCGAAGCTTTCCGCTGCGGTGTGGCGCCGTTGTCGGCCCTGGGCAACCATTGGCGAGTGGGGCTGCTCGTGTTTTCAATTCATTCCAAGCATACCGATGCGATGCCGAGGTGTTATTAGTTGGATTGGTGTCCCATGTGTTCGTTATTCACCCGAAGCACTTCGCTGCGGTGCAGGCCCGTAATCGACCTAGGCATGATGTTGCCCTGTACGGTAATCTTTCATCGAAAGCACTCCGCTAAGGTGCCGGCCTGTAATCGACCTATACCACCTAAACATGCTGCCCCGCGTGTTCGTCATCCTTCGGAAGCGTTCCGCTACGGTGCCTTGCTTAGGCCACCTAGACATAGCAGTGCCCCACGTGGCAGTCGTTCATCCGAAGCACTACGCTCCGATGCCGTTTCGCAGTCTACGTAGGCCTTAGACCTTGGTAGGTCACCTCCCTGATCGATGGAGACTACTTGGAAGAAAAGAACCCTCATCCGACGCGCCGATTGCCCAACTTTCTGGTGCAAGAATCCCGATACCCTCTGGTTTTTGCAGAAGTCATATAGGGCGTTTTGCGAGATGTTCGTTGTTCGTCAATTGGCTAGACCCCTCTGCGATTCCGAACAAGACTAGAAGGATGCGGTGCTTAATGTGTCAGTATGTGGTATCGGTGTGTTAACAATATAATAATCGGTCTTTGAGGAAAGGAAATGGCGCAGTATGTCTCATATATCGTTCGACGCGGTTAAGTGAAGGGATAAAGGAGGGAGTGAAATAAGAAAGGAGGAAAGGGGTGCCGTAGTGGAGGGCTCCGGAATAATTTCGACCACCTGGGGATCTTTAACGTGCACTGACATCGCACAGCACATGGGCGCGTTAGCGTTTTTCCTCCATAAAAACGCAGCCGCCGCCACCTGGGGTTAAAGATCCCCAGGTGGTCGAAATTATTCCGGAGCCCTCCACTACGGCACCTCTTCCTCCTTTCTTCTTTCACTCCCTCCTTTATCCCTTCCCTTACGGCGCGGTTCAGGTGTCCAACGATATATGAGACAGATACTGCGCCATTTCCTTTCCCCCCAAAACCAATTATTATTATTATCTTTAACGTGCACTGACATCGCACAGCAGACGGGCGCCTTAGCGTTTTGCCTCCATAAAAACGCAGCCGCCGCGGTCGGGTTCGAACCCAGGAACTCCGGATCAGTAGCCGAGTGCGCTAACCACTGAGCCACAGCGGCGGGTGTGTGTTAACTGCAATCACAGTTTTTATGCAAGAATGAAGTCGTGGTGCCCAACATCAGGGATGCTGTCACTCATGCCCATAATGCAGCTGCTGTATTCAGCCCTAATTACTTATGCAAAGCCTCTTCGCAGCTCGCACCAAAGGCCAAGACAGCGAGCAGCTCCAGGTCCACCCGTCCATCTTCTGGTGTGACCGCTCAAGCAGAATACATAGTTGAACTCAACTCAGAAGCCAGTCGGCGAGTTTGAAATGGCACAATAGTCACCTGCCACTATGGAGCCTCCTGCAAAGCCGTTTCTTCCGGGGCCGATGGCACCGACGTCCGCGTTTTGCGCTCGCGACCGGGAGGACAACTGCCGGGAGATGGCGCTGCGCGTCCATTGTCTGGACTCCGGCTGGGGCACGCCGACAGCGTCTCAGCTTCGGCGGCTGCTCGGTCTGCAGTGCGCCGTGGGCCAAGTGGTGGCCGGAGACTGTGGCGAGGTGGCAGTCTACGAGAGCCCCACTTGGACGGCAAACGTGACGCTGCAACTGGAGCGGTCACCCAAGGACTCGTTCATGCATATCGTACTTAAGTGGTGAGTGCGCGACAAGTACTTCTGGCTTTGCCCTTAGCCAGTCTTCGCTCGGCGTCAACAATCATATTGTCAAGCCTCTACTGTCGCGTAAGTTGAGAAACTCCTCATATGCGCTGACATGGGTCCAAAAGTCGGAGGTTAGCAGATTTGTGCGCACTGGAACTAAGGTGACTGCAGTGCCATTTGAGCAATGCAGATGAATTGTGAAGCACTGCTCAGAATATGGTGATCGAGAGGAAGAGGTTGTAGAGCTTCATAAACAACTTACTGCGCAAATTATTATCGGCATCTCCGTCTATTCAGTCTCAGAAATCAAGGGGGGGGGGGGCGTGTTTATGCAGACATTTCAATTCAAAATTTCTTGCCTGGTGCAATTAATGAACTATCGGTTTCTGCGGGCTCATAGCCGGCATATTGAGGTGGCTAGGGTGGTGAGAGTACCGCCATTTGGGTTCGAACGTATGGCTTCTTAAGCTTGTACCAGCTCTTGGTTCCGCGCGTCAATTTTACATTCACTTCCGCAGGTGCGACCAATGCCAGAACGCCTCTAATAACGGCGCGGCGGCGGGCAAGTCCGGCCCGCCAGAATGGTGGCTCGCATCCGAGGAGCTCGAGGAGTTCTGCGACCCGTACAGCACCCAGATAGCCACGGAGCACAAGGACGTACCCGTAAACGCGTTCGCCCTCGGCTGCTTCCTCGGGTACAACACTTTTGTGGCGCACTTTGACAGCACCTACACCATGCCGCCTCCGCCATCGCCACTCTTGTCTGCCAAGTCTTCGTCCTCCCTCTCCGGCAAATCAATGTCTGTGAAGCGGGGAAAGAAGGGAAGAGCGGTCAAGTCTAGCTCCCCTTCAGATGGGACAAGCTCATCTGCGAAGACGTCTTGTCCCAACAGTGAGCTGACCTCATCTGAAGGCTTTAAGGTGAGATGATGTTCCTGTAGGGTGTTTTCTGACGGCGTCCGTCCAGAAGTTTGAGTTATGGCAGTGGTGGTTGCATGGTGGAAGGTCATGGGAATAAACTGCATTGCAGTCTGTGAGGACATAAAGTGTCGTATCCTAAAAGCAGCGTGTTTTTCTGCTGGGCAAATAGTTTCGATGATGCTGAGAGCCCCAGTCGTAAGAGGGATATGAGAAGGGTAGTCAGGACTTGTCAATGCATCATTTTTCTGGAAGGCAGTGGCAGCTCATAGGCACATTAAATCTAACCCTTTTTTCCTGGACAGGTTTTGGGTACGTGATGGCAAAGCAGAGCTTCGGGCCTGGTGGTCACGCACTTTGGCACATGGGCCCCTTATCCATTCATCTGGTTCCTTACATGTCTAGTTGGCTTGCTTGGCGCGCAGCCTAAACTGTTGTGGGGATTGAATTCTGCGAAGAGCGGCTCCAGAAAGATTTAGAAACACTAGTGAGAGGGGAAGGGAGAGTGCTTTACACTGCGTGGATGATTTCAAACAACCAATTTTATTTACTCCTTCCTGTATCAACGACCTGCAATTCGTCGTCCAATTTTTCTTATGGTGCAGCGATTTGGGGTGACGCGGCTAGGTTGCATGACATCGCAAATGATGAGGAAATGTATCCTCAGTCTTAAAAGTGGACTCTGAAGGGGTTTGATATACTGTGCTTACAGTACATAAAGCTCTTCAAGGGCCTGGAACGTATTAGCCACGCTGCATGAATTGGCAAGTGCAAAACTGTACCAACATGGATAGGCATACTTAAAAAGTACGGCAGTTTCGCAGTCGGAGCGGAATAATTCGGTTTAGGCCCTTCTTCTGAATGCCTTCTCTTCCACCAGGTGACGCAGTGCAATGCGCACTTTGAGCACTGTTCCAATGGGTTGTACCTGTACTTCGTGGATGTCCGCAAGCGTAGCTCCACGCTGTTCCGGCTGCTGGTGCGGTACTCGACCATCTGCCGCATCATTCTGCGCAAGACATCGCCGACATCCACTATTGTCTACCTGCAGCTGTTGCACCCGCCGCTGCTTTACAAGGTGTGCGCTGGCAACAGCGCCACCAGCCAGTGCAACCGCGAGGGCGACTACCTGCCACAGGTGAGCAGCGCTATATCGTTAATTGCTTTCAATGGACTAAAAGAAAAAAACCTGTCGACAAACACACTCCTGTACTCTTACGGTTCCCCTTCCGCTACAGTTTCCTTTAGTCGTAGAGTTCTACATCACTGCGTAGAAGGGCAGCTGTGGGGCAACACGAAAATTGCAGGACTGCAAGGAAAGCTGTATAGAAAACTGGACCACTGACTGCTGTGGTGAAGGGGATGTTAATGGGCGTAAAACGTATTTTAGGCGTCACCGGACTTCTGCTGCTTAAAAGAGCGCGGTGTAAAGCTTCACGACCACTACCAAGAGTGGACATACATCCTTTCGCTTCTGCGTCCTCTGCTCCTTGTTTACTTTCACTCTAACCGCCTAGCCTTTGTTTCCCAGTTACTGGTATCTGATTTTTTTTTTCAACCATGTCCCTCTCCCCTTCTTTCTCGAGAGGCAGTAACGGACATCGGGCAATGGGAATCCACACAAAAATTCCAAAACGACTACGCCGGTATGCCAATAGTTTAATTTGACGGGGCAAGAGCCCATATATCCTTATCCCATTCACAGGGCATAGTGATAGTGTGGCAGTACAGTCGTGACCTCACTGTTTTTTGCTACACAAACATAAAGTTATGACAGTGGTGGCTCTAGAAGCTCGTTCTTAATACAGCCATTAGTGTAGATGATGGGCGCTGAACTTAGGTCAGTCATCATCATCAGCAGCAGCAGTAGTGTAACTGTGACAGCATAGGACAGAGGATTTTGCTCTTATCCCCAATTAACCCTGTCCTTTGCAGCTGCGATCACCTTATCTCTGTAAACTCCCTAATTTCATCCGCCCATATTAGTCTCTGCCTCGCACTGCTACACTTGCCTTCTCTTAGAATCTACTCTGTTACCTTAAGTGACCATCCGTCATCATGCATTCGCATTACGTGCTCTGCCAATGGACTGCAATGCTATTCTTGATTTCTTGATTTCAACAAGAACATCAGTAACCTGAGTTTGTTCCTTGATCCATGAAATAATAATAAATTGATTCGTGTCAGCCTCAAAATAAGCCGCACAAAAGCTTGCTCACCCACCACCTTTCCTGTCGCAGTTCGACCTGTCCGACACCACCCCGTGGGATCGGGCCGTCGAGTTCGGTGAAGGACCCTTCAAGTGCGGTGCCGACGTTCTGGGCAGAAGTCGCATGATGCGCCTGACGCTCAGTGGACCACGCCACTGGGCACCTCTCTGCAACCTGATCCTGCGCACGCGCAAAAACGCGCAGGTTTTTTACGCGCCGATGCGCGAGCTGCATGCGCGCGAGTTGAAGGCAGTGGCCAGGCCCAGCATGCAGGACTTCGGCGTCGTGTACGCCTTGCTCAGCGTCTGGTCCGAGAGCTTTCAGGTAGGGATTTAACTACTCATTGCGTGGATTTCTTGTAAGCTCTACCCCAAGAACAAAGGTCAAAAGCTGACGAATTAGAAATGTTCCAGGACGTCGGCGTGAAACCTTCGATCCTCTTGAACATTTCTTGTTCTTGTCACTTTCAAACTTCTCGTTTTCTGTAGAATAAGTTAAAAGACATACAAAACAGACAGTACAAGACACCCTTTGCGTGTCTCTATATCCGTTGGAATTGGATCAAGTACATCACATAATTTCCATGTACAGGACCTCCAAGATTAATGTCAAGTACGTTCTAAACGTAGCTGCCGCATGTGCTCAGTGGTTACGGTGCTCGGCTACTGACCAGGAGGACCCGGGTTCCGATTCCGGTCGCGGCTGCCACGCTTTAGTGGGGGCGAAACGCAAAAGCGCCCGTGCGGTGTGCGCTGTCGTTGGTCGTTAAAGATCCCCAGGTGGTCGGAATTACTCTGGAGTCGCCTACTTCAACGTCCCTGATAGGCTAAGTCGCTTCGGGACGTTCCCCCCATACCACACTATACCATTTTAAATGCAGAATCAATAAGGATTATCACGAGTGAATGCATATTGCTTCCAAAGTAAGGGTTACTCCGATGGGTCGGATCTACGCTGTTGACGGATAAAGATGGCCTTCGTTCGGGGATTTGCTGCGTTGGCGGTTCTGGCATATCGCACTGTGCCATGACCTGGCGTAAATATAAAACTGCGTCACTATTCCATGCGCGCATTTTTGCGGACCTACGGTGTCAGTTTGGGTTTCAATAGGGAGCTTCCCGAAGCGAAGTAGAATTAAGCGGGCGTACGACTCGAACGACGCTTGAAAACTGCACTGTCGAACGCGGACGAGCAACACCTGGATTACCGCCTTTGCAGGTCACCGATGAGCTGGCGATGAACGCTCAGAGCTGCCGGGAAACGCTCCTCGAGTTGTCTGCGCGCGCCGAGGAGTGTCCCCGTGCCCTGGAAGAAGCCCTCTTCGAGATCTATTTCTCGCTTAGCCAGGGAAAGGTGAGAGCCCGGTTTTTCAGGCTGGCTTTAACAACAAAAGCTTAAGGGCCCTCTTTACGTCCGCAGCCCGCTCGCCTCGCACCTGGCCTGGCGTTCAGTAAGATTTGTTTTCTGAACTATGTTAAGTAAGATTTTATTGCAGAATTCTGTACTGAAGGCCGCAGCAGAACAGCGGTTTTCTTAGAGCGAAAGCTCGACTCTTCCCACAACTCCCAAGGTCAAGTTTACTGCGCGTTTCACCTTGAACCGGCGCAACGAAGGCGTAGCAAGGAACGTCATAATACGTAACTCGCTGTGGATTCGCCACAGCTGCGCTCGCTCCGGGCCTCTTCGCTGCTCTGCCACGTGTCTAGCAAAAGGTTGCAAACACAGTTGCTTCGCTGGCGCTTGGTCTCTGTCTTGCCATGGATAACGCGCACCAGACCGACTCCAGGGCCAAACCATATGTACCCTTGCTTAACAATTGCTTTCGCTCGTATCACTAGGTTAAACAAGCGCTAAACCTCTGTTAGCTTTTTTTTAAATTGAACAGTGTAACTACAGATGTGTTTTATGTAGCAGAGCATGTTCAGTTCGTGCCCATGACAACACTATACGCGCTCGTGTGCAGTAGTGGAACCTGTTTTTTTTTTTATAGTAACGGTAAAATTAGGCCAGTGGCAACGTTAGGAAGCCAGTGTAACGAAATATAAAATTAAATTGAAAGAAATTACATTCAAGTTTGCAATATCCTCTTTCTTGGGAACGCGCGACCGACCAGAAGCGATGGACCTCCTCCACCATGCGGTTTACTGGGAAGCACAAAAAACGGACTAGGGACGGATTAGGCGACACAGAAACACGTTCACGAGCGCTTGTGTCCCCTATTCCGTCCCTCGTCCGTTTTTTGCGCTTCCCAGTAAGCCACATGCATAAACAAATAGCCCGGCAGGATGTTCTCCTTAACTCCTCCTCGAGTTTCCGCAAGATGAACACCTGAGAGGCACCTGCTTCTTTCCCGATGAAGTTGTTACAAGTGTAGTGCACTGTTGGCATCAGCATTCCGCCTCATTCCTTCACGGCGGCTTGCAGGCTATATAGGGCAATGGTAGCGGAAGTGGGGATTACCAGAGACTGCATCGAAAAGTGGCATGCTGCTTTCTTAGCAAAGTTTCACTTGAACCTTCCAAAGATGTTGTGTCTGCATTATTGTCGGCACTTTCCATGCCGTGACCAAGCTTGCTCACGAGAATTTTCGTTAGAAAATTCAAAGTCCGGTTTCCTGTGTCTTCCCAGCATATCGCAAAAAATGTGGATAACGCTTGCTTTCATGCATGGGAGCCACCGTTGTCGGAAATTTTTTATTGTGTGCCTGATCGTCGGATAAATAGCATAGGAATGTGTGCACGCTGATATTAATACAGCTGCTCTTTGAACGGTTGCGAACAAATGAGGGGATAGGTCGTTCTATCTCTTTCACTGTGCTAGCGTGCGGTGCATACGGACGTTCAGGGAGCGCTTATTCAAAAGGTCTAAGCGTAACACCACGCGGGCGCCTGGGAGACCTCTGATGTTGGTGCAGAGCTGTATGACATGGTGTAGACTGCGCTGCTTTAAGGTGGCTACAAGTGCGCGATATTACAGAACTGAACGAGGAGCTCAGTTTGATACACAAGGAACTCGGTATTAATACATGTGATCGGTTAAAGAATGCATGCAGAAATGCAGTATGCTAACTGTGTGATAATAGGGGCACACAGATAAGTGAACGGTGTGTAGCTTAGCAATTTTGTGGAGCTTGATCTCAAGGTGTCATTTTAAGCGGAAAGTGAGGAAAAAAATTCACTTTACACATAAGAAGTGCCGGTGAACCCTGAACATAATCGTGTTTTTAAATTTTTTTTCAATTCTTCTCGGACTACAGTTCCTTTCAATGCTTTATGTACATCAACACTTTTGCCTCTTTTTCCTATCGATCTTTGTGCAACGCTTCTATATATCCAGCATATCAAGAACAGTGTCCTTGTGGCGCGGTACCGCGCAAGTGTTCTGGTTCCGCAGTGCCATGGAGCACCTGTACTTCCGGTATCGGGTGCACCGGCAGCGCATCGACGTTTTCACAGGCTCGGTGATCGCCCAGGAGCTACCATCCCACATGGTCAAGGTGCGCAAGGTGATCCTGACGCCCACTCGGCGCGTCTACATGCCCCCTCAACTTGTGTGCAAGAGCCGCCTGCTTCAGCACTGCGACCCAGATTACGCCCTGCGCATCGTCGTGCGGGACGACGATTGCAAGCTCATCTCCTTTTCGCTGGGTGCCTGCAAGGACGACTTTCTCAGCGCGGTACGCTGTTGGGGGGTTCATGATCGCCCTGTGAACAAGTAGCCGTAGCGTGCTTAATTTTTGGAAAAATGCAGTATCTGAAGTCTCAAGGAAAAAAAATGGCTGCCGGTTTAGCATTGCTAAGCACAAAACACTGTGCGAAAGCACTGTTTTTTTCACATGTACACCACCGCCACGTAGCTCAGAGCGCTGTTGAGGTGTCCTCTTACTCGGGGATCCAGTTATGTTCCTCCCTTTACTCAAAATTGGCAGTCTAAACATGCCACCGGTTTTGAGAGAAGGAAAGGCATGTAACTGCCTCAAATTGTAGGTGAACAGCGCCGCCTATTCACAGTGCGACTGACGTGTCCACTCACCTAGTGAGCCGGTAATACACTTGCTACTGAAAGGCTTCACACGCACAGACACCGCTGATACCCGAGGATTGCGGCTACTTCCTTTCGCACTGAAGGGCACAGGGAATCAGTATGTCATGCGACAAATCTATATTGGCAGTAGTGCTACATTTCAGTTTCACATTGATGAGCTTCTATTTGCCTATTTTAATTTGATTTCACGGTCGCTTTTTCGTTCCGCTGCTGTATGGATTCATGTAGCTGAAGTGCAGAGGAGGGCACAAAACTGCATGAAGATATTTGATAGGAACACTGAGGAAAATGATGCATTTGATGGGCTCCTTGAAATGACAATGTAAACCGTCCATTTAGTTCCTCTTTTTTACCTTTGGCTTGTTTTCTGTAGGTGATCAAGCCTCCGCTGTCGTCCGGCCTGAAGATTGGTGGCCGCCGGTTCATGTTCCTGGGTTGCTCGACGAGCCAGTTACGCAGCCACGGCGTCTGGTTCTACGCGCACGACAATCAGGGCCGCACCGCGGAGCAGATACGCGATGGTATCGGCGACCTCTCTACCATCGTCGGCGTGCCCAAGTTCATGGCACGGCTTGGACAGGTCAGAGGCCAGTCACGTTCTTGTTGAGAGAGGTGACGGGAAAATCGACTAAATCGCACGAAAGTATGTGAGGGAATCTCTTCTTCACGTTTAGTAACGGAGCTTTTGTTTTCAAGAAGGCTGAGCCAAGTGTCTCTGCCATTCACCATCATTCATCACACCTTCAAGGCCAGGTGCATTGCGTTAATCCATATATGTTTGGATCGCATTGTAGCTATGTGAGCCCTTCATTGATCAGCGGTCCGCAGGGATCAGGCGCCATGTGCAGTGACTCATATCTGACTGTGAAATTATCCACATCATAAGTTATGCCTTGCGCGTTTTCGAATCGAATGTGGGAGTGTCAAAATGCTCCAGAGGGGGAATGGAAAGTAAGACTAGCGTTCATAAATAATTACGACACTGCACGGACTGTGTTCGGAGATCTAACCAGGCAAATCAGCCTCCTTTCGGAGTACCAATGCCTATTATGGAGGTGTTTCCATTACACACTTTCTACTGTTGAGAAGCCACTCTTTAATGTTCTCTATATTTGCGAAAGGTTTCACAAATTTCACAACTCCCAGCTGCACAAACATGAATTCTGTATCACCATTATTATAGCCAGCCAGCTATGGCAAAGTGGCCCACTCATTAGACCTATTTTCCTGCGTGCAGGCTTTTTCGCAGTCGTTGGGTCTGTTAACGGTCCCGAGCCAAAACACGTCTGTGGAACCGGACATCCGCCACGCAGCCCCTGGCCGCAGCAGCGATGGTTCCCATCGCGAGTACATCTTCAGCGACGGCATAGGGCGAATATCGCACGGCCTGCTGCGCAAGGTATGTATATTATCGTCCTTATCGACAACCAGTCTAAACTTACAACCTTTGCTAATGTGTCGCTCAGGTCACCAAGACAAGCGTGGCTGTGCCGGCGGTGATTTTGCCCGCACGCCAATTAACTTGCTCCCGCGCGGGTAGGGACGAAATTCGCTGGTGCCAAGACGCTCCCGCGCAATTACTATGCCTCGGCATGAATCGACTAGAGAAATTGGCAGCATGCCAAGTAGCGGCAGGGCTTTCTGAAAAATTCATTGTTGTCACACCGCTGCCAACGCTCATACATTCGCTTTGGACACCCGGTAACTGTCCTGTGTGAGAGACAGAGATAGGGAGAGAGAGAAAACATTACCTCGAGTCAAATCCGCACTTCAATGTAGTCATCCTCCGCAGTGTGTCTGTCCGTCGGCCGGGATCCCGAAGGTCAACGGAAGCAGACAGAGCTTGACCGATGGTTTCACTTTGCACTTAACGGGGGGGAAGGGGGGGGGCACAGTCCTGCGAGTTTTTTTTTTTGTTAATAGCAGAAGCCTTTTTTCATGCCTCGCGCCTCCCACAGCCATCTCATCCGATCCAACTTCTTGACAGGAACAATCTCCCAAAACTCTGCCGCCCATGATAATGCTTCGCTTCTTTTGGACAGGAGAGGCCATCGTATGTCTAAATAATTTCGTGCGGGTCCTTGAAACCCCTGAAAACCCTGGAATTTGATAGGACTGTTTTCAAGGCCTTGAAGGTCATGGAATTTTTGAAGATGCTTGAAAACCCTTGAATTTTAAAATTTTTTATTTTTAATAAACATTCAGTGATTGTATATAATAAAATATCAACCCACCTGAAATCCCGCTGCGATATTGTTAAAAACAGAGTGTAAGTTTCGTACAGTCAAGTAAGCGCGTGCCTAGCGGACGCTCGTGAACGTCTAGCCACAATGACGCTGGCTTGTTTACCGTTTCCTCTCAACCATTTCCTGCGTACTTTTTGGCTGCGTTCCAATACTCTAGACGTCTAACAAGACGTCTAGTGTGACGTCTAGGGAGCAGTCTACATGTCCATGTATTGGAACTTGTCTACTGCTCACGCCGCCTCGCGGCATAATAATGTAACTAAAGCTTATGAACAGTTGTACTACTATTTTTCACAAAGTGAGCAATAACGATAATTAAAAACGTGTTTTCAACAAGTTTACACATTTCTTCTGCAATGACTTTGCGCGTAAACCGGACTGGTGGATGTGCCTATCGGTCAGTCTACTTGTAGCAGACGGGGCCGCTCTCCGAAGACGACGCTAAAGAGATATGCGATTATTCTTTTATTATTGATGCTCAACTGTACATGCTCCTCGAACGTGCTCGTTCAGACGGTCCTGTAAACATAAGAAAGAATACGAAAGACTGTAATCAATATGCGCGAAATGCGATACGGCTAATATAAACTGCAAAAGGAAAACACATACGTGACATTAAACCTGCTGTCTGCCCTACGTGGCACTCGGAGACAGCGAGAGACCTAAATACAGCAGCGATCTTTAATCCTGCAAAGACTAAAATCAATTCGCAACACTCCGGTGTATTTGTTCTGAGAGTGTAGAGATAAAAAAGAATGCACGCGAAAGAGTTGATGCAACTAATACAGCAACAGAAGAACACATTTGTTAACTGTCACGCCAGCCGCCTTAACGCCCGTCGAGGAAACCAACGACAGCGACCAGTATTCTCTAAAATAAAGGTGCTAATTAAGATCCGGCATCGTCAGATGCCGGATCACGTAAACAGACCTACAGCGTCCGCTGCTGTAGCAAAGCTCTCAACTGCACGATTTTCTCCTGCGTGATTCACTTCTAGGAATCGCACGTCCACGAAGATTAATTAGCCACTAGTTTGCGTACCAAATAACATAATAGAATGACTCACATTTTTCCTTTCCTATACTCCGTGTACAGTCCGACGCCCGCAAGAGCACGACTCGCTCATCCGCGTACATCAGCTCCGCCATCTTTAGACAGCAAGTTAGCCTGCATCGATGTGGACTTCGGCGAAGCAGTCTTATACATACATACATACATACATACATACATACATACATACATACATACATACATACATACATACATACATACATACGTACGTACGTACGTACGTACGTACGTACGTACGTACATACATACATACATACATACATACATACATACATACATACATACATACATACATACATACATACATACATACATACATACATACATACATACATACATACATACATACATACATACATACATACATACATACATACATACATACATACATACATACATACATACATACATACATACAAGTTTTATTCTCCACAAAGAAGTGGAACGCGTCCCAAGATGGTGGCTGTCCGGCTAGACGTCTAAGTAGCCGTCTACTTGGGAGTATTGGAACGCAGCCTTTTTGAGCGCTTCTACGACAACTCCCTTTGCAGTGGTACCTTAGGAGTGCACTACTCTTCGGGGCTCGAGCGGGGGTGCTGCGCACGAAGAAGTGGCAAGCCCGGTATCCGGCCAGATCAATGCGGACATCATCTGCACAATTAGTGGGCAGGATGAGGATTCGATAGAGCATGTTATTCTGTTGTGTAGATCACTCCACCCCTGCCAACCGAATACATGTACCCTTCTGCAGGCGCTAGGTTTCGACTCAGGTCAGCCGACAGAGGGCGGAACGACCGACAGCGAGGTGAATGAGCAAGAAGCCTTTTCCTAGGCCAGGGCGGTCGAAACAACTAAACGCCGCCTTGAAAATTGGAATAGGCTCAAGTGATGGGTGGTGGTGACGACACGGCGGGGCAGACTCTGTCGTAGCGTCCCAAAAAAGTTGGCTAGGACTTCAGTGTAAGGTCCTCCGGTTAGAAGCCCCAAGATCCAATATAATCTAATCCACTTTCCAGTTGAGTAGATAAATGGCCGCCATTGTGTGTGCGGTTGAGTGGTCGAAGCGTTACATTTTGTGCGCGTTTAGCGCTTGCGTGTGCGGTTGTATCGTCACGTCTTGAGCACGTGTAACGCTCATGCGCGCGTGTGCTGTTCCATCGTAACATTTTCTGCGCGCGTAGCGCTGATATGTGTATGCGCGGTTGTATCGCGAGATTTATTGCCCGTGTAGTGCTTGGGTGTGCGTGTGCGGCGGTATCGTGACATTTTGTGCATCTGCAGCGTAGTGTGTGCCAGTCAACGTGCGTGGAAACAATACCCGGAAAATGCAAATTTCAGAGGTCATTTATTTTATTTATTTATTTATTCAAAATACCCCCAAAGGCCCTCATTTGAGGGTATTACATGGGGGGGGGGGAGTAAGTACAAAGCATTGTTATAAGGTTAAAGATATTGCACTAAAATAAAATAGAAATCACAAAATATTAATCATAAATAGCCATTCACAGAAAGGGTCGCAACAATGCACATAACAGCAAAATTTGAGCATAAATAACAGCACCGCTAGAAAAAGAAAAAGACAACACTGGAAAAGGTGCGCTGAAGTACAAAAAAAATATAAAATAAAAAGAAGACAAGGCGGAAGAAAAGAACGCTCAAAAAATACCTTTTTAGTTGTTGAAACATGAGTGCATAAGATGTTGGAATTTATTTAGATCAGATTCAGTGGCAATTTCTGATGGCAAAGCGTTCCATTCGGTTATTGTGCGTGGTAAAAAAGAATAGGCATAATGGAATGACTGGCAGTTAATGCGTTTAACTTTGTAAGGATGATCGCGACGTGGAAAGATAACTGGCGGTGGCTGAAAGAATTCATCATGAAGGGAAGGATGGTGATAAAGCTTGTGGAAAAGTGACAGACGGGAAATTTTTCGGCGCAGTGCTAAGTTATCTAACTCGGCTTTAGTCTTCAATGAGGTGACGCTGGTGTAACATGAATAATCAGAAAAGATGAATCGCGCAGCACGGTTTTGCAGGGCTTCGATGTTACTGATGATATAATTCTGATGAGGATCCCAAATGGCAGACGCGTATTCGAGTTTCGGACGGATTAATGTGGTGTACGCTAGTTTTTTTACATGTGTCGTGGCCTCTTTTAAATTATGTTTGAGAAGTCCGAAAGTACGGTTAGCGGAGGCAAGAGTGAGATTATTATGATGATTCCATGATAAGTCGGATTGTAGGTTAATGCCAAGATACTTGTAACTTGTGGTGAATTCTACACTATTGTTATCAAGAAAGTAGGCGGTAGGAATACGCGGCTTGTTAGTGAAAGACATGAGCTTAGTTTTGGAAAGACTTAAAGGCATTAACCAATTAGAACACCATGTGCTTATCGCTTCAAGATCAGACTGCAGTGGCTGGCTGTCAGTGTTACAGGTTATACGTCGATAAAGCACACAATCGTCAGGAAATAGTCTGATTCTGGACGTCACGCAATTGGGTAAGTCATTAATATAGATAAGGAAAAGTAAAGGTCCCAGTACACTGCCTTGTGGAACTCCAGACGTAACATTAGCGTAACATGAGTTAGAGTTGTTAACTGATGTGAACTGAATTCTAGATGAGAGAAAATCTGCTATCCATGCAATAATATTAGGGTGAATGTTCAGTTGGGAAAGTTTAAGCAACAACCTTTGGTGTGGAACGCGATCAAATGCTTTAGAAAAATCTAAAAATATTGCGTCAACTTGGAAACCAGCGTCAATCAGTGCATGAATATCGTTAATAAAACCGGCAAGTTGGGTGTCGCATGAGTAGCCCTTGCGAAAACCGTGCTGATGATCGAAGATAATGTTATGATCTTCAAGGTAGTTGATGACCTGAGTATGTATAATATGCTCGAGTAATTTACAAACTGTACTTGTTAAGGAGATGGGACGATAGTTAAGCGGAGAAGCACGATCACCTGATTTGAAAATGGGTATTATCTTAGCTATGCGCCAGTCGTTAGGAATGGTGCCAGTTGATAGCGACTGGGAAAATAATGCGGTTAACATGGAACAAATGCTATGTGATGTATTCCTTAAAATTTTATTATTGAAGCCCATATGATCAGCGCTAGAAGATGTTTTGAGATTGTTTAGTAGAGATAAAACACCAGGCTCACTGATGACTATCTCGTCCATAGTTAGTTCCACTAGTGCGCTTAATGTAGGCAAGGATGTAATGTCTTCATCTGTGAACACAGTTACAAACGCATCGTTAAGAAGTTGAGCGCACTCTGAATCAGGGATGGGAACACCAACAGAATCTGTAAGAGTGATGTCAGGTCGAATTACTGGGTTTACCACACGCCAAAAACGGCGAATATTATTTTTCAGCATGGAAGACAAGTCATGAGAAAAAAAGTTGCGCCGAGTAGATTTTAATAGTGCCTTATAATCCTTTTCACATGCTCTGTATTTGTCATGTGAACTCACAAGACCATTCAGTTTTGCCTGTCTGTATAGTTTTTTCTTTTTGTTGTTCAGCCGCCGAAGACGGTTGGTAAACCAAGGAGAACTGCTATCACAGGTAATGGTTAACATGGGAATGAACTGGTCGATGAGATCATTGAGGGCAGTTTTAAAAAGGATCCAGTTCTGCTCTATAGAGCGAGAGCAGAAATCATGCAAAAATTTATCAGAAAACATTAATAATTCTGCATTAATTGCATCAAAATTTGCTTTGCCGTAACATCTTATGTTCTTTTTAGTATTTATCTTTTTACTAGTGCGAAATTTAATGTACCCAGTGATAACATCGTGGTCAGAGATGCGTTCCTCATGAGTTATGCCTGAAAATATATCAGGTTTGTTTGTGAGAACTAAGTCAAGTACATTGGAAGAGGCTTTAGTTGATCGTGTTGGTTGGTTAATGAGTTGTGTTAGTGAAAAATCAAGGCAAGTGCTGAGAAAAGAATGTGCTTCTGCATCTGTGTCCACTACGGAAAGTGTTGACCAATTAATTCTTGGAAAATTGAAATCTCCAAATATAATAACAGCGGAATTGGGAAAACGCGTATACATTTCACTGAGCACCCGATGATATTCATCTGAAAACGCACCAGACATGTCGGGAGGACGGTAGAAAACGCCGATGATGACACGAAATGCACCATCATTCAAAGAAACCCAAACACATTCAAGGAAAGAATCGATAACGATAGGTGTGGCAATGAAATCCTCCTTTATCGCGATGAGAACACCGCCCCCCCCCCCCTTCGCAATTGTCTATCGCAGCGAAAAAATTTGAAATTGCATGCACTGGTAAAGATGTTGACATCATGAATAGTGTCGTTCAGCCACGTCTCGTACCACTAAAGAAGCTTGACATGAATCGATGAAAGATGATAGTGCAATACCGTTAGCTACAGCACTTCTAATGTTGGTGTACAAAAACAGCCATTCGTTATCATTACCACAATGTAATTTGGCAGGTGAGGTGGTCGATGAACGCAGGTTAAAGGAAACGGAGGGAGGACGTCATTCGCCATCCTCGCGCCCTGATACAAGAATGGCTGGACTTTCGTTGGTGTTCCACATGTAAAGATCATCGTTAACGAAGAGCTTGTTGAAAACGAGTCGCACTTTATCCCCATCTTTCTTAATAGATTTTGAAAACTGGAGAAGCTTCCGTCGCTTTTCGCGAACGGCTTCGGAGTAATCGCGCGAGATGCTTAAATTAGTGTTTTTTAACTTATAGCCGCGGCTCATGACAGTGTCAACTTCCCTTTCATTAAAAAATTTGGCTATGATAGGCCGCTTTTTCTCGGAAGAAAAGCGGCCCACGCGATGTGCTCTGGAAACAGATTCAACAGTAAGCCCAAGTTTTTCTTTACAAAAGTCATTTACGAGACGTTCAGACTTCTCCCAAGTTTCCGACTTCTCTGGATCATCTATACCGTAAAATAGAACATTGGATCGCCTAGAGCGATTTTCAAGGTCGTCAATTTTTGCCTGTACATTTGCGAGACCCTTGTCACTGTTCCCCACGAGCTCAGCAGATGGTGCGGTTGCAAATTTCTGCTCTAGATCGTGAACTCGCTTTGTTAGTTTTTCTAAGTCAATTTTTAAGTCTGCGTGAATCTGAAGCACTTTGTTGTCAGAGTCTTGAAGGACTGCATTGCTGGTTTCAAGGCGTAAGATGGAACCAGCCACAAGGTCCAGCTTTTCCTCTTGAGCCTTAGTCATGGGTCCCGGGTTTAGCTCGACATCGCCTCCCAAAACTAGCAGACACCATAAATAGGATACACCAGCGCGGAAACTTTTTAAAACATGAGGTGGCCACGACACCGCTAAAAGACAGACGTCATCGTCACGGTAAGAATAAGCGTCATAGTAACCAACCTGTAGATACATCAGTGGTGAGCGTGGGATCGCAGTGGCGGTGCCGTGGCCCAGAGGGGCGTCGAAAGGCGCGCACTTTTGTACCGCCCGATCAGCAGTCAGAGTCCCACGTTGCCAGACGGAATCGACCACTGCGTCCAGAAGTGGCGGAGCATCCAGAATAGGTGACGCAGGCAAAAAACATGTTGATAGGTCGCAGTCGGTTGACGTACACGCGCCGAGCTGGGAGCTTGTATCGTTGAGGCATTCCGTCTTGTGCATCGTCCATGGCCGGCCCAGGAAAATCAGCAGCAGCACCTGTAGATACATCAGTGGTGAGCGTGGGATCGCAGTGGCGGTGCCGTGGCCCACAACGACGACTAACGAGAGTGGCTTGCGTCGGACATGTCAAATCCGCACAAGGCAAAATGCAAAGTTTGCTGTAAGTGTTTCGACATCATTGCCATGGGGGAATCGGCACTAGAAAGCCATCTAAAAAGTGCAAGGCATAGAGAGCACATGCAAGCCGCCGGGAGTACCTGTATGGTAAGGAGCTTCGTGACGATATCTGAATGTCAAGCTAATGAACCACAGACAGCGCCATCGCAGTCGTCAAACTTGATGGATGCGTGCAAGAAGCATGGACTTGTGATGGACGCAGGGCATTTCACAGCGGATTAGCTGTGATGCTGTACACGTAGCAGGTGGCATTTTCAATGTTCCCATCACTAAGGAATTGAGAGCATCTGTGACTTCTCCAAAGAGCCAATACCGTGCCTTTTTGAAACACATAAAAAGCAGGAGCGCGAAGATGCGAAACAGCGGAAAAAACGGTGCATTGATGAAGAGATTGAAACTGTCAGAAGGAGGCAAAAGAAACTAGAAGCCGTAGTTGCAGAATTGACAGCTTCAGCAGAATTGTATGCAGAAAAAGCAGAGGCAACCAGTGGCCTGACTTGCATCATGAAGTCGGACATCCTAAGGAAGACTGCCAAGAGCAAGCAGTAGGAGGTCTTGGACATAGACATAAAAATTGAGGAGAAGCGAATTGGGGCCACCTAAGGACTGATTGAGTGTTTGCTTTGCTTCATTAGCGAATAAATGTTTGCATCATCTAACAAACTGAAAGTGGTCATCCGTGTAACAAACAATGATGAGAAGTGGTTGAAAAAGGAAATATGCTGTTGCCATCGTTTTATCCGAAGACAAGTTTCTTTGTTAAAATATTGGCCCCAATGACAATCCCCTTTTTCAGTGAATTCTCATCATTTCACGCCTCTTTCTACCGCTGAACATCTGTCTTATTTGGATTTCTAACTGCGAATGTGGTCCTTGAAAATCACGCAGAGGGCTTCGAAAGTCCTTTAAAACCCTGGAATTTTTGTCATATACACCAGCATGAACCCTGTCTATTGTGAGCAGTGGACGTGTCATCAATGTCCAAATGCTGCCCAAGTCCAATGTCTAGTCATCCACCATACATGAGATACGTTTCTGCTCCATGAACTACAGAAACCTGTGATGCATAGGACGGTATTTTTGCAGCGATATCTGTATACGAGACTTCCTCTGCGGCAGGCAGTGTCGCCATCGGTGGTGACTACTATGTCCTGACTAAAACTCGCCTCTTTGCCGTGTAGAAAGTCTAGTGACGGTGCTCTCGGCAATGTGTCCTTTGTGGTTATGCTGACCCAGCGGATCTGGCCATTGTGACCCTAATTACGTGAAACACGAGCACAACGCCAGGAGAAAGCTTGTACCGGTACGGAACTGGTTATCTTGTAATCCCGCAGCTCCCGCATAAGACAAGGTCCTGGCGGTTTTTCCTATTTTTGTTAAAATATAATGTATGGAGTGACCTAAGTACATAGTCGTTCGTAGAAGCCTTCATTGTCCGCCCTTCCGCAGGTCCACCACGCCTTGGAGCTAGAGGAGGGTGAGGAGCCGTGCGCTGTACAAATCCGCTACGGTGGCTGCAAGGGAATGCTGTTGCTGGACCCGACGCTGAGCGGCTGCCGCATCGTCTTCCGCGAGAGCATGAGCAAGTTCCACTCGGACCACTCCGACCTATACGTGCTGAAGACGAGCAAGCCGCGTGCGTTGTCTTCATGTCCTATGACCGCGACCATCGACAGAAAGCGCTTAGAGAAGCATTTGGACACAGAGACACATAATTCTCCCGTGCTCTCTCCCGCAGCCCACTATAGTCGGATGCAACTGAAGAGCGAATCGACTTTTTCCTGTCAAAGGACTCCCTTCCAGCCATTGGCGACGGCCGGCTCTCATGACCCTGCTAGCTAGACAACGCAAGGAGCGGCGTTACAATGCAGGGAGGGGACTGTCCCCGACCAAAGAGGGAGTGGACAATCTCTTTTCATCTGGCGCTTCCCGCATGTCACGCTAGCAGGGTCATGGAAATCTGCTGATGTCATTGGCTGGAAGGGGGTCCTTTTATGGGAGAAAGCCGCTTCGTTCTTCAATTGTATCCGACTGCAGTTACGCTGTGTCCTAGTGGGCTTGCGCTGGGCTCCTTATGAGCATCTTAGCGAATTTTCAGGGATCCATAGTTCGGGGTGCTGTTCCACGCTTACAATGAATTGTCGTGCAGAGTATCCCACAATTTCTGTTGAAGTGTAGTGCCGTTTTTTCACGTGGCCACGAACAGTCATCGAGAAAAGTTAACGTGAAGCAGGATTGTAGACGAAATTTTCCTCTGGGTCAGATAAACCTGATAACTGAAAGGCCAGAATACAGGAGGGTACTTATTCTCTACCCACTGGAATGAATACCAAATGAATGGATATTTTATTTATTTATTTATTCAATACTGCCAGCCTCCATTTGGTGGCCAAGGCAGGAGCGGTACAAGGATACATCGTACATCGCGACAAAACAAAGCAAGTAAAAATGCGGATAAAGAAGCAAAAGCTAACACACAGGGTTTTATAGAAAGACAAAGAGCAAAGTTAAATGCACTCGGTTACCTAAAATACAAAAGCGACGAAAGACTGCTTATTTGTGCGAAAATTTAAATGTACATTTGCCTCTCAGTGTTGCACTTACACAGCGGACTTAGAGCTTGAAATTTTGGCATTTGTGCGCTGTTCTGTACTTGGCTCCTCGCTACCACAAGTAGAAAGAAGGCATAGTCATTGAGCCACAGTATGTTACAAAGCGTGAAAGGGCACGCCTTCCTTCTGCGGTGGACTTCGCTGATTCATTAGTGAGGATAATCCGTGACATGCATTGCAAATTGTAGGAATAGATTACTGCAACAGTTACATTTTGAGCGTGCTGCCGCGACAGTATATTTACGCCCGTGATGATTTACCGTGCTCCTCACAGGCGTTCTTTACCTGAACCGACCCATGATCACCATCTTGGAGCAGAGCGGCATAAAGGCCGAGGTGTTCCTGATGCTGCAGAACAAAATCCTCGATTCCTTCATCGACAGCATGATGGATCCCCATGAGGCCGCGCATGTGAGAAATTTTTTTCATCTTCGCAGCTTTTGTGCCATTGTGGTGTCAGTGCACTGTTCTACGTATAACTGAAGCTCATGTACGACAGCCGATCCCATACTAGACGAATAACTGAACCCTATATACGACAGCTGATCCTATTTTAGTCGAATTACTGAAACCCATGTTCGACATCCGATCCCATTTTAGTCGCATTGAAGGATGGATTCAGGGTTTTGGAGACAGGGTCAACGACCTATGAAGTGGGAAGGTGCTTGTAAACTGATAACGAAACTGTGCGCCTTACTAATTGTGCAGGTTCTCCGTTCCTACTGCGCCTTGCGTCTCCCGTACAAGGAGCTGGCCGGCGTGGGCATCGACCTGACAGTCGAGCCCTTTTTTCGGGCTCTAGTTCGCGCCGTCAACAAGAAGGTCCTGAGTGAGTGAAACACATGAGCTTAACCGCTTTTGTTCATTTCGTCGTCTGGGAAGAAGTGTAGAGAAGCAGCACCCTGGCCCTGACTTCGTCCTTTTGCCGATTAATTACGCTAATTTCCGGGATCTTTCAAAGTTATCTCAAATATCCAATTTCTTCACCGGATCCTCCTTGTCAGTTTTGTGCGATGTTTAGCGCAAAAATAAGGTTCTTATTATGAGGCTAATGTTAATGTTACGGAAAATAGATTAAATGCTATAGGTGACACCATCGAGAACCTGTCGCTTGCATTAACCAGCCTATTGTGGTAATCGTTACAGTCGTTCTCTTTGCATCTAGCATAACCACACATTTCTGGAAGGTAGTATCTGGTCTTAAATGCCTTCAATCAGTGTCACAGTGAACAGCAGAGATGTTTTGGACCCGCGTACGAGCCTTGTAATAGCCCACAAACGCATATACGGCAGCGAAATGACCGGCTTAACATTCAGCGAATTGACGACAAAGATTATGGTCAAGTCAAAGATTGCCCATAAAGATCAATGTTTCCTGAGGAAAAGAACTTCAGCTCGTAAGGCATTGAATGGCCCTCAGGGAGCTTGTCTGAATTTCTCTACAACAGCATGTGTGAACGACGAACCCTTGCCTCTTCACGCCGGATAATGTATACACCTTTTGCAGAGGAACTGAGGACCAAGGCTCGTATTCTGGTTCCTCCGAACTACGGGCGCACCATGTTCGGCGTGCTGGACGAGACCGGCACGCTCGAGTACGGACAGGTGTTTGTCCAGTACTCCAACGACATGCTGCAGTACAAGGTCAACGACCCTGCGACCATCCTCGAAGGTATCACAGTAACCTATTTTCGTGCTAGCAAGCATAGCGCAGCATTGTCTCGGTGCGTTTAGGCAGCACCTTTCATAATTTATTCGAAAGGATCCATTAATGTGAACGTGGTTGAAATGGTAGGGGAATAAAGTGCCCGAGTACATGCTTCGAAGGCATATGCAAACGTGCTGCGTGTTCGAGGGCTGCTGTCGCAGAAATATAGATTCTTGTAGTCGGATCTAAAAGTAGAATTCTCCGACGGTACTACCACGTTATTGTAGTCTGTATACATGAACGCACGTCTAGTTTTCTCGTGTGCTGATTCTGACCGAAATTATCTTGTTTTGGCCTCGCTTGCGAGCTCCTTCTCTGGTTGCGGCATTCTCATATCTGAAGCCGAAGCTAGGACTTACTAATGCTCAGTTGTCCAAGAAATGTCCCGGATATATCTTGTGAGATATCCGTGGTTTGCACGGATCGATGCTTCTATGTTGACAGCACCGGATACGCAATAGATATATACAGTGGTGAGGTACCCGTGCTTTGTGCGAAGCTAATCGCGGTAATCTTGAGGAACCGGCATCTGGAGCCGAAACAGCATACTATACTCGCCGCCAGCTTAAATGCCTATCTCTCTCTCTCGTGAGAGCGTGGTAAGACTGCGCATGGGAAAGCCTTGCGCGTCGCCCTCGTAGCTTCACTGCATAGCCACAAAAAGCTGTCCGCGAGTATATCCATTTTATTCATTGGCTTGGAATGAAAGGACTATTCTATTTTCGTTACATCGCACAGACGAGCCGAAAGGTTGACGCATGAGATTGTTTTTTTTCACCTGAATTTTCAGCCGCACTTTGCATTAAAGTCACTGAGTATTCCATGCACGGTGGGATACGCAGGCGACGTGATCGTGACCAAGAACCCGTGCATGAACCCGGGCGACATCCGGAAGCTGGAGGCTGTGAATGTGCCGCAGTTGCATCACGTGCGCGACTGCATTGTCTTCCCTCAAAAGGGGGAGCGGCCACACCCCGACGAGATGGCCGGTACGCACCCTTCCTGGCGCGCTCCCTGTTGACACTGTGCTATGCGGATACGGATGTAACCGTCGCTCTCTGCGCTTGTGACGGATAGCGTGCCTTAGTTTACGTGCGCGTTAGGTCAGGGCTCTGCCAAGGCCAGGACTCTGCGGGCTTTGACTGATGTATGTTGTGAGCACAGTCACAGCGTGAGAAAAAACGTACTGTGAGGTTCCATTACAGAGGTATAAAATATTTCTCAGTTTCTCATTTCGGCGTCGCAACTATTCCTCCACTCACTGATCTCCGTTTAATTGGGTCATTAAGCAACGCCCTTCGCCATCACTGCTTTGACAGACGGCCGGACGCAGCTTGTTTCCAATGGTACCCCTTAATGTGGTCTCTACCTGTGCTTAGGTTCTGACCTGGATGGTGACGAGTACTCAGTGCTGTGGTACGAGGACCTCATCTTCAATAACAACTGCAATCCTATGCACTACCACAGCGACCCTCCAAAGGAACGAAAGGCGTCCATTGGGGTGAGCAATATTGCTTATTTTGTGGTCTCTTAGTCTGCTTAGTCTTAGTCTGGAGGGTGGGGTTGGGGAAGGGCTACATAATTCTAGATAAACTATTTTAGGTGCTATTAGTCCAGTTGTACCGACTGCAGTGTTGTCTATAATGAAATATATTCGAAATTTTTCAGCTACATCAACGGTCAGCGGTGGAATACGACGAAATCTGGATTGTCGCTGTATTTTTAACATTGATCACAAATGGATTGTAATGGAGTAATAATTTGCTAGATGCGGCCTTTTGGTTCGAAAAGAGGCTGTAGTCGAGTTTTGGTTCCATTGTACAATAGACTGTAACAGCTGTGAACCTATTGTCTACGTTCCGAAATTTTACTTCCGTGTAGAAAGCAGAAATAAAGGACTCCTGGCAGCTCATTTTTCGCTCGCAAGAGGCAATGCTCTTTGCTCAATGGTGACATTACCTTGCAAATCTTGCGTCTTTTTGACCATTTTAGATTGAGAGCGGTGGCTTGACCATCGGACTGTGTCCATAGTTGAATAAGACGAGCTGTCGGGCTAATTGTATCATGTTGGTTAACCAGTATGTGTGTCTTGTTGAGTATTGAGGTTTACTAATATGTGTGTCCTGGATGTTAACCAATATGACTGTGCGCAGCTAAGTCGACACAACCAAACCGATCCAAGCAGATGATTATTCGCTAAGGAAATCATCCAAAACTTTCTTATGAACAAACTTGTCTGAGTTCCGGTGAGATGCGAGTGATGACGTCAAGAGAGTGTGCAGCATGGCTCACTTTAAATAATGACACCTTTGTGTAAGAAAACAAGCACATGTAACGCATTGCCGCGGCTTTGCTAGTATATACGTAGTTGACTGGGAGGGGACGGCTGCTAAAAGTCTACATTTCTCGCCGGCTCAAAAGTAAAGTGAGCAGCACAGGCCTAAAAGGTTCCCGCTTGTGCTCGTTCCCTTAAAGGTGCCACCAAATATTTTGCACACGTGTAAAGACCCTGACCTTCACTTTTCAGACGAATGTAAATGGACGGGGCATGAAATCTGTATATCCTCCGTCTCACGAGAGAACTTGCCATTCGTTTACGGTGGCCACAGGTCCAGGACATGGTGGACTTCTTTTGCCAGTACATCAAGGGTGACAAGATCGGCCTGATTGCCAACGCGCACCTCGTCTGGGCTGATATACTGGACAGCGGCATCAACTCGCACCGCTGCCGCGAACTGGCACGCAAATGTGCCGTCAATCTTGACTTCGCCAAGTGCGGTGACCTCAAGGGCTTTCAGAACTCTGAGAAGCCACCCATGTACCCGGACTTCATGGAGAAGCTGGACACGAAGAACACCTACTGTTCGCGCAAGGTCCTCGGGCAGCTCTACCGAAATTGCAAAAAGGTATACTTCCGCGTTTGCCAACTTGTGGCTCAGGCGACTGCAGTTACTCTTATGGCGAAAACGGCGGAATTAAACAAAAAACTCTGCTTGCGAGGATAGTGCAGTTCATAATGCACACGTCTCTTCCGAAACTCGTGCTTGCTCCTGGCTTGTGTTGTTTGGCGCTGCCTTTACTCCCTGACTACTCACTCAGGTTTTAGATCTCAGGGCCTCATCTGTGACTGTTCCAAGATGTTTAGGTTTCTCGTTTTCAAATGAGCGACAGGACTTCTGAAAGTGTCGATGTTTGCTTCAAAGCTGGAATCTGCAAGATCCCAGTTTGAAAACACTTGAGCAACGTTGCTCAACCTGTAGCTTAGGGCCACTGGAGCTCTTGCATGAACCTGTCGGTCTTTACGCAGGTTCAATTTATAACATAACATCAACTATGACAGAGCCGTGAAGCTTCTTGAGATCTTGAAGGTTATATAAGGTTGAAGGTTGATCTTGAAGGTTGAAGATATAACATGAAGGTTATATGTTTTCATGAATGATCGCATGTCGATCATTGCATAAGCAACTAATTTGTTGCGGCCGTGCTTTTTACATGATATTTAGCAATATATTTGACGGTCGGAACTGAATACGTTGCTCTATGTACATAGCACATAGTATATTCGAGATATACCCCATGGCTGCTTCTGGCGATGTACTTTGTACATTTTGTTCATCGACAGTGACGAGTAGAACTGTAGCGTTTGTTTGTATTCGAGATGCTCAAGAAGTCCGTTGAACTCTGGCGGCCTGTTTGGGTTTTTCATTCTGTGTATCATTGCTGGAGCACCAACCATCAGGGTGCAATTAATGAGCTTCTATACTACATGCCAGTGTTGCTAGGTAGAAGCGTTTTGACTTGTTTAACCTGCCCTCGGTTGCTCTCTACCGACTACCGTTCAGTATTATCACGGGGAAAATCTAGTCACTTGTCGCATCTAGCAGTAGTTATGAGGTCTCAGGACCAGTGCTCCTCGACTATCGGGGACCAAAGTAACTGGCCTGTCCCTCGCGCCGAGGATCGACACCACCAGTGCGCAGTCATGCGCGCTCGCATGCAATGTGGCACGTTTGTGAACTTGAAAAAGGAGGCCAGTTAATTTTTGTCCCCGATTGTACGTTCACGGATGCTGTTTGCATTGTTTAGTCTTGATGTGCTGAATGCGGCCAACACACTGTTGTGTCATCCTTGTGTGGTTCCGATGAACAGGTTGAACTGAGCACCGAGTGCCTTGAAGTGGTGGAAGAGAGCCTTCCGGACCCCCGACTGCTGCTCGAGGGAAGAGAACAGTTCCTGAAAGAAGCCACGTCCGCCTATAAGCGGTACGCTTTAATGCCTCTGAACATTACACTATACGAAGTGTGTTGCACTAAAGGAGATGGCAGAAATTGCACCCTTTATCTTATTAGGCCAATGTGCTCTGACTACTGTGGGGTAAAAATGCGGTCATAAAACCATTAAAATCACTTGTCGTATTAGGCCTCTCTCAGTTAGTTGAAGCACAGACTGCTTCGGAGCCGTGGGTTGTGAATAATTGTTTTTGCACTAGCGAGGCCTGTAAGGAATTAAAATAGCGCGTGGGGAAATATTACCCCAATTTAGTGCTCACAGTTCTATTTCATTGACAAGTTTTTGTTATTTAACAGTCTCTACGGTAATACCAAGTCTCTATAATAGCAGGCACCAGCAGCTTCATACTGACCTTACCACAACTGTTTCAACGAAGGGTGCTGAATATTTTCAAAATGACAACTTTATATACCATGGAGAGTACACAGCTTCTTCCAACATGTTGAAGGTCTTAGGCATTCAACAATTAGCGCCTTCTTTTATCCCCCGGCAGGAAACATGGCGTAACTCAATGGGAATATATTAAACTTGTAATATTGTGAAACTGGAGAGTCCTGAGAGATTCTGCTCGAACATAGTTATTATCGTGGCCGACTCTTTCTTCTGGCTGCAAACTCTGACCTGCAAAAATGCTTCGTGCGCTCATGCCAACTATTTCCGACAGCCGTAGAAAAATAATGGGATGCACCGAACAACCAAAATTTCCTTGCTCATTTTTATTTTTTATCTCCACATGGTTGCAGCCGTCCGAACTAGGACCGTTTGTTAAAAACTCCCGTGCTTGCTCGCATCACTTGTACAGTTAAGTGACAGTACCTTATCGTTTTCGGTTGCTTGCATTTTCCATTACTTGCACCACCTGCACAGTTCATTGAGAGTACACCATCATATTCCGTTTCTGTCAGCTTCATAGTTCAGTGATAGTACCTCATCCTTTTTAGTGGCCTGCATCACCTTCACAGTTCTTCTTTACCTCAGTAAACATGGCACATACCCACGCGGGGGGGGGGGGATTGGCCAAGGTGTAGTGGCATAAACAAAGAAATTTCCACGGGAGATTACGACAAAATTTTAGCACCAAGCATGTATTTTGAAAAATGTATCAATAAAATTGACGGAATAATATTTAAGGTAAATAACACAGTATTTTGGTGAGAAAAAGAAGAGCTCGAATAATATTAAAAGAATTAGCAAATCAACCTACCAGTTGCAATTATCTATTCATGGAGAATCCCAAAAATTGAACCCAATGCAAATCTTTTGGCGCTCGCACCAAACGATAATAACTTTGGCAGAGATAACGGGAGCCCTAACCTGGAGAGAGGGACCTCCAGGTAAATCTTTCTCTGAAGTGCGAACTTTGTACAGTAGAGGAGAAAATGGTCTAAACAGATTCAACCTCCCCGCATTAGTCACATGGGTTTTTCGGTGTCAACCCACACCTGCATAGATATAAATTCAAATTGGGAATCCTGCACCGCGACCGCGTCATATTTACTTACACAGCCTGGTTTTACATGAACGGACTTTCCAATTATATGCTAAGTGCTGATAATCAGTGTTATTTAGTAGGGGATCACGTAACCTGGCTGATATGTGTTGGAACCACTGAAACCTGGAAATCGCCAGCAGGCTGACATTCGGGGCATATAAGTGTCAATGAGCCGTCAGAAGCCGACCTTGCTACGTAATCAGCCACCTCATTTGAATGAATACCTGTATGGCCAAGGACCCAGACAAAACGGACATCCTTCAAAGTGCATGGGACAAAAATCGCAGGAAACGGCTCAAAAAATCTTTTTTGAAGTTTCAAGGGAGACAAACTGACAAACAATCAGCGAGGATATTAACGTCAGACACATGACATGGAATTTTGTGCAGGCTCATTCCAAGAGCCAAAAATTCCACAAAGAATATAGGAATATTATCCGGGATGCGGACAGAATAGCTCCATGCCAGAAGTTGTGAAAAGATGGCAACTGCAACTTTTTGGCAGTTGACAGAGGCGTCGGTAGAAAGCACCGTATGATAGGGGTATTCCTCTATGTGATCAGAGAGAAGACCATTTAAAATGTTTGCTGGCATGTGTTTTGCATGAGATGGGAAGATGTGGTCAAAATGGAATTCCACAGCTGCCGGCGTGTCATCAACCCACTGGAAAGGACTGCGATCAACAGCAATCGGTGTTAAAAAGTTCTGTACTAACATAATTTGTGGCATTTGATACCGTGGCCAATGATGAGAAAAGAATAAGGCCGGCTGAGACACAAAAATAGGAGTGCTGACATTAGTCACCGGGTCCATCGACTTGAGGAAGGTTCGCACCGTGAATATTTGAAAGCGGGAATTTAGATCAGGGATATGAGCTTCCAGATAAAGCAGGGCGTTTGAAAATTATTTTGGGAGGCCAAGGCAGAGACGTAGAGCTCGCCTTTCTAGTAAGATTAAGGATTGAATCTTGTAGTTTGCGCTACCAGAGAACAGAATGCAACCAAATTCAAGTATAGGTCTTACGTAGGCTTTGTATAGTAACAATAATGTGTCGCGGCGCATCCCAAACTTTTTATTGGCGATTCTTGTCAGCCGGCCTGGAGCGCGTTCTCCTTTAAGAAGGCTCCAATCTAATGCAGGGTGATCAGTAACACCTAGATATTTTACGGATTCCACTTGTGGAATCAGGTTAGAGTGATGGACTAATGAAATGTGCAAAGGCGTGTCTGGAGGAAATACCAAAACGCTGCATTTGTCTACATTCAGGGTTAAATTATTACCCTGCAACCATACTCTAAGAGCATCCAAATATCCCTGCAGAGTCTGGTAAAGCAAATGGATATCCCTGGACGAGGCGAAAAAAGCTATGTGATCTGCATACATCACAGATCAGGACGAATGGACGAATTATATCAGGACGAATGGGGATGCCACTGAGCAAAATATTAAAAAGCAGCGGGGATAGCACCGATCTTTGCGGAAAACCTCTTCATTGATAATATGTATTAGAACATAGGGTTCACTCAGTGCAATAAAGCTATATGTCCTTGAGAAATTCAGATATGCACGCATAAATGCAGGTTGGAGGTTGTTACTGAGCAAGTCTGTTAAGCAAAAAAGTATGTTCTACGCTGTCATAGACCTGTGCTACATCAAGAGTGCCCAAAGCTGAAACTTCCCTTCTGTGTAGCGAAAGCCGAATTCTGCTCTCTAGATCCACATGTGCGCACCATATAGAGCATCCGCGGCGAAAGCCAATCTGGGCTCAGCTGAGACCATTGACGTCATGAATATGTTTTGTGAAGTGACTTTGCACTGTTCTTTCTAATAATTTGACTAAGTTTGAAGTCAGCTCAATTGGCCAAACATTATCTAAGACGTATCCTTTTCCTGCATGTTTCATGAATAAAATCATTTCCGCTGTCTTCGAAATGTTTGGAATCGATGCATTTTCCAACGAAGCATTGACCATATCTAAGAGGTAGCTTGTAAAATCTTGGGGTAAAATTTTAATCGTACCAACAGTGACACCATCTGGTCAAGGAGCTGCAGGATGCAACATTGCCAGGACTGAGAGGAGCTCTGATGCATCAACCTCGGTATAATCCGAAGATGGTGAGATTGTGCACAAAGGGACGTTTCTCTGCATCTGGAAGCGTAATGGCAATCCTTGTGCAATACGCTGCACGGTTTCCTGAGCCTTTGTGGTGATAACACTGTTGAACTAGTGAGGACAGAGACTGCTGAACTCTTGTTATGCGCCATGAATATATACAGGGCCTTCCGATTGCGAGGATTTGAAAGTTACGTGTTTAAATTTTGGTTATGTTCCTCCTTGGCTTTTGCAGTTGTTCTTTTGAAAGATGCTGAGAAGAATTTGTAACTAAACCAGTTAGCTGGACTCTGGTTGCAGAATAGCCGCTGCCAGGCCGCTTTTCTGCGACGATAGGCCTTCTCACTTTCTTCTGTCCACCAAGGAGACGGCTGTTTATTAGAGACTGCTGTGGGTACAGCGAATATTGAGAGGTCTACTGCATTTTACAAAAATGAAACCATCTGCTGAGCTCTGTCTTCCCGGCTTGTACTATAGAGTTAAATGAGGAAGACGTCAGATTTTTATAGATATAGTGGTTGACAATTTTATGGGTTACACAACTAGCTTTGAGCGGAGATAACCGGATAGTGAATGTTATAGGAAGGTGATCACTAGATGTACCCGAATCCTCTGTCGACCAGTCAGTCACCTCTAGCCTACCTGCTGATACTGTTAAGTCAATGGTAGAGCGAGAAACCCCTCGCATAAAGGTTATTTCTCTAGAATTGCAGCAGCGTACAGAATTTGCAGACAGCCACGACCAGAGAAGCTTGCCACAGGAATCAGTACGACTTCCCAGTCACCATGGTGAGAGTTAAAATCCCCTGCGATGGCTGCACTGCTTGTGCCTGTCACCAAGCTGTCTAAAGAGTCTGTCCTCTGTGCACCTAAAGGAAAATAGAGGTTAGCAATTGTAATATCGGCGCAATGCGGAAATAAAATTTTGATCGCTAGAAGGTCACAGTCATGGTGAATTTTCTTAGAGATAGATGCCTGATGACACAAATGTTTAGATAGCATGGTTACCAATCCGTCTCCCCTGCCAAAATTTCGATCTGACCTGAAAACTCGAAAGTTCCTCATTTAAAACGATTTACAAGGTGATAACCAAGTTTCTTGTAGAAGCACAATATATCAGGTTTATGTTTGTGAATAAGTATTTCTAGATCTGGAAGAGAAGACAATACGGATCGGCAATTCCATTTTAACACTTTAATACCTGCCATGATTAATGACCAATTGAAGAGGTAGAAACCGTCTCTTTAAGGATGTAAACATGGGGAAGAAGTTTGGGTGGTCCTTTTTTAGCTTTCATCTGTGGAGAACTAGAATTAGTGACGAGGAAGCAAGGCGCTTGAGCGTAGGGCACGACATTTCGACATCTGTGTGCAGGTGTCAGTGCGACATGCACTGCTAGGAACAGAGATGTTAGGTGGGACCTGGGGTGCATCAGGAGGTGATTTTGAGTGGTCCTGCACAAGCTGAAACAGATGCAGACGTTGCTGAAAGCACGGTTGTTGATGGTGACACAGATTGAACTACAACAAACTGAGCCACCGCCTCAGAAAATGTGTTCAGCATTCGCTCAACCACATCATTTAGGGCTTTTTACACTGTGGTCACAGATGAGGCAGTCAAGTTGGACTCAATCTCCCCAACAGAAGCGCGCACACAACTAGCGTATGAGACTTTCCTGTTAAGAGCAGCGTAGGCATCGACTCTAGAGCACCGGTTCTCTTTGATAATGTCCAACAAGCTACGCTCTTCACTACGTTTTGCGCAGTTGGCATCATCAGCTGAGTGAATGTTGCTGCAGATGCAATGAGGCGGCTCTGAGGTGCACTTATCAGCAGAATGACCTTCTCCATATAAACGGCAGGGGGTCTCCGACATGAATGCTTTGCCGCTATGTCCGAACCGAGAGCAGTTGATGCATTGAAGAGGGCGGGGTTCTAGTGGGTCCACAAGGTAAACAATTGGCCAGATTTTAGTTCAGAAGGGCAGGAAGAGCCAGCAAAAGTTGTTATTACAGATTCAGCAGCAAGACGTGAGCCATTTGCCTCTCTACTACAGCGGTAGACTGAAAGGACCCCAAGTCCTGCATCCGGAAATTCTAGAATTTCGTGCAGAAATGGTGCTGGGTCAACACCAGGTACGATACCATTGAAACATGCAAGCTGTTCAGGAATGAATGCTTTCACCGGCAATGAGCTGGAAATTTTGCACTAAAGCAAGTTAGCAACGCAATAGGCGCCTGAGGGCTTGCACACAATGCCTGAATGGCCAAATTGACGCATTTCAGAGATCTGCAGATAATGGACTGTCAATGGTCTTAGCTCCTGTTGACTTAGTTTGGGGGTTTTCATTTTGTTTGCACCCTCACCGATTGGGACGAGAACCACGGGAATTGCATGAATGCCAATTTTTGGAAGGACTCAAGCGGCAGGCTTTGGGCTGGCAAGCTGGCAAACCAAGCTGCCAACCTTTCACCTGGGGAGGTCAACGACATCTTTCAGCAAAACGCACCGTCAGATTCACATGAACTGTGCCTTAACCTACACCTTGGCCAAAACCCCCTCACATAGTGCAGGCTTACCAATGATGAACAAGCCGGAACCACCAGAAGAACCAGAGAACAGCAGCTGCCAGCAAAACACATCAGCCAAGCAAACTTCTTCCTCCCCGTTTCCAGTCACAAATCACAGTTCAATGACAGTGCTTCATCCTTTTTCATTGCTCCAGGTATGCAAAGAAGATACGGGCACTGCTGAAGTCGTACCGGATCGAAACCGAAAGCGAGGCTTTCTCCGGGGCTGTGTCCAAGCTCAGCAAATATATGAAGGAGAACGACCCTACGGACATGGCCATGGTGCTCGAGAGCCAGGTCGAGCATGTGGTGCGCCGAACGCGCGAGGAGTTTTTCTCTGAGCAGCTCGACGAGGCTCACGAGAAGCTTAAGGCCTCCGCCTGGTACCAGGTGAGGCGTACTGCGCTTTCAATCTGGTATTCAGCTGTGCTATCGTCAGTGCATATTGAGGGAAGCTGGGCATTCGAACAAACGAGCCGAAAAAAGATATGGCTCATGAACGCAACGAAAAAGGCTGCCGCTTTATAATCTTGACAACGGTGTTGTAGTCGTTTCACTTTCTTTGTCCTTCGCTTTGTTATTTAGCCATATGTAGAACTTAATGGCCGAAATAACATCTCAGGGAGGAATACCAGCACCCGCAGATTTAACGCGGATGGTGAAGCATGTGGCTTGGAGGACTGACCCCAGTGCCACGGAGCGTTGGCCGTTATGTCTGAGACCATGTTGCACAGTGTGTTTGCAGCGGCTGACGATAACGGGTGGCCATAGGATGGCCTGCCGTCTCTATCGTCGTTAACGGTGCTGATGTCACTCGAAGAGACACGCTCGATAAATCGTGTTAAGCTTGCAGGCGGTGTCACAATGCAAAATAGGAGATATATCTGTATTACAAATTAACTTTCATTTGCGGTTGAGTGTGCGTGTCTGCGTGTGCAAAAGGAGCCGATGTCACATCACGCCCTTAAAGGTGGAGGTGCAGTGTCTCCGCAAAATTTTCAGCGTCTTTTGAAGACATTTCACTGCGATGTATGTTTTGCCAAAGGTCCATGGTCTTGCTTCGGCGTGTTTCGTTCGACGCGACTGCACACTGAACACCTTACGGCGACTAGTTTAAGGCTAACACCTTGTGGAAGACACATTGTAAATGTATTATGCCGTGTCGGGGAGCAGGTGACGTACGAGCTTCAGTCCTCCGAAGGTGGCATCCAGAGCTTCCCCTGGGTGGTGTCCGATGTGCTCATGCGCATCGTGGTCAACACGTCCTCTTGCCTTCCTGTTCCGGCATCGCGCAACAGCTTCTGCCAACGACTCGGGGCGCTGCTGCTTGGCCTGCCGCACCCTGGTGGCGGCGACCAGGACGGCACACAGCACGGCGACACGCAGGTGCTGACCAACCTGCTCAGGCTCATGTACGACTGGATCGACTCCAGTCGCGAGTTTCTCTTTGTCAAGAACACAGAGGAGTTGGGCGTCTACAAGAGTATCATGCGCGAGGCCTGTTTTAAGGTGCGTGATGCCAGCAAAAAAGCAGCGTTGGGTGGATTTCCTGGGCTACGAGACCAAAGAGTAGACCTACAAGCTAGAGGGCTTGGCTCCTTTGTGTGCTTCGTGCATAAGGCTCTTTTCTGCATCGCCGTTTGCTGGCTAGAGTTCGCCATCCAACGGCCGTAAGAAGCGGGGTAGAGGCAGCAATGTGGTTCGCCTGTTTGATCAAAACTCAGTCTGTTTTTTAAACATAAACGTAGCATACAGCTACATGTGGCAGCTTTGAAAGGAGGCGCCATGCGCTGTTGTATGGGAAGCTTGCGAAGTGCTGGCATTTTGTTTCGTGTTCTGATATCACAGCTGCGTCGATGGTCTACCAGGATGATGATGACGACCTTGTAACTCGTTATAGGCGCCAATTTGTGTTGTGTGGTATGAATATAACGTTTTAACATAGCACCCACGTACTGCGCATGTACCGGATGAGCTGCACTTGGCCAGCGGTAAAGTAGACGCACCTGCATTAGACAATCGGCTGGTACGATCACGACTGGGATAGTACGTCTCCGCTGTCATAACTGAGTAATAACGAGCAGTCATTCTACACTGACGATTTCTCCTGCATGTTCGGCTTTTTTTCAAACAACAGGGAAATGTGCACGATCGGGCACGTAACCTGGATTGAGGTTTATTTTGTGAAAATCCCGAGAGCTTAAGTAGGCTGAGAGGGTATTTACAAGCTCCTTCAAGACATTTCGCACGCTCCCAGTATGAAGTGAAGGCGACTCTATGTGGTAACACAGTAAGCGAATGTCATCGCTCTACCAAGAAAAACGTATTCGTAGATAAATGCACTTAAATATTGTGTGCCATCCTCAGCGTGGGGGAGTTATCGGTGGAGGCTCACTACTCACCTCCCATCACAGGTGTCCCGCTCCATCTCGAGGGACATGCCGCCGCACAAGCTGGTGATCCTGTGCCTGCGCTTTGCGTGCGCATGGTGCCTCAAGATCTTCCAGGGCGGAAGCGACGGGGAGGTCATCTCCAAGGAGTGCCGGCGTCGCTACCGGCTGGGACACCTGGCCCTGATCACGCTCAACCGACTTTCCATGTCCGGCAACCTTGCCTACCTGCGCAGGGCACCCGAGGGGTGTCCCTCCACAGAGCTGATCAGGTATATTTCACACCTTTCTTCTAAACAGGAGTGACGTCGCTTGAAGAACTGAATGAATCCAGTGACGTCAAGGTGCATTTGCCCTTAACGCTGTGACGTTACCGAACTCGCCTGTGAAACCTGTGAACAACCAGTGTTTGGTGCTTTCCAGTGTCGCCGACATCATCAGGAATGCATATGTCCGGGTTGGCCAGGCAATCCTGACATCGAGGCGCACTTAAGCCTCAGATGGAGATTGAAACTGCCTGTACAAAATTATTTGCAAATAATTATTGTCTCTGTGCAGCGGTGGGTCGAGCTCATTGTAATGATTACTAAGCCTGTGGACCTCTTTCAAGGCAAAGAAACTGACACAGAATTTTTTCTGTTATCCTTTAAAGGGGAGAACAATCAAAATACGTAGCAGACAGCTTCTAAAGATTTCCAGGCAGCAGCGGAGGCATCGATTCCTGTTTTGAGCAAGGGTACTGCTGGGAATTCTGTACCAGTAATGCTCCTCTCTCCTATTGACTCAAACCCGGAATTGGTCGTTAAACATTCGCGTCACCTTTGTTGAGGGCTTACGTTGTGCTCATGTTCTACGGAACCTTAACGTAGAACACCACTGACACAGGAAAGACGTCCGTGAGTCTGTGAACATTTTTCCGTGCGCACCACTACATGCTTACGCAGTTCACAAGGAGTCTAAGGAGAGCAAAGATGTAGGCCAATTGGTGAGGCCTAGTTGCTTGGGAATACACTGCACATTCATCAGATATTGCATCAATCGGCGATAATCGTCATATATTCATTACCCTCCTCAATGCCTTGCTTTCATGCTTTCCTTGAGGTGTTTTCTAACGAAAAGCTAACGAACCGTGCCATGAGCCCCAATTGGCAGGCTGTGTGACCGCCGTTTGTTACGTGTGTACGTTACCTGCATGCTTGGAGAAGTGCTATAAAATCGGCATATGCCGTCTCAGTGCCATTTATTGAGGAAGTTAACAGAAACAGCCACTGCATGTTTCGCAAATCCAACCTGCGAATTTACAGCTTTTTTAAAGCACCCTTACTCGCAGTGCATCTATATTTGTATTCACCGCAGTATCCTGAAATGCGTTAATAGTAGTCTGTCAACCTGTTGGCTGTCCCCAGGATTTACATCAACCGGGAAGACGAAGAATTCTTCGAAATCCTGCGCCGCTACGAGGACATCATCAAGAAGATCATGATGGACTGGTCCGGCGTTGAGGACATCCAGTGTGACCTCAAGACGGACCGTATGGACGAGTGGTTTCTCCAGCTAATGGTCACCGGGAGCCGCTGGGCGCTGGAGCGCCTCAAGGAGATCGTTGTCTACCCGTCTTTCCGCGAGGTGCTTTTGCTCGCGTTCGAGCGGGAGAAGAACGCCATCGGTGGAACACTACAGTGATTGCCTTGATGCTTTGCACCGGCAACAGAATTTTTCTTGAAGGTGTCTAGGTTGGCAGCACCCTAGCTAGGGCGCATGGTGAGGCTGTGGCCGGTTGGCGATGCTTCTGGAGGGCAGCTGACTTTCCCACTGTGTCTTTGGATTTGATTTTACTGTTGCTTTTTTGCTCTGCTGCTGCATGGGCTTCTGGTGTGTGGAGGCAGGCGGGTTGGTGATGGATGCATGGTTCTTGTGGAGGGCGGAGTGGGATTTCTTTGGCACTTCTTGAGGCTTCACATAGAGAAAATTTCTTGTCTTCACACAGATAACGCTGCCCTTAGTGCTATTGTAGCAAACTTTTTTCTACTTGGCAATGCCAACTTCCTGGAAACGCCAATAAATGGCTACAGTGACGTGGCGTGTGTCCTTTCCACAGCCTCTTTGATAAATCAGAGCATAGCGACGGATTCATCGTGCGATTCAGTATCTTGGATCACCCACCGGTCACCCAAGATGCAATGAACGTGTTAAAGCATCATTTTGGGTGTTTTCTCAAATCCTCTTGCCAATATATTAGGGTATAGAATTTATTTATTTATTTATTTATTTCAATAACTAAAAGGCCCCTGTGGCGGTAGAGAAGGAGTGGAGTGCATTAATAATATATTTATCATCATAACACAGGAATTGCAGCAATTTAGCAGCAATAGAGGAATTGCGGCAAAACAGCGGCAATTTCATTTCAAATTTCGTTTGTTGCAGTGACAGTTTATACCGTTAAATGTATGGCATTAGTGAGTTGCATTTTCCCTTTCTCGAGTGGTCTGCTGATGTGCCTTCCAAAGGAGAATGCCAAAGCATAATGCTAAGAAAGTGAGCAGCAGGAGGGATACCCAGCGTGGATCATTGGGGATGTGGTTGAAGGGGAGCGGGTAGCAAGGCTGACGGACTCTCCATGCGTGCTCGAAGTGCCTTCAGCCGACAAGGAGTCCGAGCTGTGGTAACTCAGGCTTGGGAGTAGGAGACAGGGAATGAATTGGTTGTGAGGAAGGTTTCCAGCCTTGCAAGGAGTTTTGAAAGAGTGAGCGATGAAGCTTTTACTGATGGTTTACCTTATGGCTGACATGCAACTACGAATGCTACATACACGAGTGGTGACAGCTTTGCTCTTATGCTGCATGCCACTGAAATGAACATGAGCTAAATGGGCTCCATACAAACATTTTGTGTTGTGTTTGTGATATTTTATGCACTTTATGAGCACACCAATATTTTTGTTAGTCATGAAACAGTCTTCTACGTACGTTTGTTGTGTAAAGTATTTGCCCCTTATTTCATATAGTGGTGTTAGTGGTTTGTTCGGTTAAGAGTCTGGCTGTTCCTCTAAGAGACCTTTATGAATCTACGCTGACCAAAGATAACGGTGGTGTGGAGGATGATTTGTCCCCTGTCATTGCTTAAGCCTGTTCAGCCATTCGCCATGCATTGGGAATAAAAATATTTTGCAAAAGTTCTGGCTCTTGTCTGTGCTGAGAGAGTGGGTGGGCACACTCAAGCTTTATCCATGAGTATCATCATAAAGATCAGAGATTACTTAGCACCGTTAGGGACAAGTTGCCCCATTCGCCTCTGTTATGTTGTAAAACGATTTAAAGTTGCACTGAAGAGGAATCTGAACTCAACTTTTTACCACGGGAACTCTATCTACACGTTCTGGGCATTCTTAGAAACTTCTATTTATTGTCCTGTGCTGCCAATTACCCTAATTAAATCGGAAATAACGTACCGGCTCGCGCCTTTTTTGAACTCAACGCGGTAGGGAGGAGGAGTCAACTAACGCGTCGAGTCCGCGGCGGCTTGTCTCTCTGCCATTGGTGGAGTGATACGTAAATCAGAGTCCACGTGTATCTTTATTTCCGCGGGCCTAATTTTCGGGTATATTGTCTGTGACTTAAACTGTTTATTCACAAAAACATAAAAAACTAAATAAAAGCGAAAGTGAGCTGCCACTGTACTCACTCAAAGGCACTCGACGCGTTGGTTAACTCCGCCTACCTAGCGCGTTCAGTTCAAAAAAAGGGGGGAGCCGGGACGCTTAATCCGATCTAAGTTTCTAAGAATGCCCGGGATGTGTAGATAGAGTTCCCGTGATAAAAAGACGAATTCAGATTCCTATATAGTGCACCTTTAATTTCTGTGAATGCCTAATTTTCTCGTTTTTTCCAGAATCACATAAACAGCACATTGCAAAAAATTGCTGCCACGAATAATGTGGTAAAAAGGAGCACTAAGGAGCTTCTCACTTATCCTTTCCAAAATTTAGCACTCTCGAAATATTCCGGTATCGTGAGTTTGCCTGAATGTGTGAAATATTAACCTTGAGAAAAATGACTTGTTTACGGTATCTCATTTCGGAACATGAACATGGTGCTTGGTCCATTGTCTATTTTGGGCATTGCGCATGTTAACAGTGCATATAGCGCTCCTGCACATTCCTGCGTGGTGCATATAAATGCTATGCGATGCAACATGCTGTAACATGGCGGATGGAAACCAACCTGCACATGATACTGCCATCAGAGTATCGATGGCAACTTCTGTTGCAAGTATAACAAATACTGTTGAAGGTTCTCATGTATGATCATAGGTTTTGGTTGCTGTAGTATCTGACCACTGCGGCAATGTTTGAGAGTTATATCCCAGCTGAAATAACCATATTTCAAATGAGGCAAAAATATATTCAAAAACCGGGGGGCACTCAAGCCTCACCATAAAGGTATAATGCGCAAGCTAATGGATCAATGCCCCATATATACAAAACTGGGCATCCTGTACTTAGCATTCATAGAACCCTGGGAGTACTCATACCACTCCTGGCGCAGTAGGGCAGCGGTTACGCAATGCGCCACTAACCTGTGAAGGCCGATGCTGCCACTGGTGGGACATGTGCGATCCAGGTTGCTCTTCTCAGCAGCCTCTCTCGACCAATAATTAATATAATTGCCACGGTGGGCAGTTTGTGCACAGTCCTGTGGGCATGTTGTGATGCCGCCACAAGGTGACATGACTTAGCTGGCCCACCCACCTTCTAAGTTGCTTCTCTGGGGATTTTTCGCTTACTGTGGCCGATGGCGACGTCGAATGTTCTGCCACATGAACTCCCTAAAGCTATCGCGTTAAAATCACCTGTATTCTTATATTTCCGTGCACACTGCAAAACCCCATATGGTCAAAACAGTCTGGAGTACACCAATACATCTGCCTCACAACCGACTGTCTATTTTGGGCGCATAAAAAGGCAGTGGCCAGTAGCCTTCCCCCATCTGCTAGCAGACCCTTCTCGTCTGCCGTCAGTGAAGAAAAGTACTCGTTATTACAATGTGCACTGGTGTAAAATCTCTTTGTTCATCTGCTCAGACAGCTTTTGCTGTATGAATCGTCTCTGGATACATTCAAACACGCCAGCATACTACAAAGACCGACATGCATCTTGCCTTCAATGTAAAACATATTTTACATCCACATGGTATTTATTCAATCTTGGCCCACGATGTAAGCGAGGCCCTATGCAGTTGAATGAATCCCTGTGCAGTGTGAACGCTTCTCGCGGTCGCTGAACCCAGCGATTGTCATGTGCCCTCTGGGCCTAACCGGAATCATCTGGGTGCTCGCCGTAGCAGCAGTCCTCTGGGACGCGGCGGTCGTTGATAATAATAATAATAATTGGTTTTTTAGGGAAAGGAAATGGCGCAGTATCTGTCTCATATATCGTTGGACACCTGAACCGCGCCGTAAGGGGAGGGATAAGAGAGAGAGTGAAAGAAGAACGGAAGAATTGGGTGCCGTAGTAGAGGTCTCCGGAATAATTTCGACCACCTGGGGATCTTTAACGTGCACTGACATCGCACAGCACACGGGCGCCTTAGCGTTTTTCCTCCATAAAAACGTAGCCGCCGCGGTCGGGTTCGAACCCGGGAACTCCGGATCAGTAGTCGAGCGCCCTAACCACTGAGCCACCGCGGCTGGTGCGGTCGTTGACGACGACGCTGACTCAGACAGGCTGAGGTTCGCCGATAGCCTCTTGATGGGCCGGTCCAGTTCGTTGAGCGCGTTGTGCAGCTGTCCCAGCAGCACATTGCGCTGGCCGCAGTTGCCGTTGTAGTCGTCCATGTCAACGGTCACCACGGCGATACTGCCCATAAGCATTCGCTTGGCGAACACCACCTGCGCGGTATTTGTCGACCATTAACTGCCTTGCAGGCGTAAACACAAACCCGGAAGGCGTACCCGTCCGACGGCTCACTCACTTTGGCCTCGGCTGCTGAGCCCAAGGTTGCGATTTTGAATCCAGCTGTGTCGACCGCATTTAAATGAAGGTGAGAAACGCTAAACTCTGTGGCAGCTGTTAGCCCGTTTCGCGCATGTGGTGCTTCCACGTGGTTTTACTGGCCATGTGCAAAGTTTAGCTTCCGTTGCGTTTAGCGTTTTTATGGATAGCATAAGAGTCCCATGTCCCCGCACTTACCAATGGTGTCACACCTTGCGATCAGCAAGGTAAAAAGTGGCACCTTAGCATATGCTAGAGCCACCTGCCAAGAACATAGAAGAGACAGCTGCGGCATGCCACTGTTGGCAGACGGCAGTGCAGAAATGAGCATCACCCTCTCCTCTTCCTGGGGAGAGGAGAGAAAGTCAGCAAGATGACCGCTGTTGGAAGAACCTTGTCATATGCCACGGCTGGCAGGTGCAAAGTCATGCATGGCACCTCACAGTGATGTTCTTATGTTCCCGCATTGTCACAGCTTATAACGATTAGGTGTCCAAATTTTCGCAGCTCAGCGTAAACGGCAATTCTTTAAATGGTGTGTGTAACTAGTACAACTTAACGTGTGCATGACCTTCATTTGTCATGAAGTGTTTTTACACCCCCACAGCTGCTTTGAATGCGCTGTCGATCGTACCGTGCGTTTACCTCATTCCACATTAACACCGGTTCTTCCGCTACGAACAGCACACCACTGCGGTCACTGTAATGATTGTAAATGTGTCCTTTCTGTTGGACTCCCGTGCAGTGGCGACAGCGCTCTCTTTCTCGCTTCTATCTTCTGAAGTGCTTGTTCTTGACGCGCCGTTTCTCCTCTCCCGCAAACTTTCAAAGCGCGTCTCGCCAGCCGCCTCGAGCGCGGAAGGTGGTGTGCCTCTTTCTTCCGCAGTGGTGAACGGTGTGGACGGCGCACGACGCCATTTTTTTGGTGGTCTTTTTACCGACAGCTCTCGCTGTAAACTGTCTGCTGTGCGACTGGGGGCCGCGTTAAAGAACCCCAGGGTGCCTAAATTTATGGAGCCTTCCACTGCAGTGTCCCTCGTAGCAAGAAATGAGACGCAGACAAGACAACTGAGCCACAAACAGCACTGTAAGAAGCTGCTAGCCAGGGGAAGCTCAATGCTGGCTCCTGTTATTAATTTCGAAGGTGCGAAGACTTTTTCTGAAATCTTAATCAACCTCGCTTGTATTTACTCTCCAGGAGGTAATATGTTGGTTTTATTTGTGTTTCCACCTCAGCTTCCTTCTTTTCATGGCTGATAGTATAGAGTTTGGGACTTTAAAGCTCATATAACTCAGAAACGTACCTTCAGGCCGTGAACGCAGCACAGTGACTTGCGCTTTCAGTTATGTGATGTGGCATCAACGTGTCAGCAATGCATTGGTCATGTGAGAGACGACGTGACAACCTAACTTTGTCTATACCCAGCTTAAGCATATCGCAATAGTGCGTGAGGGTAATTCCACTCCTGAACAGGTGCTCCAGCATACGTCCGCGAAAGCTTTATGGCCGTAATTCTGCGTTGCGGAACTTCAGATGCTACAATAACAAGACTGGGGTAAAGAGCACGGGGTATAGGTTACAGAATGCAGGTGACGATAAGAGAAGAATTGTGTAGGTTTTCGCTGTACACGTGGTCTCAAGCACGGCGGCCACTACCTGTGACGTGAGTGCAAGCCACCGCTCCGGAATGTGCTGATGCATGCGCCGCCCTGATTTTCAAGGCGTGCTTCACGGATATGTTTTACAGGCAAGCAGTAGATTGAGTGCGACGCTTCGCAAATCAGAAACATTGCGAGCTAGGATACGCGCACAGACGTTGTTGAGAATGGTGGCCTTGTCGTAGCCAATCCACTGTCCTTTGTCCCGGTTGACGGCGATCTTGCAGTCGGCTTCCTTGTTGTACAGCGGCACCGACAGGTCGGAGCTGAATTCGAGGCATATCTGCGCACGCGTGCACCGCATGCACGTGGTCAGTCGGCATCTTGTGTGCATAGACATTGTGCAAAAGCGCCGTGAGTGTGTGTAACTGTAGCACGTTTATTATGGTTGCATCTGGTAATACAGTGTTTAGCACCGCGCCGTACGGTAAGCCCGCTAACTACGGTAATTCCAACCGCACGAATAATATGGCTAAGCAAGCATGGCGGCGCTAGCAACGACAACGCTTTAACATATTCACCTCTCCTATGCTCTCTACATAGTGAAGAGAAGTGACTTTGCCATAAGGCAGGCTATATCAGCCCTAGAATTGACAGTGCAAGGAAAACTACCGTTGCGCACGCATCTTAGCCGAATTATAGACCGGACGAAACGAAACCCTCCTGGACACAGATCCTCTACGGCCATTTTAGAAAGTGACAGTCGAACCTTGTTATGACGAAACGGTTTTTAACGAAAAATTGAATACAACTAAGCACTGGCGATTCTCCTTGGAAGCGCGGTCAATATGGGCTATGAAGAACCACTTCGTTAAAACGAGGTTCAGTTGTATATCTATCGATGATAAGTGCCATTTGCGGTGGTATTGTGAAACGTGCGAAGAAGCGATCAGTGGCCAAGGCGACGACCAGGATCGGTGGCTGCGTAGAAAAGACGCGACATAAGCACCTCGAAATAGACGAGAAGCCCGCGCTCGTCGATGAACGGTCTCGGGGGCGCGGGTCCACGGACGCTGGCTCGCAGCTCGTAGCTCCCAGTGTTGCGTAGCCTGTAGGCGTAGCCGAACAGCGACAGCTCCAGGGCTACGCGCTTCCGGGAGCGTAGCTCGCCGAGGAACGCCTCGCTCGCCTCCACCTGCGCGTCATGCATGCTACGTTGGATCAGTGCGTGGGTAAAATTGAAAATTGGTCTTTCAGTAAAAGAAATGGCACAGTGATTGTCTCGCATATCTCGGTGGACCCCGGAACCGCGCCGTATGGGAAGGAATAAAAGTAGGAGTGAAAGAACAAAGGAAGAAAGAGGTGCCGTAGTAGAGGTCTCCGGAATAATTACGACCTCCTGAGTATCTTTGACGTGCACCGAAATCGCACAGCACACGGGCACCTTTGCGTCCCGCCTCCATCGAAACGTGGCCACCGCGGTCTGGTTCGAACCCGGGAAATCCGGCTCATTAGCCGGGCACTCTATCCACTAAACCACCAGGGCGGGAAGTGCGTAGGTGCAATCCTTTAAACCTGCGCTTGCACAGAATTTCTGGGCTAAGCGATGTGGCGGATGGGCCACCTGCCACTTACTATAAGACGGACATCGCTCGCCATTTCCGTTTGCAGTAACGCATTAATAATCCGTGTGAAACCGGAAATCAGGCATCCACAGCTGAAACAAAATTTGTTCCTCGACTAATCTGTTCGTGTCGCTTGGAAGGTATGTAAGGCGAACAAAAAACAGTTGAAACGTATCCTGTTTTTCGCCTGTGGTGATTATGGCACTGCAGTATGGATGGGCGCACATTGGACTCCCAGAGATGCCTCTGACGCTTAAACTGTATTGCACAGTGGCTGCTTCGATTTCTTGCCAGCCGCTCGACCGCACTATTGTAGCAGTGCAAGTGGCCCAGTTGGAACCAGTCGACAGACGCGTGCTCTTTCTTTTCGTGCACCTAAATCACACAGCACACGGGCGCCTTGCGTCTTGCCTCCATCGAAACGCGGCCGCCGCGGTCGAGATCGGACCTAGGGAACTCCGGATCAGTGGTCAAGCGCCCTAACCCCTGAGCCATCACGGCGGGGCAAACGCGATGTCAGTGCGCGTTAGATTCCAGGTTGTCGAAAATATTCCGGAGCCCTTCACTACCAACCTTTTCCTTCCTTTCCTCTGTCAGCCCCTCCTTTCCCGTTAAAAATCCCAGGTGGTTGTAATTATTCCGGAGCCCTCCACTACGGCCCCTCTCCCTTCTTTTTTTCTGGCAGTCCCTCTTTTATCGCTTCTCTTACGGCGCGGTTCAGGCAAGATAACCGCCGGTCCTTAAGGATAACGGTGTGGATTCGAAGAGAAAGTAAGCGTAGCAGGGGGCGGCAGAAGGTTAGATGGGGGATGAGTTTAAGAATTTTGCAGGCAAAGTGTGGATGAAGCTGGGAAAGGGCAAGGTTAATTGGAGAGACGTGGGAGATGCCTTTGCCCTGCAGTGGGTGTAGTCAGGCTGATGATGATGTTGAATAAATTGTTCAGCCTTTGCCTTATGTAGGCTCCTTGCTGTCAGCTCGATGACATTTATTCTGGCGCTCATTGATTTCCCGGTTTACCCGATATATTGTTTCGGACAAGAGGAGCATCGAAGCATGTCGATAACATTAGACGATGCGCAGTTAAAGCTTGCCTTTATATCGAACCTGATGTCGCCTGTCGCGCCTCTAACAGTATTGCCGCTCTTTAAATGATTTCATATGTCTTGCTGTGAGGACACATCTGCATGCCACGAAACGAGAGAATTGGCACTAAGAGCTATCGCTGCGAAATCGCATTCTGAGCCCCTTTGCACAAGCACTCATCTATCAATACACGCCATCATGATCCAGCAGTACTGTTATCTTCATGATATTTATTGACATTAATAGCCATTGTAATCATCGACATCATCGCTTTGTCTGCTTGCCGGAAAAGCTGCTCCCGGTAGCTCGCGGCGTGGGGCAAAGGCGGGACACTTGTTTCTCTTGTCCTCTCCGTGTCTCCTCCCTTGGTAGTGTTCGGCATGAGCTTATAAGGAATGCTACGGACATGCACCACGCATTAGATATGTGAGAGACTACACTTGGTTGCTACAGGCGGGGCTAGGGCATCGGCGCTCGAGCCGAATAAGGCGAACGCCGGGTTTGAAATGTATTCAATCTAAACGATGAATTGCAGCAGAAACCGGCGCGGAAGCGAGCAAGCAGGTGGTGAAGTAATGGTGGCGATGTGGCGCCGTTACCGGTGCAGCCTTTGTCCAAATTTTAGAGCTCATGGGGTCTGCTTTTAATCTCCGTACAGGGGCTTTTGTAGCGTCTGTGTAAGTCCGAGTTTTCAGAAGAGTGAGGTCTAGAATTACTATTCTCTCCACGAGGCCTGTTGATTTATAACAATGCACACTTCATGCATCAAAAGAGCTTCCTTAGCTATAAACAGTGCACAGCAGGTATACTTTATGTCTGAAATTTACATCATTGCAGTTAGATCCAGTTGATGCCATTTGCGCTCCACATTTTTTTGTGTCGACAGCAGCCACTTGAAAGATGACTGGTGAAAGCGTTACCAGCACATACGTCCTAAGGTGTGCATGGTTTTTGAGTTTCCCAGATATTGTGGCGCTCCAATTTTCAACACTTTTCTCCGTCAAACTACCACAGGGTAGACGCAGGTGCCGGCGATTAAAACGGCTTTCCTCTGTTCGTAACCTCTTCTCCTCAGGCAACCCCTTACCGTGCTGCTGTCGTCTTCATTGCGGGAACTGTCATGTGAGCTCGTGTCCTTTAAAGCATTCGGTCATGCGTAGCGATATATGCGCACAGGAGTGTTGCATGCGAGAAAGGCTGCATGTGGTTGGATATTCAATAGAGATTCCCGCTCGGACTCTACCCTGCTTCACTGCAGCAGCATAGGTTCACTGTTGACTGAGAAGCTGTAGCTGCCAGGAAGCAGTGGCACGGCTTATCATCAGGGCCGCATTGCGCGCGTATTTTTTGCAATGTAAGGAAACACTTAATCTCGTGTGCGACATTTATCAATGCTCTTCCGTTTCTATTGATTTTGTTATCAGAAGTGCCCACCGGAGAATACTATCGCTGGAAGCCTGCATACTTCTCGGACGAAACATGGCGCAAACTCCCGGATGACGTCAAGAAGCGCTGCGATGGGAACGTCGAAAAAGATGGATCAATAAAGGAAAGGAAAGTTTGTACTCGTTCTAAAAGTTAAATCATATTAATTATAGTTTCTCATCGCTGCTAGAACCTTAGTTGTGTTAGCGTGCGACTGATTTGTCGAGAGCTGTATCATCATTGTAAGATTTGTAAAATCAGGCGTGCAGTGCAAGCATCATTGTTATTGTGGGGTAGTTGAATAGCATCGTGTTTCTAGCATGCCAAAACAGAAACTGGAGAACAGTTGGCTGCGTTTATGCTTCTTTATATGCGTGCTTTTTGGTTTTGTGTGCTTTTGTCTACAGGAAGCCTAGTTGTGGCACTCGGCTTGGAGATGCTATATGACCAGGCATTGTATGCTCCGAAAACTTCTTAAGCCACAAAAGAGTGCGATAAGATCCGGCGACTTGAGTTGCAGACGCTGGCTGTAACTCGGTGGCTCGGCATCCTGTCTGCTAAAGTTGTAAGCAGGAGGAAACGTTTCTCCGTCATCACTCCTGCCAGCCAGAAGTAGTGGTGCAGTAGGAAGCACTGGGGAAGGACCGAAGCGGAGGCGGGAGCAAGAGGTAGCGAAAGAGGGGGACGGGGGGATTCGACATGCTTGAAACGGGAGTAATAGAGTGACTCTCCGCTTAATTTGTGGTCCCGGGTTCGTACCCTGGACCAGGACGAATTTTTCTTCAACCGCGAAGTTCCTGAGAACGCTGTATAGCTTTTCTTTGTAGTCGTATGGCTGTGCATGGGTGGATGCCAGTGAGTAATGCACCCTTATTACAAATATACTCCACCTTGGTGGATTCCCCTAAACATCTGAGCAGGTATATGTGTGTGTTGTTAATCGAACTCTATGCTGGAAGTTTCGAATGGGAAGCACGCATAGCGAACACGTCTAAAACTGGCGCTACCAGCGCTGGTGCGGATTTTGGAGTTTCGGACATCAGTATTTCCGCTACTGCGACAAGTCTTGTCCAAGTGCCGTAAGGCGAAGCTATCATTCTGCCTTGGCGCGTCCGACCCAGTGACACTCAGTCGTCGCAAAATTATTAGTAATTAGGAAACTGGCACCGCCGAATGGACCTTGTAGGCAACGTGCTAAAAATAGGGTGACGCTAAAGCTATCCCTTAAGGGTATGACGCCACAGCGTTAATGGTTATTTGCTGCAATCTTTCGTAATTAACGCCTCTTTCTAATCACACATACTCATTAGCATGCTTAAGCAGGCACACTAGAACACGTGAAACACATGAAGACACTCGAACTCTTTCCTTAACCAAGTAGAACGAAAGTGCCTCTTTGGCCTAGGGGTAGCGTATCTGACTTGCAACCCATAGGTCATGGCTTCGATTTCCAGTATATTGCAGCAGTTTATATAAAGCATAGTTAATTTACATTCCTACGTGTTATGATGACATTTCAGGCATGCTAAGGCCTCATAGCCAAATATAAATATGGTTTTTGGTCGTTTCCATTCCATAGGGGAACGTGTGACCTTCAGAACGCTGCCGACCAATCCTTAATTAGCGCAACAACGCGCACGGCTTTTCTTCTGAACGTCTGCTTTGCACTGTCGCATTAGCTCTGATTTCCTTTCTTTTTACTTTTGTCTCAGTGCCATTCAAAGTAACTTCATGGTGTACAAACAATGAGACGTTTGGCAAGTATAATATTAAATGATGTGCTTATGAAGAGAAGGATGATCGGTGGCATCATACACAACATAACAAAAGTCATAGTTCAAGAAAAATACTGAATGAGAACCTCAGAAACAGTATTATTTACACACACTCTCTCAGTTTACTTGCCGCTCTCCACTCTAACAAATGCAATCACTCCGATGCACGGTGACATCATACACAACATAACAAAAGTCATAGCTCAAGGAAAAAATATAAAACTTTGCTGGGTGCCGAGTCATCTCGGAACAGAACTCTGCGCTGCACAGGCTCGTGGCAAGCAAATAAAAAAGAAAATATTCTCTTTAAGGATTGCATGAACTCGGTAAATTGTAAAAAAAGCAAAAAATGGCAGTCCGCTTGGGACAATGAAGCGAATTACAATATACACTTTGTAAAACCAGTTTTAGGAGAATGGAAGTCCTGTACCCGCTGAGAGCGTTTCAAGGAAGTGATTATCTGCCGTGTCCGTATAACACCCACACATCTAACACATAATTTCCTACTGACGAAATAAGAGAAGCCCAAATGTGAATTATGCGAAGATGAGCTAACAATAAACCATGTTTTATTTTCATGTAGAAAACTTGGAACACTGAGGAAAATGTATTTTGAAGTTTTTTACACTGAACACAGGCAATTTCACCCTTAGGTGAAATTCCACTCTTAGGTGAAGATGCACTTGCTCACATTTCACATATTTTTATGTTTTTAAAGACAGCAGTTTTCAACAAATTGTAGATCTGATAATATTGAGTAATTTATAAGAAGAGACTTTTTTAACCACACTTCAGCTGTTTTCTCATTTCTGAGAAGAAGGCTGTGGTCTTTATTCGATTGGTTGGCAGCCTCAACATCCTTGCACATGCAATGATAGTTGCAGAGGTTACTCGACTTTCTTTAAAGCTTTGTCTTTTCTTTGGCATCACTAGGTAGAAAAACAAACATTTTAGGCCGTCTACACCACCAATCACTTTTTGCAAATTTTATAAAGTTCTGCAGAAAAATTTTCTATACCTTGTGCTTGGCGCATGATGGCCATAGCTGCCTACGTGCCATTAAACACAACAATACTTTTTCTCGTCGCCGCATCATGTACGGGCTGCCATATCATCCTGTTAACTGTACGCAGTGTCGCGCTTGACCGCTTACTTAATGAGGCCAGATACATTGTCACAGGACTTTCGGGGTACACACGCCTTGATGCGCTCAAGAGCTTCAGCAAGCTCAATGACCCTTCAGAGCTCCTCGACATGCGCACCCACACGCACCAAACGAGACTTCGCGGCACAAACGCAGGCGGATCCTCAGGCACCATGTACACACATTTCCCACTTTGCCGAGCAAGACGCCGCAGTAGGAAACCACGCCACTCACTGAAGGGAAGCCACTTCCACTACGTATCGATGCGCATCTGCGAATGCGGCGCGGGGCTCACTCCCCTCAACTGAACGTGTTCTGTACACGGACGCTGCACTTCCTGCAGACGGCAGCAGCCACACTTGCTATGCGACTGCGTGGTACGACCAGACAACAGAGAATCAGGGCCGATCCCCCCCCCCCCCCCCTCCATACATCGGCAGGAGCGCAGTCCAGTAGCTGAGAAAAACTAATGGCCATTTCAGACTATTTGCAGTCGGCTCTCGCACTTTCTTCTGAAACTGAACCCATTCACCGTCGTCTGTGCACGTACTCTCAAGCTGCCTACCGGGCATGCGCCAGCGTTCTTTATATGGAGCCTATAATGCAGAACATAAGGCATAACGCATGCCTGCTTCGCGAACGCGGTCAGCATGTAATCATCCATTCGGTAACGTGCGCACTTCGCACTTTCCGCGCACTTCGGTATCCATGGAAACGAGAAGGCTCATAGAGTATAGCACGCGCTGATCTCTCTCGCACTGATACTCCTCGTTCCGTCGCTACCACACCTGAGGTAGCAGATCTGATCGCGGAGAGGGCTGTGACGAAACCACTTTGCGCCGCCTTCCTCGCTGCTGTGGGCAACCCCCTCTCTATACCTGCGCTTGCTCTGATGGTATTCACGCGAAGAGAATCGGTCCTGCTGCGGCGGATTCAAACAGGCACCATTCTTAATCTTTTCTTGGTGGACCGTTTTCATTGGGACGGCAGGATGCCACCTGTATCTGGTTCCTGGTCCAGGTGCAACTGCGGTGCGAATATGAACTACCTGTTCTGGGAATGTCCTCTGTACACACCACCTCGCCTTCGAGTGCTGGCCACGTTTAAGCAGGAGCCGTGGACTTCTTCTATCTGGACCGGGGCCTGCCCCGATACCTCGTCTCCAGATTGTGCCATCGAGCTCTGGCGGGCACTCCTCGTGTTCATCCATGACTCTGAGGCGTCGCTGGTTGACGAACGGCTCCGCAACGCTCTCGAGAGGCACACAGCCTCCACTTAGCTGCCTCCAGGAAGTTTTAATAAAAAGGAGGCAGCCTTACCCCTTCTCCTTAACAACATCCCCTTCCACCGTAGCGCCTTCGGCGCATTCTAATGTGGAATAAACATGGGCTTCAATCAGTTAGTCGCGTTAATTATAGCATGTACTGAATCTATGACGGTTACTGATGGCCAGCTACAAATCTTTAACTGCAACCAGGCGCCCATCTGTTTCGGCAAAACAAAAAATTGAAGAGACAGGTAACGCGAAAGCGTAATGGGTTACTTCCCATATATGCAAGCGGTCATTCTCTACTTTACATTCACAGACCCCTGGGAGTCCTCATACTCCTCCTTGTGCGTTATAGGTTGCTCTTTCCGAGCAACCGATAGTTAATTTAACTACCACCTGCCACGGTAGGCAGTTTGCTAACAATCTGGTTGGCAGGCTGTGAGGACGCTGTAAGGTCACGAGACCTCCCAGGCTCACCAGCTCCATGGTTGCTCTCTGGGCACCACCTGCCAGACCAATGCCCGTGATTTTAGAGCGTGAGACTACTTCTCGCGTTTCGTAACCCTGGGTTATGCGTTATAATGGCAAATCGTAACCTAGTGATTGCCGCGGTAACCGACGTGGTTACGTAATAGAATAAAACAAGAGAGGAAGAAAATTTCTTGAAAAACACGAATACGTAGCTTACAAGGATTCAAATAAGAGTCGAGCAAACAGAGGACACGGGGCATGCAGAGGTAATGCGATACAGGAGGAAAAAGTCTCGAAATAAAAAATCACAACTTTGTGCAAGCAGATCTTATGGACTTCATTCATACATTTTGAAGGAAAGAAAATGAAATAAACTCCCGCGGGAGCCCCGGCCACAGAGCATATTGAATTCTGCGCAGTCAATGGTCCTTTGAGCTCTCACATAAACAAGGAGAGACGCAGGCCTGTGACTTCACAAGCCAAACATGATTAGGTGTAAAAACCTACAGGGCAATTGAGAGAAAGGGTTCGCCTAAAGTGTAGCAAATGCATAGATTAATATCTTGTCCCTAGTGACACGGCACCCTTCCTGAGTTTGATGTGTGCCATCAACCACCTGCGGAGGAAGCTTTGCTCTCCAAGGGTAAGGAGTTGGCTATCTAGGTAGCCCCATAAAATCACCGAGAGATGGACGTGCTAGCATCAGGAACATGAGCCGACGTGGTTGGCGCAATTATACGGCAGCATTCCTGTTTTTCAAAAGGATCAGACCGATGAGCCGCGTCAAGAGGCTCGAACTTCCCGCGCGGTTTTTTAGCGATAGCTACAATACGTCGGCCACTTCGCGAGGTCAGCGTGGCACCACTGGTCTGCCAGCTGTGCGCATGCGCAGTGACGTCATAGCCCGCAGCTGGTGTGCTCGCCGCTGTGCCGACGGCAGAGCAGACACCGGCGGCCTCGTCAGTTGTGCGCATGCGCGGAGTGAGGACAGAGCACGCAGCTGGTGTGCGCGCCGCGCGCGTACATTATGCTAGCATTGCTAGCTAGCATTATGCTGGCATTTAATATCTGATTTAATATCTGCTACGGGTCCCATTTGGGCCCAAGATATTAAACTCATTTTTGGAAATGTGGCGGAGTGCTTGAAGCTTGCTTCACCTCTGCCACAGGTTGGCCTGGTATTGCATTGCCTCCGGTATCGGCCTGGGATATAATAGCGCGCGTCTTTTCTTTCACTTTTTGCTCTCCTATCTTTAACTCTCCTACTTTCAGCACGTGGCAGCGATTGTGGCTCAACTAGAGCTAGTGGGCAGGCCTGTGCACTTTCCTCTACATTTTTCCTGACAACAACAGCAAGCAAGCAAGCGGCGCCATGGCTGCCGTGGCAGCTGCCGGCGGCGTGGCGCGCCGGCGAAAGCGAGTGGGGGAGGAGTGGAGAGGGGGAGAGGGTGAATCCATGTCTAGGGACGAAGATGAAAAAGGAACTCCAAGATAAACACAGCGGCGAAAGACTGACTTTGCAATTCGACTGAGCGAGTTGCACTCGGCCAGCTGTAGCTATCGCGTAACTCCATGTTTAACCAGAGCTAAATCACAGCTATTTATTTTTCCTTCGCGCGACACAGAGATGGAAAAAGCGCGTGAATCTAAACGGCTCAATGTGCTAGCCACAACACACTCTTCAAGGATATTTGTTTGTGCCTCAGCCTGAGCACAGTTCATGCAGCGCAAGTCTGGAACCAAGCGCCAGGAGTGGAGCCTGTCTTTGGTGGGGAGCACGCCCCACTCGGCGCGCCACCGGAAGTCCCTCTCCGCGTGCGGTAGGTTGCTACAAAGGGCGTCCGCCCATTTCGGGTCAGGCGCGCCCGTCTGGCGAATGCCCGGCGGTGAATCAGAGAAACACAGGGCCGCACGAAGTCTGGATGCACTCATGGCGCGTCAAGCCCCACTCGGAAACATCTCTTCCCGAAGCGGCGTAGAAGGCAAGAGGAGTGAGCGCCGTTGGTGCGCTGATGCCGAGACCGCGCGGTACCAGGACCCGCCGCCTACTTCCGAGCCTGTACAGCTGTAAAGGCGGCCCCACATAGTCCAAATGGTCCACAAGTTCTGCTGTCCATTTTACGCCCGGCACCCGGCAAAAAGTATTAGACCGATTTCACAAAGCACACTGCGCCTGCATGCGCTTACCGGAAGCGACCAAGCCGCCATCTTACCTACAGTCCTTCTCCGCGCCACCTGAGCAGCAGCCCGATTCATTAGTGCTTTGAAGCGCTTTTGATTTGCTTGCAGTAGCTTTCCTTAGCGGTATTTAACACATTTTGCTAAAGGAACCCGATGCGGGTGCACATCTAAGATGGTAGCAGCTGTTTCGACGCGGGCAGCTCGTGTGCGCAGCATGGCCGCTGCAGTTGTCAGCTTGCAGTGGTGCAGGTCTTGATCAAAACCCGCTTGCCCCACATTCCCGTGATCTACCAGACCAACTTTGTTGCGCATGCCGATACAAGTGTTTTAACCTGTTCAGACGATGTTAGTGTTTCTGGCCACTTGATTTCCCGGTAATTTCCCAACTGTCAATCTGGCAGATACATCAGCATTTTTGTTTACTTTTTCGTTTGTGCTTCTTTACTTAAAAAATAAATGAAAGACACTTAGTTTTTCTTTTTATTTTAGCGACAACCTTATTATACCGAATAAGCAGAGTTTTAACGTCATGTTTTACTGAATTCTCTGTGATATTATACAGAACGAGCCCAATCTAAAGCGTGAGTTTCCTTCCGGCCGCCGGCGAGTGCACACGCCTGCGGCCGGGGTCTCTCACCAGGCCCTTTGTTCTCGCCCGTCGGCGTCCTCCGAGGCCCTCGCTTCCACTACGCGCGCCCTACTTCGGCCCGCTACCTTGGATTGCTCAAGAAACCCAAGAAACCTTGCTGCGCCTCATATTCTGTGGTCCTACATCAGCTAAACTCCTACGCCCCTGCACTGCAGCGGTTTACCCAGCAGACTTTCCCTCCTCCTTCGAACGGTTTACCACGGTGCTGTGTCCGCGTGTGTCTGCTGCTCGGACATCTCCCTGTGGATTCTGGACGAACGGGGACTTTTTCGCGCGCACCTCGTGTGCCTGCTTTCCCCTCCTGCCTCAATGGCAACTTTGTCCTTCGGGGCTTCATAATACCCTCTTCCCCGCGCGCCATTCTGGCCCACTCTCATTCTCCTGCCTTCACAGCACTCCTTTGCGAGTAATTTCTACTCCCCGTACCCGCGCGCCTCTCCGGCCCGCTTTCCTCACTCGGGCGCTACTTATGCCCCCTTATTGCGGTTTTATCCCGCATTCCACTTTCACGGCTTCTTATTCAGTCGCCCTCCTTTTCTAATCTCAATTCTGCCCCTCTGTGGCTATAGCGTGCGGGCAGTCCGCTTTTCGGCGCATTTTCCGGGCGTTCTCGTTGTTGCGTGTGCGCCCAGGGGTTGGCCGCAGTTGACGGCACACACGGGGTGCGTGCACGCGTACTTCGCTATCTAAGGGCGGTAGTCTGCGTTGTCGCGTTCGCGAAGGGAAGCCCCCGGACTCATCCGCTTCTGCCGCCACCGCTTCTCTCCGTCGGGCGCCTCGCTGCACTTGCCCTCCCGGTCCGTTCGCCACGCTGCGGCTGCGATTCTGTTCGCGCGCTCTTTTCGCACGGGGCCATACTCTCTTCTAGCCTTCCTCGCTCCCTTTCTTCACTGCGCGCAACTACACTGCCCGCCATCCGCCCACGTGGTACTCCCAAATTTTCCTGCCGTCAAGGCATTCCCTGCGGGTGTTCACACCTCGCCCTTTTCGGCGCGCCTCAACGGCCCGCTTTTTCTTTGTGTCCATCTGACCCCCACCCTTCGAGCGCACTTCGTGCCCTCTAATTTCTCTTTTGTGCCTCTCTTGTTGCATTTCCTTGTAAAACTTACGTCCGCCCTCTAAGGCATTCCCTACTCGAGCGAACCGCCCATCTGCTCGTATTGTGGGTTTTCTCGTGGTGGCGTGGGCTCCACGGGGTTGGCCGAACTTGTCAGCACACACGGGGTGGGGTGCATTGACACGCCTACACTATCTATGGGCGGTAGTCTGCGTTGTCGTGTTCATGGGCAGGGACCCCCGGACTCATCCGCTTCTGCCGACACCGCTTCGCCCTTTCGGGCGCCTCGTTTCCCGTGGCCTCCCGCTCTCTTGCCGTCGGGCTGGTTCGCTCGCCACCCCTTCCCGCCTTGGGTCGACTTTGTATCTCTTTACGGGCATTCCATGCCCCCATCCCCTTCGCGGCATCCTACTTCTTCCTTTGCGCGCAAATTCCTTGCCCGCCATCTGCTTATGCGGTACACCACCATTCAGGTGCCTCCCCATTGGCCCAGAAGCCTGCGCCTCCCTGCGGTCCGCGCGCCTCAAGCCACGCCCCCCGCGTGCTCAGTCGGCTCCATCACCCAGCCGAGTGCGCATCGGCGCTCTGCTCTCGAGTGCGCATCGGCGCTCTGCTCTCGGCTCGGCCTCCCTTCCCTTCTCGACTGCGGGAATTGCGACTTCGCCTCGGCGAGCACGTACCCCTCTATTTCTACTCTCTTTCCTTTACCTTCCCCCTCCCCCAGCGCGGCGCAGCGACCATTGCCTCGTTCCAGAGAGAAATTACTGCACGCGTCGCGTGGCCCCAACTTTCAATTTTTCCTTCCTTCAATAACATCCCCCCTCCCAAACTAAAGCGTATATACCGGTTATAATCATGCGTGAATAGTCAGTTGTATTCCTGGCAGCTCAAATGAGGGTGAACAACATTTATGCTTTACATTTGTTTTACTCTGCATTAGTCACTCAATACCGCAATTGAATCAGACAGCGTTGTTTTGGGACAAGTCGTTCAGCAGTGCGTCACTGCATGCATTTCAGCTGCGTTTGGTAATGGGGCGCGAAAGGTTGATATTTGGTTTTTTAGGCTACTTAAAACATACCGCTCATCTGTATGTTTTAGGTGAGCTTTTATTATACGCGTAGAGTACATGAACAAAAATATTAGAAATATCGAGACGTCATGATTATTTTACAGCCTCACAGCAATAAACCTCGGCAGTACGAGCAAGCTATGCGGTTTTCTTTAAAGAAATCTGTGAGAATCCGTTTAATCAGTACAGGGCATTTGAGACTGGGAATTTTGAATGCGCGGCGTTTCAACTGAAAAGTGATTAGTAATCTTGCCTCCATGTTCGTTTCATGAAGCTTCATGAAGTGCCGCGAAGGTGAAACTGACCTTCCCTAACACAAAAGCTCCTTCAGAAGAACTTGACGGCAAATAAAAGGCTCTTCTACACCTAGCGCCACGCTTAGTATATGAAAATTCTCGTGGTCCTAACTTTCACTGATCTCGAGGGACTAGAAGCTAAACACTGGCTGCCTCTCTGACCGTTTTCAACACGCTCCTTGTGTTGACCATTCTTTCCTTTATGGCTACAAGAAATCCAGTGCGTCTGAATAAAAAATGCAAAAAGATACTATCACTTCGTGGAGAAGAGTGCTCAGTCTTGCTGAATTGATGACCAGCACACAGCACAACATGTTCACAAACACGCAACTACAGCCACTCATTCAGTCTTCCTTGAACAGCAACTGCAGACGCCTCGAATTTTCTGGGTGAATTGCGTGATGACACGGGTGATAAAGTCGGTAGTGTTTAGTTTAGGGGGTTTAACGTCCCAAAGCGACTCGGGCTATGAGAGACGCCGTAGTGAAGGGCTCCGGAGATTTCGACCACCTGGGGTTTTTTAACGTGCACTGACATCGCACAGTACACGGGCCTCTAGAATTTCGCCTCCATCGAAATTCAACCGTGCGGCCGGGATCGAACCCGCGTCTTTCGGGTCAGCAGTACAGCGCCGTAGCCACTCAGCCACCGCGGCGGCTACGGGTGATAAAGTCATTTCTGTGCTTCATTACACGCTCTCGGTGCACGCTCATCCGACAAAGGCCGTCCAGCCTGTTGTTTGTCATCGTTGAGCGTAGCCAGGTTTTCACTCTGCTCATTGTCCTGAAGGAGCGCTCGACCGTACATTTAGTACTGGCAAAGCCAGGGCCACCTCAATGGCTTTTTCAACACCGGGTAATAATGTCTTTACCTGATGTAGAAGCTCGCAGTAAGTTATTTCTGATGGCTCCCCAGTTTTGTTGCACCACATCTCGTACCAAGAGATGGCATCTTCCTTGAAGTTGTCGATGCCGTAAAAGCATTGGAGTTCTTCGGCGAGGGCAGCGAACTCAACACGGCTCAAGTGCTGCTTCATTTTTAATGGATGCAGCTGGAGAAGTTTGAAGCTTCTCTCATTGCTTTCAGAAAAGCGGTGAGCTAAATAAGCAGTGAGTGAGTCCAAGTATGGCACATATATTGCCGCACGCTAGTATTCCTCCGGCGACTGAAAACCGTAGTTCTCTCGGTGGGCCTGACGAGAGACTTGTATTGGTACAGGTATCACCACATTTAAGTGATTGGCTGCCTTCCTTGCTGCATTCACGATGCAAGATAACTCTAAAGCGTTTGTCCGGTGGCCGCGAAAAATACGTTGCAGCTCAGTGATGTGGTCATGCACAGAATGGAAGCCCATAAATACACCTTGCAGAACGTTCGTAACTGGTTCGAGCCGAGCGCTGTACTTTCCTACAGTCTGCAAGAAGACGATGAAAGATGAGATTTTGTTGCGCAGTAGAGGATGTGAGCTCGTTGTCTAGTTACAGCGTTCGAGCATGATTCCGTTGACGCGAGCCTCTCCAGTGCCGGAAATGCATAAAGATACGACACGTGAGTAGTGTGGGCAATTTGCCCATCGTGTGCCTGCGGTGTACTCAGCCACACAGCGGCGATTCTTGCCGGGCAACAGTTCTTACGTGTGCCAATTGCCGCGACCGTCATGACGCTGCCTCAAAAGATTGTCCTCGCCTGACAAGGGAAAATGCGATACTCAAACAAATGACGAGACAATTCCAGACACAGAGAAGCTGCCGCTAAGGTGCGACGACGTCTTCGCCCTCGTCACAGACCTTCTAAAAGTGTAACGAGCATTGGAAAGGATCTTCCAAGAATTTCCGCAACTTGTCCTCCCCCTCCGCATAATACTTTAAGGATTGGGAGCAATATGACTGGCAAGACACAGACGGCTGTCGCAGACGGGCCTTGGCTATCCCTGCCTGAGCTACACACACCCGCAGTGACCAAGCAGGTATTGCGAACTCAGAGTCCCAAGACCATTGCTAATCAAGCACAAATCACAACTCCGGTCCAAGACCGGGACCGGCAAGTGACTTGGCCATCGCTACCGAAGCACCCACCCCGGCACCGCGCACCCCGTGTGTTGAGCCTACTGCTGCTGGTCGGGTAGTAGATCAGCAACCGGACCAGGTCGCCGACGAGCAAGTGATTGCAATGCTAAAGCCAATCGTGAATGCCATGCGTGTGCTGCTTTTCAGCATGCACATGCCAGCTGCACATAATGCACTGAAGATGCTGTATTTGTTGAATCCAGTGCTTGCATTTGTCCAATAGCTGGCACAACGCATCCTCCAGCCTCATCCTTCAGAGAATAAGTCCGATGCTTACGTTGTCATCAACATTATCAGCTTCAACGGCCAGCAGCCTTTCATGAGACTGAAACGTCAGCGCTGCCTTGTGATGGAGGGTCCTTGATCTGTTAATTCCACTCAGGTCGCAGCAGTCGGCAGCCGTCAAGGTGTGCTGGCTACATCTGCGGCGGCCTGTTACTTACAGTGCTTGTGTCATTGCCTGTCGTGCTTGCTACGGACGACCGCATTTCTCTACTTATTCTTTTACGCTCCCCTCATCCCTCTCCCCCAGTGCAGGGTAGCCAACCGGAACATTTTACTGGTTAACCTCCCTGCCTTTCCTCGACCACTTCTCTCTCTGCATTTGTGAATTTTCCAGGTAGCACCAAAACATTATAGCAATGTTAATTTTTGTTTGGTCGAACATTAACTCAATGCTCTTAATGTATTTGTAAGGCCGATGCTTGTTTGGGCTAGATTCATTTTTATTAGTGTATGACGCTTACCCCGCAGAAGATAGAGCAACGCCACTCTGCCGGAGACGAGCTTGCCAAGGATCCACCCAAATGGTTTCTCATTGTACAAAGATGCACGTGCTGGGAAACATGTGGCCGGTGGGAAGGTGGTCGGAATCATTTACTGGCTGCCGCCGTTGTGGCGAGGCCTCTCAAGCCAGAGGGGCACTCAGCCGAATGCACATTCCCTATGGTTGCCGGTTCGGTGGCCGGCGTACGAACGTATCCTGGTTATAGCGAGCGACGAAGGCGAAAACAAGATGCCCTGTGCACTGTCTGCCTCCGTGTCGCTATCTCTCTAGAGATCAAAGAAACAGACACCCATCTCAAGACGGCTCGATACACATGCTCGCCGGTGCCCCTGTATACATGCAACAGGTCGCCCTTCAGCAGAGCTAACGATGGCGTCGTTTGAAAACGGCGGAACGACGCGTGCCCGGACGCGGCACTTCGCAGGTGTGACCCAAAGCATGGAAGCGGGGCTGCTTTTACTCTTTTGGCTGAGCGCACCGCAGCCCCTGGCGTGCGGCGCTTTCAGGGACGTTTTCGCCATTAACGCAGCCATCACTCACGGTCCGAGTGAGGAGGCGCGTCGCAGTAGCACTCAGGGCGAGGATGACGGCGGCGATGTGCGGGGGGGGGGGGGGGGGGGAACTCGGATGCCTTTTCAGGAAAGAGGGATCTTGTATTTAGTAACGGTGTACGAACATACTGCCCCGTGTATTTAGTTTTACTTTGGTTTGTGTTATTGGCCGGGAGCTTGGTTTGAGGCTGTAATGTGGCGGCCGCTTCGAAAGCAGGATCTGCCTGTTGTCGGTCCCATCGGCTCCCTGTCAAGTCGCTTACTCGCTGGTCATTAAGAGCGTCCTGGCGTTTGCCCGCGCCCGTTCTCGAAGAGTGCCGGCTATGCTTTATGGCCGTCATTTTTCCCTCTTTTGCCGCTCCATATGATTTTACTCGTTCTCTCCGAAGCCTAGCTGTGGCGTTCCTTTATACTTGTTTTCATTACGAACAGTACGGAAAAAGCGCGCGGGTCTCCATTTTTGGTGTCTCTCAAATACTTTTTATATGAGAAAAAACGTTGCTCCTTCACCTTTCTCCGGCAAATCATACCGCAGACGCACTGCAGCTGTTTTCATGGCAGTGTGGCTTTGTGGGTGTTTACACTGTATAAATTCGTCCGAAGCGCTTGACAATCGTTTTCATAACCAGAAAATGAAGCAAAGCATAGATTCCTACATATTACACTCTTCCATTATTAAAAAAGCTTATTTAATTGATTATCCTATTTTGATAGGTGTATATACACAAAATGTATTTGCGGTTGCATTTATGTAGGACCAAAATAATTATGTGGTCCTATATAAATTCGTTGAAATGGATCGCATATTGACACTATTTGCCTCGGCTTTCAGTGCACTACAAGCGCGGATTCATATAGGCTCGGTTTGGGTGCCGGGGTGGTCGAAATTTCGTCATTTCGGCAAGGAGTGTCTACAAGCAAATGTGACGCCACAGGAAGGAGCCACACTTTTCTTTCTAAGCGTGGTGGCCTAGACTTCTTCCTAAATGTAGCCGGCAATTTATGAGAAGCGGAAGTTCTCGCGATAATACCACGTGAGTCTCTAAGTTCAAGATAGAAAACCTCAAGCGTTCCTCTCAGAATTGTTCGCTATCTTGAGCCTGTCATTCTTTCACTGCCATGCCAACACCAGCAAGATTACGTCATAGTGTGCAGAGTGCAAAGTTTGCTTGCACTCAAAAGTTTGCTTGCAAACATTCGCACAAACTTGCTCAAGAACAAAAAAGACCCCTCCCCCCCTGCCCCAAGAAAAAAAAGACTGAGGGACGTCACAGCCAGCTGACTGCTTGCAAATTCATACACGATATAGAAATAATTACCTTTGTCGTTCCCAAAGGCAAGTCGCAGACTTTCGGCAGGGAATCGGTGTACTACGCAGCAGTGACGAACCAAATTTTCCAGCGTTGCAGCCCGCTGCTGAACTGATCGCACTTACAGAATGCTCCTATCGCCTCCATCTTCTGGGCAATTCTAATATGCTGCAGCATGTTCTTCCGCTTAGTGAAGCCCTTGTAGCAGACGCTGAAACGTCTATAACGATCAGGATTGTCATGATGTGTCACGGTCACCGCGATCAGGTTGATGTTGACCCTCGTTGGGACACTGTCGCCATTCCGGACAGAAGCATGTCAGCGAGAGCAGGACGCGCGCGCTCAGAAAATGTTGGGAACTAAAAAAAAAATCCAAGGAAAGCATTTTTGGTCCTAATCGGACATGACGTCATTCAAAATCACTTGACCAATGACGTCACACGTCACACATGTGAAGTCATGTTTTTTTGACCAATAAGCGTTTCCAGCCTACCTGCCCGCAAACGCTTGTGCCCGTTGCGTGCGCACGCTGTGGTTTGTAGCGTGCGTACGCCCGTTAGACGCTGCGAGATACGTAGCGTTCTGCGCATGCGAAGTCGTTGCCCGCAGAGTAGCTGCGTACGCTAGCTCACTGCGTACGCCCAACTAAAAGTGTCTAGTGTCTAGTCGCGGTGGCTCAGTTTTTACGGCTTTAGGGTGTTGAGCACGAGCACGCAGGGTAGAATGGCCGCAGCGGCGACCGCGTTTCATGACAGGCGAAGCGCTTAAAACCCCCGTGTGCTGCCCGGTGTCAGTGCTTGCGGTTAAGAACCCAGATGGTCGAAATTAAGGCACAGCTATGGCTTTTTTCGACGCATACAGTCACTGAGTGAAAACGTATCCAGTGACTCGATGAACCCTCGATGTAGCCTACAGTTGTAGTCGGCGGGGGTGACAGTGCGGGCCACATCGCGACGGTGCGCCGTGCCACGCGTCTGCGCAGCAGCCGACGCAGACGCAGGGAGGAGTGGCACTTGATTCGCGGCATGACCGACTGCGCCGAATATTTTCATTCTAGTCGCAACATGTGAAACGGGCCGTAGACAGACTTCGGCCCGGCCAATTATCAAATACTGGCTTTTGCTAAAGTTGAGGACCGCACCAGACACCCTGCTGTAGACAATTCGATTGACGGCCTCCTGGGCGTCGCCACATTGCTCGCTGGGCATCCCACGCTAGCGCATCCCATGTTTGCATCCTACGCTAATCCAGGATATGCAGCTAATCCAGGATATGCAAAGCGAAATCTCTCGGCTTTCATTGTGTTCATTGGCGTTGCCGTTGACAACGTTCTAGATTTTGAGGAAAAAAGGGCGCATAGCTGGTTCCCTGGGCCAGTGTACGCCGTTAATCGCTCTTTGAAATACGTTGCCGTGGTGATAGAGACATGTAGGCTGCATGCATTAGCGCTGACAACATTTTTAGGGAAAGGAAATGGGGCAGTATCTGTCTCACATATCGGCAGACACCTGAACTGCGCCGTAACGGAAGGGATAAAAGAGGGAGTGAAAGAAGAAAGGAAGAAAGAGGTGCCGTAGTGGAGGGTTCCGGAATATGAAGCATTATATACGCCGCAGCGTTCATTGGGTGACCAACCTCTTGCGATGTCATTACCTGCCACCTGCCAGGGTGGGCGCGCTGCGTATATCCAGTGAGCGGAACGCTATCAGAGCAGGTTTTTGGAGTTGGACAACAATTCCACGTACATGAAAGCGAGGTTTAGCTATCCACTCACCCAAGGAGCCAGTTGTGCGCCTTTTGGGAAAATGAATGGCCTCTGCAACGTTGTCAACGCCAAAGAATCTCGAGAACGACGGCGGCTCACTTGTTTTCTTTGGTTTTTGAGTAAAGGAAATGGCGCAGCAACCGTCTCACATAGGTCGGTGGACACCCGAACCGTGCAGTAAGGGAAGGGATAAAGGAGGGAGGGAAAGAAGAAATGAAGGAAGAGGAAATAGAAAGTTGAATTTTGAGGAAAGCCGCGCCGCAGCGGTGGAACGCCGTAGTGGCGCATGCGCTGACTAGCGACGATTACCCGAAATGCGCTGCTGACTCGCATACTGTTGCTTTCGCTACAAAAACATTGAAATTACTGCGACTCGCATTATTGGACGCCTAAATTTGTATACTTATCTATATTTGAAACTGCGACACGATACAAGAGCATTCACACTAGGCAATTGCAGGCAGTGAACAAAAGGAGCACTCGAGTACAGTGGATTAAGTGACCGTTTCTGGCACTGAAGATGAAACTTCAACGCCTGTTCGGCCTTATTGCTTTTCTTTGTGCAGGATATGCAATCTCATCCAAATAGAACTTGTTACACTGAATACGAAACCTGCAAGGCTAGGTAGTCTATGAGAAGACACTGTAGTGACATCGAATTCGAGCTTGATACCGCAGCCGTTCCTTCATGCCGTGCTAGAGAACATGGAAATGTGCGCTTGTTGTGAGCGTAACTTCTCTTTAACTAGGTAATACATTCAAGTTGTGCATAGTAAATTCAAGATGGTTCTTTGCGTTTCTTCGGAGGGGCAGCGGACCTCTCCAAACTTGAATTCGACGGTGTTGAAGGAGCAGACGATGATTGATGCCAGATGATGGAGACAAAGAGAAAATATATTTACAGGATGTACAAGGGCAAACTGCGTTACAAGTTGAGTCACACAGACGGTCAAGCTGTAACTGACAAAGAATATTCTCACACAGAGAAACACTCTCTACAAGCCCTTACTCATCGACGCGAGATTAGAGTCTAGGGTTGCAGAATTACCTGCCACTGCACGGAGCCTCTAGCTCAACTAGACAAGACTGCCCTCCAATGATTTTACATGCAATATTAAAGCTTATGCAAACAAAGAAGTTAGGGCGGTGATATTTTGAGTCCCGCCCTCAGCTTCGATAACCAATGGAGGTAGCCACAGCCCCTGAAGGTTGGGCCCAACTTCGAGCCCGGGGCTTGGCTAGAAAAAAAAAAAGAAACACATACAGAAAACATTCTCAAATCTCTCCCTGGGGAGATTTCTCGCCCTTAGTGCTTGATGCTTTCCCCTTCCCTGCCGCACCCGCGCGTCGCCTCTCGAAGGATGAAGCGTTTTGTTTTTCCAGCTAATTGGCGGGACCACTAATCCACTGGCTCGCCGCAGGAATGTGAGACTGCGGAGACCCGCGACGCTTCGGTGCCATCGAGCATGCCAAAAAAGGGGCCCATCGCGGAATGCGAGGTGGTTCGCATTCCGCTGCCGTGGGAATGCTGCCTAAGACCAAGCGGCACCACGTGCTCGTTGTGTGCGCCTCGCATGCTTTCCTGTTGCGCTTAACAAAGCCAGGTGTCTTCGGCCGTCACAGCTGTGCTGTCAAGAAGCCAGTGCCTCCTGCGCCTTTGCCACTGCTTTCGGGGGAGGGGGAGGGGGCACGCGGATAGGGGGAATTCGGTGCTTCACTTAGAGCTCTCCAGGTAGACCGGAGGCCCGCAGTGACTGCAAGCTAAGGGAATGAAAAAATGTACGCGTTGATGAAGCGCGGCCTTACAGGCATGTGGCGCACTGACACAGCTGAATCACAACTCAACAACACCTTTTAGTCTGCTAACTTAGCTGTTAGGTAGAGCAGCTTCAAAAGCAATCAGTATAAATACGGGATGTGGCTTTTTGAATAACCACCTGCTGCAACTGCGCCGTTTTGTGTTTTGTCCTCGCCCGATTTTCACGAAAAATGAAAATGAAAGTTGGTTTTTGAGGAAAGGAAACGACGCAGTAACTGTCTCACATATCCAGCTGCACTCCCGAATCTGCGCCATCTATAGCGTGAGGCCGCGGCTTTCACACGTGCTACATTCACACGCGCATCAGGAGTCAACAGCATGTCTCGTAGCCAGCCTTCGCCACGCACCGCCACTGTATTGCACGTTTTTGATGCGCTACGCGTTTGGAAACCTGGCCGAATTAGCTGTGAGGAAAGTAAAGGAGCAGTAACTGTCTCACTTCTCGGTTGGTACCTGAACCGGTCTGTATAGGAAGGAATGGAGGAGGCAGTGAAAGACAAGAGAATGACAGATGCGCCGTTGTAGAGGGCTTCAGATAAATTTCGACAGCTTCCTGGGCTGCAAGCTGGGAGCTTCGTAAACACGGTCAGGGCATATCATGTTCAAAAAGATGAGATAGAAAACGATAGTGCAAGCACTGTGGGGGACCCTCAACCGCATAATCTGGGAATACGCCAGCTCTCAAGGCGTTAAAGCAAATATAAATTAAGAGAAACCTGGGAAGCCAGGCCTGCTGCGGAGCGAGGTCTCTGCTCATCAGCCCGCCGCTGTGGCTCGCTGTGATCCGCCGCGGTGGCTAAGTGGTTAGGGCGCTCGACTACTGATCCGGAGTTCCCGGGTTCGAACCCGACCGCGGCGGCTGCGTTTTTATGGAGGAAAAACGCTAAGGCGCCCGTGTGCTGTGCGATGTCAGTGCACGTTAAAGATCCCCACGTGGTCGAAATTATTCCGAAGCCCTCCACTACGGCACCTCTCTCTTCCTTTCTTCTTTCACTCCCTCTTTTATCCTTTCCCTTACGGCGCGGTTCAGGTGTCCAAGGATATATGAGACAGATACTGCGCCATTTTCTTTCCCCCCAAACCAATTATTATTATTATTATGCTCCACAGCAACAAGCCGTCCGGCTGGCGGAAGAAGCCGCGAGGAGTCAAGACCTCTTTGCCCGCTTGTAACCGCAGGGGTCCCGGCCCCGTCACCCAGGCCTGCGTGCCGGGGAGGGGGAGTAGAGGGCCTCCTTGCCTGGTGGAAAATAAAGTTGGTATCATCATCATTATCATCATCATCATCTAGCCCTAGCTGCGTGCGACATTCACTGTATGCGATTCCAACGAGAGATCACTTTTACACGACGGAGCACTTAGCAGACAGGTTTGAGGAGCGGAATTTCTGCAAGCGTATGCAAATTCAAGACTTAAGGATGCCTCTACAACTTCCAATGCGTGCGCTGTCTCCTTTCCTTGGAGTACCTCGTGGACTGGAGTCCAGATTAGGTTAATTAGCTCTGCCGGTGTCGGGCCGGCAGTCAGAATTTTGACTGTTTCGGCAGATACCCTACCTGCGCTGTTGTTCCGCGGATAGCCGATTTGAAATCAGTTATAATCACTCGGCCATTCTGTTGAGTTAAGGCCAGCGTAATGGCTACCTCCTCAGCCGCTGTTGCGTCCCACTGTCGGGTGCTGCAGCATGAGACTCGGCCTCCACCCTCCCTGGTTGCTAGTGCTACGAAACCTGTTCTGCCTTAGTATTCCGCCGCGTCCGTGTAAACCACGCCCTGTCTGTTGGCTAGTTTTTACAGCTAAAGCTTTACTGGCCGCGAACTTGCGATTTCGCCGTAGCGGTGCTCCGAGGAGGCACATGACGTCACAACACGCACCTCGCCGCGGGACCGAACCGGTCTGGCCGGGCGGGCGGCGGCTGGCAGCGGCGCACTCGGCGCGAAATAGAGGCGTGCACTGAGTCTCCAGCCGCCGAACGCTTCGGCGGTCAAACGCAGTTGGAGTATAGAGGGTCTCGCTTTGGCTGACGTGACGTCGCCGTGCAGCGCACGTAGTACGTCGTAGTATAAACGCGCCTTCACAGAGCCTGCTCTTAACCGCTAACCAACGTGTACGGTTGCGGCATCTATGGGAGCCACTGAACCCTCCCCCGCACACTCACTGAGTAAAAAGATAAAACCTGTGCCGAGGCGCTCAGAATCGAACCGGGACTTTGGCGTTTGAGGTAGGGACGCTACCAGTCCGCCACCAGGGCTCAAGTTTTCACCATGAATAAAGGGGAATCTAGGGAATGCACACTTTCGATGCAGAAGTCTCCGCGCTTTCGCTACGTATATCCTAACAGAGCTTGGCCATCAGAAATTTTTTCTGTAGAGCTTTCGCTCGGTCCTTTCCTCTACCCTCATGGTGTACCGGATGCATGTTCTTTGGTTCTGGTGGGATTTTGATTTTAAAGCGAAAGCTTTACTACACCAGCCAGCGAGCCATTTCGGCTCGTCGCGTCCTGTGCGATGGCGGACGAACGACCTTGAGCCCCCGTCGCCTAGCAACGCCGCAGCCGCGCTCTAACAGATGGCGCCGCCGTCGACGATGGTGCCGTCGCCGCTCGCTCCACCAGGTGTGCTCCGCTGGGGTAGAGGGAGAGGAGGTGTCGCCTCGCGGCGGTTATATATATATATATATATATGTATATATATATATGCGCTTTCAGTGTATTGTAGCCGTTATGGAGAGCGCGAAAGAGACGCACCAACGACAGAATGAAGCGAGGAAGAGAGAACGCGCTCAAGAGATGCCAGAAGAACGCGCCGCGCGACTCGAGAAGCGTCGTAACGAAGATGCGGCTAGAAGTCGTGCCACGTCCCGGAGTGACTCTTCAATTGCGGGAGACCGGTTTGAGTTCTAGCATCGGAATGAGACGCTGTGTAGACGACGTGCAGAGGAAACGAAACTTTCGCAATTCAGCTAGGGTTAACCAGAGCTAAAGCACAGTCAAATTTTTGTTCCTTATGTCTGTTGGGAAACGTCTGTTTGTTCCTTATGTCTGTGTCCGAGCTGCGCTCGAGGTTCGAAGCCTAACTTTTCTAGTATTTTTAGCCCCGAATGGCTACGCAGGAGTCCTTGTTTTTGTGCTACTCTGGTAGTCTAATCAGCTCGTCTAGTGTGTTTGAAATCCCCATGTTAAGAATTTTCCGGGTGGATGTGTACGGGGGGAGGTCCAGGGCAGTTTTGATGCCTTTCGATGGGCTCCGGAAAAATTTCGACAACCTGGAGATCTTTTACATGCAGTGACAACGCATAGCCCCCCGGCCACGGCGGCCGCGTTTCGATGGAGGCGAAACGCAATGGAAACAAATGAAAATTGGTTTTTGGGGAAAGGAAATGTCGCATGATATGCAAGCTCAGAACAATGAAATGCAACTAATAAACCACTAAGAGAAACCCACAAACAAATAAACAAAAAATGGACGCTACAGCAGCAGCCCACGCACTCCTGTAGTGGCTTTGCGTATGGACATTAGAAAGATCTTTAAAAAAGGATAAAAGGAACACTGTTCAAGATGTGCCAGAGAAACCACACAGAAAAATAAGTGTGTACAAGGCAGAGACCAAGAATGAATAAAAATAGTCAAGACTAACAACGAAAGGGTCTATGAAAGGCTTCTGGCGCTGGCACACAGGAGGTCACAAGTTCCATACGCTAAACCCAAAACCTTAAAGGGGCGGAGACATCAAATTTTTGGTTGGAGTGTTCTTAGCTTCAAACATTGCATACTCCCACCCGGCGCGTGATACGTGCTCCGCAATTCAAATATGCACATTAAATATTATCGCATTATTTATACTCAGCGATTTCGGTTTCTGAGTGCAGGGGTGCATTATGACGTCACTCCCGATTAAGAGCAGCAACCTTGGTCATGTGGGCTCCAAGAGTAGTGACACAGGGACCGCTGCATCGCCTGCTCTCGTACACATGCTGTGCATATCAGGGCCTTTCGAAATGCCGGCCAGTATTGCGATATGCTTTATTTTGGAGTAGTTCCAATTACAAAACAGATATTTGAAATTACAATACAAACATGTTTGCACAAAATGCAGTGATGAAAAGAAACATTTCATTCCTCTTCCTAATTTATCGCATCCTAAAGCTTATTGAGCATCTCAATGAATGAGGGATAATCATGTAGAATGGTACAATTAGTCTGAGCCATAACTGTGTTCAGGAGAAAACATGACAGCTTGACTTTGTAAGCTGCCGAACGACAATCTTTCGGCTTTTCATTTCTCGGCCTTTTGGCGAAGATCATAGCACCGAAGCGCGGCCTTGTGGTAGATCATCCGCCTCACGTTCGGGAGGTTCTGTGTTTGATTCCCAGTGCTGCCGGGTACCTACCGGTTTTAAGATTTCCCAGCCATGGTGCTCGGCTCATCTAGGGTGAGATGCTTGGGAGAAGGGTCTTCGACCAAACCGTTGCCTTGACGGATCAGAGATAAGTTCCGCCGTCAAGCAACCCTAAATCCACCTCGTGCGGTAGAAGCCCATCTTTTTTTAACCCGTCATGCACACCTGCCGGCGCTTGTGAGCCAGCCACAACGGTAGCAAGCAAATACCGCTGCACTTTGCTCGAAGGGGGTTTGGGAGCGGAGAGAGCTATGGCACATCTCTCTTGAGGCTAGAGAAGTGAACGTTGTAAGTTATGTAACTGGCACAAGGCGAGAGTTTTGGACTGCGGGATTTAACCACGTGGAGACGTTTTTGTGCCCACATTTTACGGGAATTTTTAGGTGCAGGCTATCCTTCCCACGCAGTGCACCCCTGGAGAGCCGAACACTAGGCCGGGGGACCGCCTGTTCTCATTGGATTAATTGGCTGGTGGACCGGAGGCCGCGAGAATCGTACCCACGACCTCCCGTAGCCGAGGCGAGCACTCAAGCACGAGGCCACGGCTGCGGTGGAGATACTCTTGTCACAGTTCAGACACTGAAAAGGCGTATGAAGTGATGTGGCATTTTGAGAAACATTAATGACACAAAAAATCGATGAAGAGCAGCTCAAGCTACAAGAATAGTGAGAGCATTAACAAGACGACCTCTTCCACACTCCCTTGTGACACCTCCAGCTGTGGAATGCCCCAGATGCAGCATTCTTGACGGGACATGGCCCGCTTAACTCTTCTGTATGGGTTTCACCACACTGGAATCCCTGCCCGTAACGGACCCACAGATGCTGCACATTTCAACTAGGAATCTGTGCAGGAATTTCAGCAGCTGTTTCCCTTCTCACTAGATGAAAATTGCCTGGGTGATCCGGAGTCTTAGATTTGAAAGTTTGTTAAATTTATGCTCACAAGTTTTTGCTTTTATTTTAATGGTTCATAAGAGTGGTGGCCATATGTGCTGACATTACATGTGCTTTCACAAAAGGAACAAACTCTACTTTGAGAAAATTCTGGAAATTTTCTTAACGGAACACTTTAAATCCTTTCAGGGGCTTCATACACTGCTCATTGTACTGCAAAATAATATTTGAGGCTTTCAAGAAGAAACCCTTGAACAAGAGGGCTGACAAAGGTTGGTTTGCTCATCACTGAGAAGCACTGCCTTTTACTGCCTTTCCAATGAAGGCACACTCCGGCATCCCTTTCGATAGCAGCAATGCTACAGGACAAGCGCCAAGCGATTTCCACAAAAAGTAACAGCTTTTTACGACCTCGTCATCACAGCTCGAACCGCTGAGAAACTAGCCTCTTATTTGTTTCTGCAATAGCCTGCAAGACTGACGAGGCCTGAGAGCAAGATTTACAGATCGATTTTGATGCCACACTGGGGTGGCGTGGCACCTTGCATCAGTATACTGAAAGTACATGAATTCTGCACATTACTATGACTAAGGCTTATTCCAGAGAAAATACTTTTGAACGTAGCTGTGTCTATTCATATGCACCAGACCAAATTTAATGAGGAGTGTGGCAACCTGTAAAGAACCAACCAGTATATACAATGCTCACTTAATTGAAGACAAGAAAAAGATAGCTAGAACAGACAGGCTGCCATGCCTAATATTCATTAGAAGCAAAAATATGTCATGCCAATAAGAACGGACCGTGTGCTGGACACTCACAGTATCGTCAAAACTCGCAGCAAACCTCTGCGTAAATTTCAGTCCGTTTTTTTCCGAGACTTGACCACTTTCTTGATGGTATCCCTCACAACTCCCCGATTTTTCCAGGTAAACGAAATTCCTCCTCTTGACAATTCTAGGTTGCCAGACACCCTTTAAAACCGTCACAGCCCTTCAAAGAAATACAGTAGAACCTTGCTGTTCTGTTCTTGGTTCGTGTAATCTGCAGTATCACAAAACTAAAAATTATGCGTGTTGTGCAATTTTTATTCGCAATACAAATCCTGGATAACTTTTTGAAACGATTTCCTGGTATACATGTCTATAATGTTGCCAAATTCTGACCATATGATGCATTCAGAGACCTAGAGAAAATGCCAGCCAAGCTAGTCATCATTTTTGGATGCTTTGCCCACATGCAACTGAGCGCTGCGAAAAAGACGCCGCTGCTGCCCTGCACAAAGGCAAGGACACAAAGCATCTTACGAGCAGCTGCGGCTGTTCCACAATGCACAAGTGTAACGGGACAAAGTATCTGAAAACGGTAAGAAATAGTTGACGGGCTGGACGTGCCATGAAACTTCAGACCCATGGAAAAAAAATATGAAAACAACTTGCAAGTGCTAGAAAAGGAACTTTTCAAAATTTGTGCCAGCACATTCACAAAAGTTTGAATGAAGTGAAAGTGCCAATAAATGCCAGGGACCAGGAAATGGCGCAAAACCTGGACATAGAGGCAATCACGAGCAGAACAGCAAAAAAACTTTTCGTAGGTGCTAATTCAAGCTTGTTGCTAAAACATTGCATTCATAACATCCAAAAAAATAGAAAGGGGAAAAAGGCGGGCGAGAGAAAAAAATAAAGGTAAGGTGGCACAAACCTTTGCCTTAAAAATGCAAAAGGCCTTGTCTCGTACCATTTGCAGACGGTATGATGTCAGGATTTCGCATTCATTGAAAAGCAGGGTGCAATCACCTTGAAATCAGTGGCAGACTAGTCAACAATTAAATTACTCTAATAAAATTACAGTAATTAAATTACTTTTCTCGGTAATTTCTAATGTAATTCATTACTGTTGCGGCCTGGTAATTTAGTAGTGTAATTAACTACTTTCAAACAGTAATTTCACGGAAAAGCAATTAATTACTAGCAATATTAATTTCGCTGCATACCAAATCCATGCTTCTCGTATATGCCATGCTTTGGCCTCACGTTTGTGTAGATGAGCATATACAAAGCAAAGATGCAGTTTATCGGGGTTTAACGTCCCAAAGCAAGGGACTCGGGCTATGAGGGACGCCATAGTGAAGGGCTCCGGGAATTTTGACCACCTGGGGTACTTTAACGTGCACTGACATCGCACAGTAGAGGAGGCTATAGCATTTCATCTCCACCGTAATGAGACTGCTGCACTCGGGATCAAACCACAGTCTTTCGGGTCAGCAGCCGAGCACCATATAACTAATGTGCCACCACGGCGACTCCCAAAGCAAGAATAAATTACGGAGGGCACTTGAGACTACTTCCATGCTTTGAAGGCGAAAAACATTCATTTTTTAATTTATATTGTTTCCTTCCTTTCTAATGACGCACCTACTTATTAGCATAGAGTCATAGGGCAACACATACATTAAATGAACCATTATTTGCCAAGAAGCAACACGGTGTTGTGGCCCAGGGGTTGCGCGATCGCCTCGCAATCTGAAGGCTCCTGGTTCAATTCTCTGCACCCTCGGAAGAAATTTTTCTCTTTGCTGATGATGTCATTAATTGGGGGTTGTGTACCACTTTTCCTGGACATCGACGACGACGCCGGGTATCGATGTTAATGTGCCACTTAAGGCTTGTGCCTTAAAGGCGCGCAACCAGTAATAGCCAGCACCCCTGGGAAGCGGCGCACGCGGACGAGAGGTGATGTGCGTGCAGGCGTCAGCACTGCTTTGGTGAAGAGTCTGCATATCAGTCACAGGACTGCTACGCATCTTCCTGCACTGCATACGGTCTCACATACAAACGCACTGCATGGCCACCAGGAGAGCTCCATCACCAAGGCATGTCATATGACACCTTCGCGCAGACGTACTGCGAGTGCTTAAGCAAGTACTTTGACATCGCCGCACTGACAAGAAGTCTCAACTGACACATCTCAGAAAGTTGGCCGTGAGTTTTCGTGTTTTTGTGGCTTCATTTGAGGCCCTATTTCTAACTCAAGGGCAACGCAGGCAACAGCGTCCCATCGACATGCAATGTATTTCCACTAACTTGCCTCCAGAAAAAAATCGATTGAACAGCAGAATTGGCAGCCTCTCCGGCCCCTGTGCACTTCTGGGATGATGCACGGATAAGCAGCCAATGCACTTCCGCTGTTTACGCGGATGACAAATTCTTCAAAATCAGGATGGTGGGACCATATTACACACTGAACGATGTAATTCTGATTGAAGAGCGATATGAGAAAGATGTGATCTACATTAGCAAAGCGGCTGCTCAAATTGATTAATGAGGGGCAAAATTTCCGACGCCCATTTTCAAGCTCAGCGGCGGTGCAAACAAAAAACTAGAAATTTTGCACTTTGACCAATGCGCAACATTTTAGCATCAAAACTAAGAAGTAATTTTCGTTACTTAAGGCAGGTAATTGCAATGTCAGGTCATTACTTTTTGACAGCAGTAATTTGTAATGTAATTTAATTACTGCTGTGATGATTTCTAGCAAAGTAATGAGTAATGAAATTTAATTACTTTTCAAAAGTAATTTTGCCAAGTATGGTGTGTGGTCAGCGGCTGCCTAGGGAACTTGTCAGTGTCCTTAAGTTCTTACGCAAACGATGATACACCACCGAGTTTCCTACATGTGACAATGTTCATGAAAAAAAAGGAATATTGTGACAAAGACGACAAAGCCGGCAGTGGCGCGGTACAGAGCACTCGGCCATTTCCTCCATGCAAATCATATCTCTGCCATCGCTCATCGCGCCTCACTCTTTGGCCGGCCACCACGTCACAATATTATACACCACACAGCATTTGCATGGAGGGAATGGCCAAGAGCATTTTCCATTTGGTTTTCTTCATGTTAAAGGAGTATAGGCACGTAATTGTGGTCGCATGTTTTCTTCTCTATAATGATGTGGAAAATACTTCTACACATGAATCATGTAATATTTGCCCACGGCCGCTAAATGATTTGTAATTTGGTTCTGCCATGCTATCTCGGTTTCAACAGCCAAACAATGGCGGCGACGTCAAAGAGTGCTTTTGTGCCACGTGAGGCATCGAAAAGCGCCCATATAATCGCTGCTTCATCGTTATAATTTACTGCAGTGCTGAAGCCAGCTTTCCTCAAGAGCTGGAATGACAACTTATGTGGAAGCAGCGATTATATTGCAGTTTATTTATGTCTCACGTGAACTGTAGGCACATGTTGGCGTCACAGTCCTCATTCGGCTATTGAAACTGAGACGGAAACAGCATGAGAAAGAAATGAGATTATAAATTATTTAGTGGTTATAGAAGAATACCATGTGGTAATCCATGTTTAACAATGCCTTACGAATCATTACAAACAAAAAACAAGCACCTGAAAGTTGGGTGTCTATACTCTTTTAATTCTTTAGACCCACCATTCTGCTCAATGATCTTGCTTTACAGTTCATCTCTTCAGTGACTTAGCAATATCACCTGTGAATCGCAACATTACTAAGGCGTTCTCCATTAACTCTTATCCCCAACTGTTCCCAACCCAGGCCTTGGAATAGAGCAGGTATTCCTAAATACCTCCTGTTTACCGGAGGCATTTTGTTGCAGAGGAGGCATTGTGGAGACTCATTTTTTTGCATGATTGGTGATGTATTAGACACTGCAGTCCAAGACTTCTTCAGCACAGTTTGGTATTGACACTGTTGCTTCCATCATTGGCGAAACGCCATTCAATGAAAGTAATGCCTATATGGAAGCTGAAGACAGCTAAACACGTACTGTTGGAAAAAACTGCACGTGTCCTAGACACTTGCTTGTTCACTCAAATACGGCCTAATAGAGCAGCTGGAACACGAGACCTGGCTTACATGCCTTTGAGGCTGCACTCGTAGCTACGTGATTAAAAGGTTTCGCCTGCGCATTATTAATAGAGCACCTGGGACACGGGACCTGGCTTATATACCTTCGAGGCTGCGCTAGTAGCCATGTGAATAAAAGGTTTCACCTGCGTATTCTTTGAAATACCTCAGGTATCATCTTTTACCAGGTCAACGGATATACTCAGACTGCTTTCAGTTTGGGCATATTGTTACGTGGCGACCAGCCAAATAATAAGCGTCGATGAACGATGGCAGTGAGATGATTTTAATGGCCACTCGCCTTTAACGCGACCTTTCCGTTCCTGCTCCCCCTGACAGCTTCGTCATCTTCGTGACAATATTGCCGCTTTCACATAGTTTTTCCGCAGTGCCACGAGGTACGCTTTAATGGGGTTTTGCTGTACCTGTGAGTACTAAGGTTGCTGAATTTAATGGGTCTAAATGTGAAATCTGAACCGATTCATACACCTCCTGCATTCATACGCCCATGAGGCAACTACAAAATTGAAGTTCTGATCTATTGAAGTTCTGATCGCTAATCTATGTGATGCGTTCAGAACAGGCGCTGCCCTTGGTGGTCTCACAGAAAACTTTGACCACAATGGCAACACAGGCATCAATGGTTGCCTGCAAACTATAGCTCTCCACCATTCATGGCACGTTTTCCGCTGTTCTACTGTCTTTTTCCTCAGTGGCACACTCATAACTCACCTCAGTTCTGACTGCGGGGCCAATCCAGCAAACAAGCCTTACGCAGTGCTTTTCGGATGGACCTTATGGCCATGCCCCTGCTCTAGTTACACCCCACCACTTTCGCTCGGCCTCATGACGACGTTCCTAACAGAGGTGGGGGAGGAGGAAGTTGGAGCACCAAGAAAGCCAAATGTACAAGGACATAGTGCAGTGGCCGCCTCGCTCAATGCTCTTGCCCTGAGCTCAAACAGCACAGGTACTTCTGGTTGAGCTTACAACTTTGTCATGCCCGAGCTGACAGCTCACCAGCCACACACACCGAAACAAATTTTTAATGACACATGCCAACAATGCCACATCTATCAAGATACGGAAGATGGTGTTAAGCCATCTATGCTCTAAGCAACCCAAAATTATTACCACTGTCAAGTAGGTGACCTCGGTTCTCTTCGGCAATACATCGAGCTCATTACCGTTCACGGCTATGGTAAATTGTCATTTTGACCTCTCAGATTTTCTCATCAAGAGGCACAAGGGCAATTGATTAACTGTCTGGTTGATGGGACCAAGTGACATTAAGCAATCACTAAAAGCTCTGGTCAAACACCCCCTGAAGGGGCCACCGAAAATCTTTCACCAAAGTTGCAAATTATACTGTTTGAATTGGGACTACTTTTTTATCTATTTGTAGCTCAAAGGCCCACAAGGGAGTATTACCTGAGGGGTGGGCTGACATGTATTAAAACCTCCTGCCGCAGAATTTTTCAGAAAAGGCAAACTCTAGAGCTAAAAACATAACAGAGTGGAAAATGGGGACTTCAAGGGTAGAAAACACAGGACAAGCGCTTGTCCTGCGTTTTCTACCCTTGAATTCCTGGTTTTCCGCGCTGTTAATTTTTTATATATGTATCACCAACTCACCCTCGCTTATCCTGTGTTTTCTACCCTTGAAGTCCCCGTTTTCCGCGCTGTTAATTTTTTAAACATGTATCACCAACTCGCCCGCCTTGCTATCGTGTTAAAGAGCTAAACTATTCATCCACATCCTTGAGGCTTTTTTGCTCCCATAATTCCTACTGCACTAGAAGCCGTGTGTTGGTGCTTTAATCTGAATGCCACACACCCATATGCATGCAGCACACATCCTTTACCAGCATAGCACCACGTAAGATCATGTCAATGCCCCATTTTGGGGCAAGGGGTACAGGCACACAGAACAGTACGAACAGAACGCAAACACTTATGTTGTTTGAGTCACTCCTGTGCTCTGTCTTTTGGGCTGCATGTCTCAAGACGGAACAACCCCCTCCCCATTTTTCTCAAAAAGTGAAAATACAACATCTACTCCTAACTTGTGAAAATAAAACGACAAACATAGAAGGAAGACAATAAACATGCCTCGTCCTTGTCCTTCCATGTATTCTTCAATTATGGGAACTACTTCCTTGTTCAGCTACCTGTCCTACCTACATTCGCCTGTGACTTCTCGCCTCTCACCCCTGCGTGTCTCTAGGGGCACAAACGTTGCCAGTTTCACAGCAGGAGGCCCACTTTCAAAATTATAATTTGCTAGATCCGAGATAGCCTAGCTGCTTTGTTCACTATACAGGCAGGCTTTGTTCATTTGGGGCCTGCAGGTGAAAGCTGTCGTCTTAATAGTGAATGTTCCCACGTTTCGTTTTTTTCTTCTTTCTATGTAATGGCTAAGACAAAAAACTCGCCCACCCAATGCAAAGGAAGTAGCCACATATTCATAAGGTCTCTTCCATTTGGCTGCACTTTCTGCACTAGTTCAAGAAGTGCAGCACGAGTTCTAGGCTGGCTTGCACTCGCCGAAATGGAAGCGCAACTGCGGTGCAGAAATATGGCGGTGCCCATGTGTAGGTCAAAGAAGCGGAGAAGGTATGGCACTAGTTATTTAAAGAAATGATGACAGTTCTTTGTTGAAAGGTTTATGGCTTATGGGGGTTTAACGTCCCAAAGTGACTCAGGTTATGAGGGATGCCATAGTGAAGGGCTCTGGAAATTTCGACCACCTGGGGTTCCTTGCCATGCACTGACATCACAGTACATGGGCATCTAGAATTTTGATGGAGGCAAAATTCTAGGGGCCCGTATACTGTGCGATGTCAGTGCACGTTAAGGGAGCATAGAGACTTAATTTTGGTGGCATATTTTCTTCTTTATAATAAAGCGGAAGACACTACAATGCATAAATCACCATGTAGCATTCGCCTACGGCCGCTAAATAATTTATAATCGAATTTATCTGTCATGCTGTTTCGGTTTAAACCGCCGAATGAGAACTGTGACGACAGAGAGGTTTTAGGTCATTAGAGGCATAGAAAAACTGTGATATAATTGCTGCTTTATCGTTTTAATTTACTGCTCTGCTGAAGCCAGCCTTCCTCAAGATGAGGAATGACAACAAATGTAGAAGCACCAAATATATTGCAGTTTTTCACGCTTCACATGACCTACAACCTCTCTTTAAGGTCGCAGTCATCGTTCGGCTGTTGAAACTGAACCTGAAACTGCACGATAAATAAATTCAGTTATAAATTATTTAGCAGCCGTAGGAGCATACCACGTGGTAATCTGTGTATAATAATGCCTTGCACCTCATTAAAAAAGATTGGTTTGGTTTATCGTGGTTTAACGTCCCAAAGCGACTCAGGCCATGAGGAACACTGTTGTAAAGTGCTCAGAAAATTTCGACCACCTGGGGTTCTTTAACGTGCACTGACATACATCGCACAGTACACGGGCCTCTAGAATTTCGCCTCCATCAAAATTCGACCCCCGCCGCCAGGATCGAACCCATGTCCTTCGGGTCAGCAGCTCCCTTAAAGAACAACAGGTGGTCAAAATTTCCGGAGCCCTTCAATACGGCGTCCCTCATAGCCTGAGCCGCTTTAGGACGTTAAACCCCCGTAAACCATAACCTTCCAGCAAATAACTGTCATCATTTCATTAAATAACACGTGCCACACCTTCTCTGCCTCTTCGACCTACACCTGGAGGAGTTGAGAGACTGTTTGAGGCGTCATAATGAAAACCTAAGCGGTCAAGTCGGGTCGCATGGGCAGCATTTCAGCGATAATACGTAAGTCTCGTGTGTGTAGACATGCCACGATATTTTTTTTCTCTGAAACGACGATTTCCTAGAGCAGGCTCACGGTAAGACTTCTTTGCGATTTGCTGCTTGAAAATTCTTCCAAGTGTTTCAGGATTTTGGCGGTCGTTGGTGTCGGCGGCGTGCAGTTGGCTCCAATTTCGTGACGGCAGCAAGGCCATCAGACAATCGGGCCTGCACTCAACCATTCGTTTTGGAAGCGGCCAGCGCCAAGCTGCATTTGAACTCTCTGAACTGACGCTGCACGCTGCCGGCACCACCGTGGAGCTTCGCAGAACTAGTGCAGAGAGTGCAGACAAATCAAAGAAAGCTATCATGGCCACAATCTTAACAAAGTGGTAGTTTGGGCTTGTTGGTATAGCATATTAGAAGACATCGCGCAGCCCAACGGGACAAAGAAAAGGAGCACACAGGACGAGCGCTTATCCTGTGTGCTCCTTTTCTTTGTCCCGTTGTGCTGTACTATGTCTTCTAATATCACCACAATGACCTGTCACACACTGCAACAGTGCCTTGTGAGCTTTATGCACCTCACAAGCTTCAAAACAGTCAAAGGACATCAAGCACATTGTCCGCAGTCTTCAAGGCCTCTTTACAGCATCAGCTGTAAAAAGGTCTTAAGATTAGAGGTTTTAAAAGAACGCTTGCTTTTTCAGTTGCCTCATGCGCTCCATGCTACTTGGCCACCTAAGTCCAAACACCTTCCCCATGTAAAACCGATGTTCGGTGCAGGTGGCACAGCACTCATTTTAAAATTATCACAGAAGGTGGAGGGTTCACCTTATGGCGTCTTAAAGCCTTTGCTGCCTCAGGATTTTAACGTCCTATTTGTTCAGCCTCTGCGCCAGCAAGTGAACGCCGGACTCGAAGCAGAATACAAGAAAACTGCCTGCCAGTTTTTCAAGTGCTGTTTTTTGAAATAAATAGGAATTTAAAAGAACATGTTTCGCTCTGCAGTCACCAAAGCGTAATCGCTTAACTCGCCGCAATTTTTGCACCTGTTTTAGAAAGCGAATTGTAACATTAGCACACAATTGTGAAGTGCAATTAAGCCAACGCTCAACAGACTTTCCCAGCCGCGGGGCCACAAAAAATCGGACCGCGTACAAAACCTATCGCACAAACGGTTAGTTCAACTCACGACCGGCTTTATTAGTAATAAAGCCGGTCGTGGTTGAACTGGACTGTTGTCAAAAGTTTCCCACCTTTTTTCGGGAGCACGCAAAAGCTGGTAATTATGCGTGTTTTACATTACCATGAGTTACGTTGGGCTTGGTTGACAAAAGATATAAAAACACGCTCAGCGCTTGCTCTTTTCCGTAGACCTGCACAGAGCTTTTGGGCAGAACTTACGATAAAACAGATGAGTCTTTCCCTCCGGGCCTTTGGGTCCACTGGCGGGCAAGCGGGCTCCGTGCTTGTCCTGGGTTATCTTCTAACACAAAATATTCGGGCGCAAGGAAGTTGACGACGGAATGCCGAGTGTCAGATACCAGGCAATCGCTCAGTATGTGCATATTAAAAGATAGAAAGAAAAAATTACTTACTTGCAACACGATTTCATGCCCTACCCGCCGACCGGCCATAGTGGTACTGAAAGCAATGCTCAGCTCGACTCAAACATGGCTAAAACAGCAAAAAAATTGCCGACGGGACGTCTTTTCTTCAAACCGGATGCGACGTCATGGGCTCAAATAACGCTTGCGTTATTATTCTTCCCAACCACAGCGTTTCACGCGATTTGAAAACCGTTTCAGCTTCCCTTTAAGAAAGACAAAGATTGCAAACCTCCCCGCAAATGTGCTTCTAACCTTCCACCGCCCCCCCCCCCCCCTCATCCCTCACCTCTTAGGATATCGCCTATACGTGACGTTTAAGTCGTCCTCACACTGTTATTATCTTTTCCGTGTGTTCGCAAAGCGATTTATTTGTTCTGTGACCGCCTGTAATTGTGAGCATGTATTCTAGTGTCCAGGTCGAATACAGCGTAAAATCTAGCGTTATGCAGATAGCCTCGCCGCGCCCGGTATTAAGACGCGCTTTAGGTGATAACCTACTGTTTCTCTCATCTTTATAAACACATGAGGACCTCATTCCATGACTTCAGTATTTTGCTTTCTAGTCTCTGCTAACTTAGGCAAGCCGGTGTTTTTCAGTTGGCTCATTTTTAAAAATAACACTGTAGTCTAGTGTTCATGGCCACTAAATACTTTAACGAAGTCATCTATGTATAACGTCTATATCTTGTTCATAGAAGCACGCTCCTCAACTGCACGTCAGACGTCAGTGCGCTACTCCTTGTTTCGTTTGAACTATGATTTTAAATTCGGTAAGCCAAAAATAAAAAGGCAGAGAAAGAAGACCTCCGCTCTCTGATTTGAAAGCAGCAGAGAAACTTCAATTCAACCCTCGTCAGAATCAACTTGCTCTACTTGCGCTTGAAGTTGGCAGCGTTTTGTTCCTCGATCCTGGACAGAATGAGCGCATTGGCTGGTAGGGGCCATTCACCGTTGGAGTGGAATCGGCGAAACAGAACGAGCAGAGCAGCAGAGGAAGGGGCAGCGCAAGGACAGCCGGTGCGTCGGAAAGCCGGCACCCGGAAAATGCCCTATGCAAAACAAAACGAACAAAAAGAATCAGGCTGTCCCCTTCTCGGCTGTGAGGGTTCAATTACAGCACATCGCCTCGAGCTGCAGGATAAGTCGGCTGCCTGGCCGATGCTGACTGACTAACGACCATTCAGGTTAATTGAGTCTACCTCAACGACGCCCAGTGCACCGTAACTATCCACTTCTGTGAAATTGGAGATAGAAATGCGGAAGAGGCTAGAAAGTTTAAGACTGTTCGCGTAGGAAGAGCGACACAACAGTGCACGTATGTAGAGAGTTTGGCGTGGCAAGGCGGAACAGAATAGAACCTCTTGCCTTATACAGTACCAAAGCGGCTCTTCACCGACTAAGATCTGAGCTTCGGTTCCCTGTTTCTCCAAGAAAAACCAGACAATACGAACTACTATCGTTGTCTTAGAGCTACTAAGCTTCCGTTTAAACCTCCGGAGCAGGTTACACGACTAAGGCGACGCTGAGAGCATGGAAGCTGAGCGAGAATGGCAGACTAAGCATACCAGAATTTCATGAGGGAAACATGTGGGCATCATGGTTACCGTTTTAGGAAACTGGAGTTACCGGCGGGTAAAGAAATCAAGCTTCGTGACGCCAAAAACGGCTAGGGCGTTCAAACACACGGGCTCCATGCGCAACGCCGATGCCATCGTCGTACACTACGGAGGAGCGCGGGCGTGACTAAAGAGCATCCCAAAGGTGAGGGCAAAGTGCCAGATACAACGAATTGACCCCCGCTTTAAGTGGCCAACAAGAATACAATGTCCACACTAAGCGTTATCAAAGGCTCTTTGTAAAGTCTACTCCTCACTCAGCGACGCTAGAAGCTTTATTCACAAAGGCAGTTTATCCAGTTGTTCGCCCAACTCATCGTCCGGCAAACCAGGGCGTTCGTCCACAGGAAGGCGAGAATGGCTCCCCGGCTTTTGAACAGTGCTAGTGAAGTGTCCAGTGCTACAAGGACCAACTGGGCCAGCACGAGGTGGAAAGAGTCGGCTACGGGCACCGGCTAGGGCACTGGTGCACTTCTCGCGCAGCTTCGAAGTTTCCTCAACGTGAAGCTGAAGCTTCCAGCCTGGCACATTCTCAAACGAGCACATGGGCTCAGTGGTATCAACGTAGGCCTCGCGGAGGGCAGCTCTGTTGAAGGTCGGGTCACGCAGCGTGGTAGCGCACTGAGGCGCATGTGCGCCCTGCGCCGATGTTTTGTCGCGCGAGCAGCTTTCTGACTGGCTTGTAGCTGACCCCAGTTGTGAGCAAAAGGTCTTTTTCACTTCGTCCAGTTCACGGCGCAGCTGCTCATTCTGGCGCTCATAAAAAAGAGCTGCTACTTGGAGGCGCTTGGCAATGAAGGTTTCATGTTCCAGGTCAACTTGCAACTTGTCCGCCACTGCTGTGACTTCACGTAGCTCCTCGCACGCTGTCTGACTGTTTTGTTTCTCCTCTTTGAGCGCTTCTTCGGCAGCATGCAAGATGCACTCTTGCTTACGTTCTTTTTTCTGAAGAAACCTAAGCATGCAGGAAGCAGAGGACGCCACATTTCTAAGGTCATCACGTTCTGCTTCGGCAGTGCGACGGGAGCGTTCAGTTGACTTTAGGTCTTCGATGCCACGCAGTAACTGATTTTCAAGATCCTCGAAGATCATTGTAGTCTGCCCAGACTTCTTTTCTGACTGTGGTGGGAAGGTTCGAGTTTCTTTAATTTCACGCTGCCGGTCCCAGGTTTCATCTGGCACCGGCTGTCCTTGCTCAGTATGGTGTCTTGCACTTGCTGCCATCTTGAGAACAGCTATTCGCCGCCAGGCTTCCTTTAAATCTTCTTCGAGCGCTTCACATTTTGCAGTGAGGTTCATTCGCTTGATTCTCTCGTCTGACATCTTCTCCATAATCGCTGCGAGAGGCATCCCCCACTCCCCACAGTCTTTTCTCACCTGTTGAGCCCTAATTTTTAGGTCTATGTACCACTTTGTTCGGCTATCAGTGGAATCAGCAGACTGTGGCTGAGTTCCATCACGGGTGCCGTCTGTGGCAGAAGCCTCATTCAGAGGCGGCACGGGCAAGTCTATGCGCGAAGTGATTTGTATGTGCTTGGAGCCCTCAAGATGCCGGTCGACTGGAACTTCTCTGTCGAAGAGCAGTGAGCCTGTCCTAATGCGGCCTCCAGCCTCGTCGACACCCATGTTAAGCAGCTCAGGACCCTCGAACTCACGGGCAGAGCTCAGCCACGTTGGCGTTTGAGGGGAGGTGTCATTGAGGTCCCTCTCGTTGACTTCTGTTTGCTGTTTGTCGCCCTCCTCTCGTGGGTCCCGACTCGCGTCCGCACACTCACTCATTCTCGGCGAAAATGCTGAGCGCGGCTTGATGTCCTATTCTCAAGAACGCGGGGCTGAGGTCAAGGAGGTCTGAGAGGGCACCGTGTCGACGGCGAAGAAAGGTTGACTTGTCGCCGTAGGTATAGACGAAACACCAGCTTGTCTCTCGAAGCTGACAACAATAGTAACTTTAATGGTCACATGACGGATACTTGCTGTTATCGCTTCCCTTGAAAAGGCACACACCTACCGGGGAGCGGTAGCATATTATTTCACTTTTTCGTCGTTTGCATTCAATGCATCTGTTCAAAGTTATCAACTCCAACTATTTCATCACTAATGATCTCTTCATTCCAGCAACTTAAAAACTTATCAAGGAAAAATATTGTTACTTCCTAATTCCATTTACTTAATTTTGACCCTTTCTGAATGTCTAAGAACAATAAAACTCAGGAAAAATACGCAGGCGCAGAGAGTAGTCAAGGGCAAAACTGACTGCCGTATTGTGGCAGCAGTGAGTTTAGGTTGTTTTGGCTCTGGAATTACATTTTGCATGTATTTATCTATCTTTCAGCAATATTTTGAATTTGTGAGGCAGGTAATTCTGATTGTCCCTCAGGGCAGCATCTTACGACCTCTTCTTTTTATCATATATAATAATGTTACTGGAGCGAAAAAAATATATTTACAAGCATTTACAGCGACAAAGATGACGGCACCCGAGATAGCTGCGAGCGGCGCCGAGCGCACCGGGAGACCTTCGTCGTCGTTGACGGAGCGAGTGGACGTTTGCGAGGACACATGGAGAGCGATATCATAGCTGACGTAAGACTCTCTAGGCAGGTCACGGTTCGCCACAGAAGTCGGAAAGAAGACAGGCGGGAAACGGCGCACAATAAACGAGGACGGGAAGAAGGTGACACGGAATCGCGCTGACTAACGGCTGATAATTGTTATTGGAGCAATTGGAAACAAATATCAGGATGGAAAGAAAGATGGCGCGAAAAATACATGACCGACACTAAGATCACATCACATAATGACGAGTTCTTGCCTGCATAACAGAGTGGCTGATTGTTACGAGTGAAATGAATAAAAACAAGACAAAGGACAGCATAAAGCACTCCTAGCCTCCAAGGTATTTCACTTTTTCTTTTCGGAGCGACATAGTAGGTGCGCTGACGCAGGTTAGGTTAGGTTAGGTTAGGTTCTGGTGGGATTTTGATTTTAATGCGAAAGCTTTACTACACCAGCCAGCGAGCCATTTCGGCTCGTCGCGCCCTGTGCGGTGGCGGACGAACGACCTTGAGCCACCATCGCCTAGCAACGCTGCAGCCGCGCTCCAACAGATGGCGCCGCCGTCGACGATGCTGCCGTCGCCGCTCGCTCCACCAGGTGTGCTCCGCTGGGGTAGAGGGAGATGAGGTGTCGCCTCGCGGGGATTATATATATATATATATATATATATATATATATATATATATATATATATATATATATATATATATATATATATATATATATATATATATATATATATATATATGCGCGCTTTCAGTGTATTGTAGCCGTTATGGAGAGCGCGAAACAGACGCACCAACGACAGAATGAAGCGAGGAAGAGAGAACGCGCTCAAGAGATGCCAGAAGAATGCGCCGCGCGACTCGAGAAGCGTCGTAACGAAGATGCGGCTAAAAGAAGTCGTGCCACGTCCCGGAGTGACTCTTCAATTGCGGGAGACCGGTTTGAGTTCTAGCATCGGAATGAGACGCTGTGTAGACGACGTGCAGAGGAAACGAAACTCGCTATTCAGCTAGGGTTAACCAGAGCTAAAGCACAGTCAAATTTTTGTTCCTTATGTCTGTTGGGAAACGTCTGTTTGTTCCTTATGTCTGTGTCTGAGCTGCGCTCGAGGTTCGAAGCCTAACTTTTCTAGTATTTTTAGCCCCGAATGGCTACGCAGGAGTCCTTGTTTTTGTGCTACTCTGGTAGTCTAATGAGCTCGTCTAGTGTGTTTGAAATCCCCTTGTTAAGAATTTTCTTTGTGGATGTGTACGGTGCGAGGCCCAGGGCAGTTTTGATGCCTTTCGATGGGCTCCGGACAAACTTCGACCACCTGGAGATCTTTAACGTGCACTGACAACGCATAGCCCCCGGCCGCGGCGGCCGCGTTTCGATGGAGTCGAAACGCAATGGAAACAAAATTGAAAATTGTTTTTTTAGGAAAGAAAATGGCACAGTAACTGTCACCACTCCGCGGACACCTTAACCGCTACGTAGGGAACGGGATAATGGAGGGACTGAAAGAAGAAAGGAAGCAAAAGGTGCCGTAGTGGAGGGCTCCGGAATAATTTCGACCACCCGAGGATCTTTAACGTGCACTGGCAACGCACAGCACCCGGCCGCGTTTGGATGGAGGCGAAACGCAAAGGGAAAAAAAATGAAAATTGGTTTTTGGGGAAAGGAAATGGCGCAGTATCTCTCACATCTCGGCGGACACCTGAACCGCACCTCAAGAGAACGGTTAAAGGAGAGGCTGAGAGAAGAGATGCCGTAGTGGAGGGCTCCGGAATAATTTCGACCATCTGGGGACCTTTAACGTGCACTGACTTCGCAGGACACACGGGCGCCTTTTGCGTTTCGCCTCCATAGAAACGCGGCCGCTACGGTCGGCGGGCAGTGGACGCCGCAATCGCACTTTGTGGTAGTACATTTATAGATTACTCAAAGGCTTTTTATTCCATTATTCTTCAGACAATGCTTGCTAAACTTAATTTCTATGGCTTCCGTGGCGTTTTTCTGTATATATTGAAGTCGTACCTATCATTTCGTAAACAACAAATCATAATGCACAATAAACTATCCGACATAAAATCCGCTCCAGCTGGAGTTCCACAGGGAAGTGTACTGGGACCATTACGTTTTATCGTCTACATGAATGAAATCGTTCTCATTGGCCTGCTACCAACTTTCTTAATACATGCTGATGACTCCAGCCTATATTCTCCTCTACCAGCAAAAACGCTTGACCGAAGAAGCAAACAGGTTCTTCAACCTTTTAAATACCTGGCCCATGCTAAACTCAACTGCCGACATAAACAAAACAAAACAAATAAATTAGTGTGTGATATTGAGCTTTTACTTAAAATTGGGCCAGCGACTTTGGAAGTTGTCCTTGTTGTGAAAAGACTTGGAGTCTTTTTTGAAAAGCATTTATCGTGATTATCACATGTGGATAGGACTGCTGACAAGTTATCAAAAATATCTGGTATCTTAAGCATAGTACGCTCTCTTCTTCTGCAAAAGGTAAAACTATTTTTTTTTATAATTCAATGTTTGCTTCTGTCCTAAAATATTATTCTGCTATCTGGGGAAATACTTTACACCCTAAACTAAGCAGGCTGCATATAATACAAAAAAGAGCAAGATGAAGTATTGCTAACATTACACGAGAAGTCACAACTAGACCTTCTTTTAATCCCTTAGAATAACTCCAATACCTCAACAATACAGCACCAGTCTAGTAAAGCGGTAAAAAAGCATTATCTACCAACATTTTCTTATGAATATGGTTCAGCCAGAACTTTGAGAACACACTCATGCCATACGAATTCCCGAAGAATGGCTCATATGCTCTGGTATGTTTTTACATCATTACTAAACTCATTTTCTTAATCTCATCAATTTTTGTCTGAATATTGCTGTGCATTTTTCCTTTTCTTTTTCTGTAAACAGTGTCTAGCTGATTATCTCCTCAAGTGAAATTAATTTTTTTATGTTGTTGCCAATGTATATGCTAAGGCTAAGTACCAATACTTGAAACCTTGTACTGGGGGCAGGCGCACAATCAAGCTGCAGTTTGAGCTTTATGTCTACGCCCCTAACATCTGAATGATGTAAACAAAGATTTGAATTTGTTATGCATGATGAAAAAATGAAAGCAAAATGTGCCGGCACTGAAGATCGGAGAGAGCAATCGAATATCTAGTTTTTCGGGGAGCATAGTTTCTCATGACCGCTTTTGCTGTCTGCTTGGACATGGCGAGTTTGACAGTTTAGATGCAGAGACTGACAGAGCACTCCGTTCACAAACTGAACGTTAGGGAGACAATAGCGAGCTACGTGACCGAAACGAATCAACATGTGATCATTGCAACGTTTGTTTGCTACAGTACGAACGATGACATTGAAATTCGGTTCTCTGCTGCTCGTGTAGGTCTGTTCACACTACGAGTGGCGCAAGCCAGTTCACTCAAAGCACCACGCATTCCTACTTACTCCACCCCCGCCAGTACTAACTGGTTTATTAATGCCAGAAAATGTGTAATTACACGAACTGATAGGTTGGTACGCTAATGAAATGCTATTACCACTTACTGGCAGGCAGGCCGAATAGCTGCATCTGCATTGAGAATTCCAACCTCAGTCGGAGAGGGGCACTCCTTAAGTCCTAGCGTTTGTTCTATCTCTGGCACAGTTATGCATCACTTAAATAAGTTGACTTTTTTACAGTGCATTGGAAGTGATTTCAGTGGTGCGATTTTCTACAATGCATGCCAAAGTTTACAGTCCCGTGCATGAGGTGCGTTCTTTCTTCTTACAGTGCTCTGGCTGCATCTTTGCTCGCTTTGCAGTTGGGTAAAAGTCTGTCTTGCCGCTTTAATTCGTGCCGTGCAAATAAGATTCGTATTTTTGTACTAACGGCATGTTTTTTTTTTCAGGTTGTGATGCCTACACGCTCCCAATATTGCTGAACCTGTGGGGTGGCGAAACAAAGTTGTGGCCAAATTTGTGAAGTCCTGCACCGTGTGTTCCCCAATTAAAACAAATTTGCCAAAACAATTCAACAGCTTAATCTCATAAAATTATTTGGAGAGTATAGTTTGTAAACCAGGTGCCGTGCTTCATTCCACATTGCAATTAAGCATAGGTAGTAGGCTTCTTTCTGTCTGCATTTCATTTACAAAGTGCGTTGACGCATAAGATTGTTGTAGGCGCAAGTATTTTCTGTTCACCAAATAAGCAAACTGCTAATGCAACTCGGAGCCTGCAATGAGGTGGAGAAATAGACATCGCAGACGCACTGAGACCTTCGCAGAACATGGTGTGCGTACATACCTGTGGCGTTTTTTTCTACTTTCGTCGACTACTGCCGCAACCGGCAATACAACATTGATGTCTAGAGGACGCTGGCATTGCGTACAATATTGCAGCTTGTGTTATGCAAACACAAACACGGACTTCAGCGGTGGCTAAGCAGCCGGACATTGTTCCACGCGCCGGGTTAACAGTCCAGGGAAGGGTGCCAACAGTGGAGTGTCGTGCAGTGCACGTGTGTGAGAGTATTTCACCCTCTCCTGTGTGCTCTTCGTAGAATGGTGTGTACGTCAGGTTGCATTTCATTGCGCACGTTCTTGCGGCGAGGCGGGTACACACGGGCGGCGACGAACCACCTTAATTCGGGTCGTTTGACGTGGCTTTTGTCCCATGTCTGTGACGTCTTTGCTCAAAACATAGGGTGTCTATGACGGAGCTCGTTGATAGCCTACAACGCGCTCAACAAGACATTGCCCCGCTAGCTGCAGATATGAAGAATGACTGCTCGTTAGCAGGAGTCAACCTCAGCTCACGGGCACAGGGAAGGAACATGCGAGCAGTGCTTTGTACAAGAGATGCTCTCCATGCGTCCATAGTACATGATGACAGTATATGTGAGGGAAAGTGCCTAGCAGATGGGCCTTGAAGGTTGCGTTTCTTCGAAACTGAGTTTACTAGAGGTTGAAGCAACCTGCACCCATGGGAAAGCAAGAGCTTTCGCAAAGCTCGAGGGAGGAAAAAGAATCCTCTGAAATCTTGATGGTGAAGAGTGCACATACTTGTACAGTGCTTGTCGATATTACTTATCTTCTTTCTCAATCATTGATTGGCTGTGTTTTCCTTTCCCCAATCGTTCACTGGTTATGTTTTCCGTTCCCCAATAATTTATTGGGTGGGCGTTTGTGAATTTACCTAAGTGCTTATTGTCCACACCGAGGGTGGAGACATAAGGTTCAAAACCAAGTGTCTCGGTGGGAATACAGGGCAGGTTTCTTCAGGTAACACTACGAGTCAGTCGAATGAAACAACTTTTCTCCTTGCTTGCTTCTTTCTTTGTTTATTAATAAAAAGTTAACCTTTCCAGAAGTGTCCTTGAGCAACGTGATTGAGCAATATCGAATCTGCAAGATGACAAGCCTCCTTTAACCATAATCATAAACTCTCTTTCCCTCTATATGATCGAGAGGGAAAACCAACTGCCACGGTCAAGACAGGATTTGCTACGTGTTTCTGCTCGAGAAGTCCGACGGAGAGCGGAAAGATTTCTTTGTACATCGGTTGTGGCGGTTCCTTTTGTTGTTTTTGTGTTTTGTCACGCCTATAAAGCTTCATTTCAGTGAATAAAAGTTCAGTTGATAGTCTGCGCTTGTGTTGTGCCTCCTCGTTCGCTGTTGTCCTCGGTTTTTTGCGCAGCCAAGTATGAATCCACACCAACTAGCCCAACTTTCTGTTCTTATTGACGCAGGAAAGCTTCGGAGAATGCTGGCCGAGACCAACCGGACGCAGGAGGCTCAAGTCAGCGAGCAGCTGAAGAAGACAGGTGACCTGTGAGTCGTGGAGGTGCTAAGTCAGTGAGCTACGGAAGGAACTAGGTGTCCAAGTTGAGGAGGTTAAAGGCGAGAACCAAGCAACCAGCAAGTCAAAAGAGGCAGAAGTTAGCAAGCTGCTGAAGGAACCAGCCTGTTGCATCGAGAAAGTTCAAGTTAAAGAACTGCTGGAAGAACAAGGCGGCATCATCGGGGAGGTTCAAATGAGAGAGCTGCTGGGAGCCAGGGCTTAATTCACCCACATCGAGGAGCCTGTCGTTGTCACTCAGGACGGCGAGGTCGCCATGGCGGAGGAGAGCAACCAATGAGGTACGAGACCTGTCTGCTTTCTAAAATTCACCATGTCAGGGTAACAGTTACATGCTAGAAACAATAGCATGGAAAACGGAGATGACTGCCGCACGATGATCAGGAGGAAAGATTCGACGTGTAAAGATACAGCACAAGGAGGCAGAAAAGCTGCCTGAAATCGAGAATTTGAAATTCCTAATTCAGTTGGAAAAGATAAAGCTTATACAGATGCAACTGAAATTAAACCAGGGAACAAAAGCTGATGGCAAGATCCTGTTTGCGGCCGTTCAATGTTCTGACTGCATGAGATTTGGTCATTTGATGATTCAATGTTCGAACACAAAGCAAGCACAAGATGTTCCCACGATTGTCATTTTAAACATGGCAGGGCCAACAAGCTTGGCCATTCTTTGGCCAAAGACCACAAAGCATGCATCTTGCTACTGCTGCAGCCAAGTCCAGTTTATTCTAAGGGCACACGTTTGCCAAAGTAAACAATTTGTTCTTTAATGCATCTGCATGCCCCTTGCCTTAATGCCATCTATGCTGTATGAAAATATCACTTGACAGAGTCACCTTTGCCTTGTCTCTGAACTGCTTGATGTCTAAATGAAGACAGTGCATTAAGTTTTCATACTTTCCTACCCTGCTATCGAGTAGCAACCACATATGTAAGTGATCGCAAATATTGTGCTGTTTTCCCAGATTGTGCCAGCCACCCAGAGATGTTGCACAAATGCGGGCTTGATCCTGTGCCAGACTTCCTTCTGCCTGACAAGAAAGTCAGGTCCAAGACTAGACCTGACTGTTCCAGGCTGGTCCAAGAAACAACTAGAAAGAAACCCCTTCACACAGAGCAAGCTTGCCTCATGGTTGCATCTCTTTCTCATCCTTTCAAAACAAAGAAACCAACACTTACCAGACATGGTTGGTGTGGCATAGACACCGCACCGCCAGACAGTGGCCACCGAGAAGTGGTAGTGGTGGTGCTTGCGGCTCCGGTAAATAACCATCGATCAGCCCTTGTGAGTGTGGCGTACTGCATCACAAGGATGACCATATGTAGGAGCTAGTGGCATTAGATAATGAGCCCCTTTACAACAGCCATTATTTTCGGGCTTTTACTGGAACTTTACTCTTGACAATGACTACAGAGCACACAGCCAGTACTACAGTGGCTTCTTAACGTTCCAAAGAAGCACATGAGAGAAAATCGCTAACGGTGATTGCTCAATAATAATAATAATAATAATAATAATAATAATAATAATAATAATAATAATAATAATAATAATAATAATAATAATAATAATAATAATAATAATAATAATAATAATAATAATAATAATAATAATAATAATAATAATAATAATAATAATAATAATAATAATAATAATAATAATAGGTTTTGGGGAAAGGAAATGGCGCAGTATCTGTCTTATACATGGTTGGACACCTGAACCGCGCCGTAAGGGAAGGGATAAAGGAGGGAGTGAAAGAAGAAATGAAGAAGAGGTGCCGTAGTAGAGGCCTCTGGGATAATTTCGACCACCTGGGGATCTTTAACGTGCACTGACATCGCACAGCACACGGGCGCCTTAGCGTTTTTCCTCCATAAAAACGCAGCCGCTGCGGTCGGGTTCGAACCCGGGAACTCCGGATGAGTAGTCGAGCGCCCTAACCACTATTGCTCAAGGCTTCAGGAGGCAGATTCAGTACAAACCACAGCCGAGGCGCCGCTGAAATGAAACTACTGTTGCACAGACACCATGCATAGTGCTTCATGCTGGTGGTTGTTGCGGTAAGGGTAAAACATTCTAGTGGCAGCCATTCTCACCTCCACTCTTTTCTTCACCAGAAGAAGGCACACTGCAGCAGCTGACACTTCTCAATTTAGTGAGCTCATTGCTGAAGAACTGCGAAGCCAGCACATAATCATTTCAATAATGATTGCAAGGCGCCTGACCGGCTTTTTTGTAAAATACCTCACCATTTGCAAAAGAGTTAATTCAAAACTTCCAAGGTTAATAGTGCCGCACAATTTGTCTTTATTGACTGCTATTTACAAAGTACCATCCAACTCTAAGCATTCCTTAGGTTGGCAAACATTAAAAACGAAGAATGCACACAAGGTTAGAACCTCTCATGGAAGCTACCTTAATTTTTTCAGTATTAACAAACTGTACCCTCTCTGCTAAAATTAACCAGGAAGCTGTGGCCATGGAAGCAGCTGGCTACCAGCGGATACTCCCTGCAGCGGTCGTCAGCCCTTGGCATCTGCGAGGATAACCTGCGTGACGTGAACTTGTGCTGCCACTATTCTGCTCTCAATAAAACTAGCCTCCTGATAAAATGAGAGGTGGTAAAGACAGCTTGCTTACTTTGGGCAAAGAAGGTACATCCTAAAACTTCGCTTTGCCTCTGAGAAGAGTGGTTGTGCATTGAAGAATAATGCAAATCTGGGTAAGTTCTTTCTGCTTAGAGAACATAGCACAGAAGAAAGAGGGTAACACAAATTAAGGTAGAATGGGCGCTAACTTTTAGCAGAACGTTTACCCATATGATAAAGAAATATATTTAAACCTCGATTTATCAAAGTGGGTAAAACTGGCAGTTTACATCGTAGTACTGAAATTTCGCTACATCGAAATTAGTCACTTAGCATGCTAAGAATCTGCCAAAAACGCGCTGAGGATAGCTCACGGGAAAACAACTATTTGTGATTAAAATGGTCCTTTATTTCTGCCATTTCTTCACCAGGAACAACAGCGTTATGCGCGTCTTGCTTATGTTGCGAGTTCCCAAGCCGTCTCAGCACGTCTATCTCGCCTACCATCGTAGCATGGCCAAAGAGGGCGACGCACCCGTCTTGAGTTTTGGTTATAAGCCAATAGCCTTTAGTGGCGCATACTGCGGTGACCGTCCGTCCATTACATCGCCACCTAGGCCACGTGACTTATTTGCTGTTACCGTTCGTTCGTTACATCGCCGCCTAGGTCACGTGAGAGAGCGCCAGCTGCTCATCTCCTCTGTCGTGAAATGAATTCAAGCACGGCAAATTCAAACCAGCGCGATGAGTCGCAAACAGCTTTCGCCTTCGCGCACTTAAGCTATATCTAAGTGCCTCCAACGAATTTTGCTCTTATCACCATCTTGTAAGTGCTCCGACCACATCACGGACACAGCGACGTCTTCAGTCGCTGCCGGTGACGGGAGCGTTGCGGCAGGCCAAGTCGTCTACCCCCACCGCTCCTTACTCTCCTTTTTTTCTCCATGTCGCCAAGAGCGAGAAGACTGTCCTTGAATCACCAACAATTGAAATAAAATCAGGCTCATCCTGCTCCTTATGTTTTTCTCCGTAACCGCGTGTGTGTGTGTCTTCTTGCACATACGCACATCGTGTGAGTGAGCAGCGAGGTTGGCAGGTGTGAAGCACACAACTGGCTTTACAGCTGACGGGTGTGCCAAGCACTAACCGTTCCAGTCCTTTTTACCAAGCTTTGGGCAGCTGTAAACGCGATAAACGCAGTGCGCTCCCATTGAGCACCGGCAGCGTTTTGTTGCATTCGGTGCCAGTTTTGGGCTGAAACATCGTAACTAGCGTTAAAAAATACAAAGGCAACGAAAAGATACTGATGGGGCACACGCTAGACATCAACGTGATGATAGAGTTGACGTCCAGCATGTCTCATTTTTATTTTTTGTTGTCCCTTGCATTTTCTAGCGCTATTTACCATATTTCAGCCAGTGAATCAATAGCGCCAATTAGCCACTCTTTCTTCTTTATTCAATTTTGGGTGAGACAGTGACGGCCACAGGCTGATCTGTCAGACTGCCGAGGTTGCGGAGATGCTCTGCCAGCCTTGCTCCGGCTACCCCAGATGCCGTGGCCAGCAGTGCGTCTGCCTATGCACTCTGTATGGGAAATCCGGGCAGGTCTCATATATTGCGTACACGCTCTGATGATGCGCGCTTCACCACAGGCTCCGCTCAACCACGAGCGCCTGCGATAATTTTTCGGCAGGTTCGTTTTCAGCCAGCAATGAAATTTCGTCACATTGAAAGTGCAGTACAATCTACATCGTTATACTGAATCTGAATATACATGACGTTCTATGAATGCGAAGTTAAGAAAACGAGAATATTTCATTATATCGAGATTTAACAGTATATACAGGCTACAATGATGATGTCATATGTGGCTATGCTCATAAAATGCTCACCTAGGGCACAATCCCATGCTTCTGCAGCGCGATGGATAGCTCACTAATGCACGCGGTGTAAGCCTCATAAATATGAAAGGCTTCCACTAGTTCCCTTAAAGCGCTTACTGTGCCGGGAACACAAATGTAAACAGATCATCATCATCCTTATTTATTATACCCTTAACTCGGGTGTGGTATTAGATAAAGAGGGGGAGGTTACGAATGAAAAGAACACAAAAATTGATGACCAAAATAGAAGCACAAAACTCAAAAGGCTCAAGTACAAAATCACACTTCGAATGATACAGGCGCTGCAATCAAAACGAAGAGGAAGCAACAATTTATGACTTCAGATGACACATCAGGCATTGTTTAAATCTAACAGGAACACGTTCGATTACAGCATGTTCAGGAAACTTTCCATGTCCCAATTTCTCCTGGTAAAAAAATATTTGTTAAATGCGTGTGTAGATCCATGTAAGCGCCGGATGCTGATAAAGTTGAACAGACGAGATGATGTACGTGTGCACTGGTGGCACTAGTAAAGAATCACAGAGATTGGGGCAGTTGTGGTAAAGTTTATGAAACAGACAGAGGCAGGAAATTTGCATTCAAGGGCTAGTGGGCTGATACCGAGAGATGACAAATTAATACTGTTGATGCTGTAGCGAATGTCATAGTTTGAAGATTTAAAACAGACAGCGCGATTCTGGATGGATTCAATTTCGTTAATGAGGTGCGCCTGATTAGGAGACCACATTGCCAATGCGTATTGGAGCTTCGGGCGAATGAAAGTTTCGTACGCAAGTTTACCAATGGATGGCGGTGATTGTGAAAGTGACCTTCTTAGGAAGCCCGGCGTTCAAGTGTCAGCAGCTAGTTTTGTGACATGCTCATTCCATGTTAGTTTATTGACGATCAGGTCGCCTAGACTCAAGTTGTGATATGATAGCTGAGTTTAGTGAATATGCATAGGAAACGTTGGAACCTTTACCTGAGACGTGCATAAATTTTAATTTATAGTTACGTTCAGTTCCGTCATCCAATCTGAACACCAATTTTCAATTTTACGTAAGTTGTTCTCCAGGGTTAGCTGGTCATCGTGAAAAGAAATGTGACGGTACAACATGCAGTTAACGGCGAACAGACCAATGGATGATGCTATGATATAGGGGAGGTCATTTACGAAGATTAGAAAAAGCAACGGCCCGACGTTACTTCGTCAGTGGCGGAATGATACTCTCCGAAGACTGTGCATTGGAAGCGGTTTGTGGGGAAACAGTTAATCCAGGATAAGATTAGTGGCATTTAAAGAATACGCAGGCAATTTAAACATTAGCCTTTAGTGGGAGACATCATCGAGTGTTTTCGAAAACTACAGAAAAATTACTTCGGTTTGGAAAGACGAGTCAAGGTTAAAGTTAAGGTCAGAAGTGTATTAACAAAGTTGGGTCTCGCATGAAAGGCCAGAGCGGAAACCATGCTGACTTGCAAAAAAAGAGAGTTATTTTCAAGGTGGTTTGCATCATTGGAGTAAACGACGTGTTCCATGATCTTACAGGCAGTTAATGAAATAGGGCGATGATTGGATGGATTCCCGATTTGAACACAGAAGCTACTCTGCTTAGTTTCCAGTAGTCCGGAATCGAATTGCTAACTAAGGACTGGATGAATATGATCTTTAAGATATTGCTGGAAATAATTTTAGTAGAGTGAAGTACCTTTGCAGGGATATTGTCGGGGCTGGGGCTACTTGAGAGTTAAGGCTGTCAATACGTTTTACGACTCCTTCGGAACTGATATGAATGGAGGGCATCTGGACGAAGTTTAAAGGAGGCAGGGTAGGTCTGCTAAGGGCAGGTTCAGATGTGAAAATAGAAGAGAACTATGAATTCATAGCATCAGAACGCTGATCGTTTGGTACAGGGAAGCTGTCATGATTAAATAAGGAAATGTTGTGGCTTTTCGTGAGGAGTAAGTATATTCCAAATCTTTAGGGGGTTGGTACGGAGGACGCAGAGTAGGTCCTGCTGATGAAACTTTTCCTTTGAGCGTCTTAAAAGTTTTATGTACTGCCTCACGCAAGTATTTTTCCCATTTGGGCTTAGAATGTGATGTCCTGGCTGCAAGAAAAAAGCGTTTTTTTCTTTCGGGATAGCTTTCTCAAAGCGTTCGAATACCACGCTTTTCCTGTATTGCTGTCAATAGAAGCAAGAGGGACGTACCTGTGAATCAGAGATAAAAGTTTGTGCTTGTATAACAAGCAGTTTTTGTTCACAGATTTTAGTGGCAGATTCGCGAAAAGAATAAAAAAATATTTCTAACTGTTAGTTGATACCAGAAATGTCTGCCCATTTGTAGTCGCGCATGTATTGTCGGACAGATGGTTGTCGGACAGGGTTGGGGAAGGATAAGTCGAATAACAGCATTTTGTGATCGCTCACACCACTGACACATTGCACTGACTGTACCAAATCTGGAGTGGTGGACAATACTAGATCCAATGTGTTATTATTGCGAGTTAGCGTGCTGACTTTTCAGGAAATGTTAAAAGTAAAAGCGGGGTAAAAAAATTCTTTGGACCGGCAAGGGGACGCAGATAAGCTGATCAATTCAATATCAGGAAAGCTAAAATCGCCACAAAGTATATAATTGTCGTGAGGAAAGCGAAAATTAAATTCAAGAAAGACCTAGTGCAGATCGCTGGTGAAAGAGGCATCAAAATTCGGTGGGGCGGTAAGAGGCAATCAGTATATTTGTGCTTCCAGGAGGCGAAATATTTACACAGAGGACTTCACTGCGGTAGCCAATATCAACAAGTGGAGGAAGGTGAACCCGATTTTACCAGCACGAGAAACCCACCGCCCCTACGACCAGCCCCATCGAGCCTATGAATGGCGAAAGATGACATGTCTTCAAGCAGTTCGTCATTACTGCTGTCCGGAGTCAGCCATGTTTCGGTGAATACCGCAATATTACTCTGATTGTTTTTTAAAAGAGCTTCCACAGTTTCCTTCTTTGGGATGAAACCGCGAACGTCAGCGAGCACTACAGGCATTTTTCAAAAGATACGCGGACGCGCTGATGGGAGCTTGGACTTGTGTATACAACGCCAGGACCGGGCGCCGGTTCGTTCGCGGTGACTGCTATGCTTTTAATTCTTGCACGGACTCGGAGACACCGTCATAAATGTACACCTTGTTGCCAATAACGAGCTTGTCAAAATGCATCTTGAAGTTGGGGCACATCTGCTGGTAGGCAGCTCTCAACGAGCGCTAAAAACGCGACGAACGCTTCGCGTCATCTGCCACTTCGCTTCGATGCGCGGCCGTGTCGGGCGCAGTGGCCCTCCAGAGAGCGCAACCATGCGCTCGCGTTACAAGAGAAGGTTGCTAGTGACACGTCGACAGGACCAGATGGTATTCCGATTATATTAATAAAAAAGCTTGGACCAAAACCCAAGCAAACATTAATAGAGGTAGTGAACAAAATGGTAGTGGATGGCAAAGCCCCCAATGAATGGCGATCAAGTAGAATGAACATGATATACAAGGGAAAAGGGGACAAAGCGGACGTATGCAAATACCGTCCTTCAGAAACGCACTGCGATGAGTCTCGGTTAGCCTGAGCAGCTGTCTGTGGAAGGAATTTAGCAATGAAAGGGGAGCATGCCTCTAGCGTGCGAAGATGCGGTACGCGCGCGCGCTTCTTCGCTGCTATCGCGGTGGCCTCATTAATCCCATAGAATCATCGCTATATTTGAATCTAGAAATTGTGTATTTTAAGGTGCAGGCGACAAGAATAAAGCGGATGGCAGAAACAAAATTGTTGGAGCGAACCCACGCAAGCGCATTTCGTACAGCGCTGTTTGTGCCGTCTGCCCCGGCATGGTTTCGTTTTTGTGCTATCGTTCGCGCAAGCGTCGATGTAACTCTGCCAACACACGCACAAAAAATCACGTGGTTTGTAAGTGTGTTGGCGTTGGCCTGGGTGCTTCCAGAAGTCGCCGAACGCAGCTGCGAACAAGTGCCTATATAGAGTACGTGTATAGTCTCGCTTTTTCTGGTCGGCGTCGCCATTACGCGCGCATTGAACGAATTCCGAGACGGTGTAAACTACCATCGTGAGATGACTTTCACGACGTACGATAAGGGAATTATGCAACAATTGCATTATGCAACAGATATAGGCGATCGAGTTTCAGTTGTAGGGGCTTCTGTGGCAGCTGGACTATCTGGCTCATATGAAAAAAAAAAACGTACCGGGAAAAACGGAGCAACCGCGAACGTAACCGCGGGTTCTACTGGATGTTTGTTCTGCAAAGGGAAAATTAATCCTGCCTCTTTTCATTGCGAGGGCTAGAAGCGCCAGATGCGGAATTCCATCTCATATCGATATATCACTGTTTCGCTGTGCCGCATGCAAGCACTATGATCAGTGCATTTGGTGACAAAACCTTTTATGCGCGATCCTTCCTCGAACACACGCTCACACAGTGAATTCTCGTTGCTTAGTACTCGCTTTTATAGCTCAAACTTTCGGTCAGTCTATTAGAACTGCATTAAGAGCGCGAAGAGTGAGCGCGTGTGTACGGCGGTGGTTTTGTAGCCGTGCTCCCTTTGAGCAGTCTTATATATAAATTTGTCGTTATAATAAACTTTTGAGACTCGCGACAAGTATTTTGAAGATGAAGACAATATATCCAACGGTTATTACGTTTAGGGACAAATTGTGCGCGCGCAAAGGGTGGGAAATATATACACTATTGTGCGTTTTTATCGCTGACACTTTCAAAAATTTCCCCGCCTCAACCGCTGGCTCGTTTGCGGTGAAACTGCACACAGATCTTGCGTATTATGGTAACTTTTGTATCGTAGCAAGTTTGACAATGGTACTTACTTAGTTGAGCCGTGCATGATGCGAAAACGTAATCGTCTACGTAGAGATCGGCAACCAAAACCCGCAAACGCTTTTTCGCTCAAGGGCGGCAGTGGCGCCATCTGTTTTGGGCACTGGAAGCCGTCACGACTAGGCCGGCGAGGCGAGCATTGCAAACAAATTCTTTAAAAGGTAAAGCCTCGTTAAATCATTTGTTCTGATATTTTTCCGCTTAATTAGTCGAAAATGTTGTAAGCGCTTCAGTAGAAGCAGACGAAACGACAGGAACGGCATATTCAAACGGCCCGTTCTTTTTGCAACGCTCTCCTCGATGGCCTTGTCGTGACGCTCTGCGCTACCGCAAACAGATGGCGCCACTGCCCCCCTTCAGCGAAAAAGCGTCGTCTGCGGGTTTTGGCTCGTCGATCTCTCGTAGACGCTTACGTTTTCGCATCATTTGCGCCTGAACTAAGTAAGTACCATTGTCAAACTTGCTACGATACAAAAGTTACCATAATACGCAAGCTCTGTGTGCAGTTTCACTGCAAACGAGCTAGCGGTTGAGGCGGGGAAATTTTTGAAAGTGTCAGCGATAAAAACGCACAATACTGTATATGGCCACGTACCAATGCTCAGGTATTGGTTTGGTTTATGGGGGTTTAACGTCCCAAAGCGACTCAGGCTACGAGAGACGCCGTAGTGAAGGGCTCCGGGAATTTCGACCTGGGGTTATTTAATGTGCACTGACATCGCACAGTACACGGGCCTCTAGAATTTCGCCTCCATCGAAATTCGACCGCCGCGGCCGGGATGGCACCCGCGTCTTTCGGGCCAGCAGCCGAGCGCCATAACCACTCAGCCACCGCGGCGGCTCTGGTCAGGCATTCGACGTCTCGATACTTCAAACTATGAAGTGACCGAAAATTTGTTCAAACTATGCTGATTAGAAACAAAGGGTAAAGGGGCAGCTTTGTCGCACTGAAATACGCGATTTTGACGGAAGCGAAGTGCCAGTTTGTAAATACCGCAGGTTGGAATTAAGAGATTTCCCTGTCTGTGTACAGTACACACCTTACATACCCCTCTGGCAATAATGGCCCTCAGCAGCTGAGATAAGTTAGAAGAAAAAAAATTAATCTGACATTAACAGGTGATGCAACTTCACTCAACCACATAGCTCAAGCCACTGTTCTGCTTGAGGAAAGATAGGACACAACAGTAAGAGAAGACTATAAATCTATAATAAGACTATAATAAGAGAAGACTATAATATAAAAAAGACTATAAAAGCTTGATATTACCCAGTTTGTGCACCCGAAGCATAAATCATGAAAATCAGGTTAAGTCCAGTTCCTGCTCAAAAAGTGCCTTCAAGAGGATGTAATTTTCCAGTCCAACAGTCTGAAGCTACCGTATAGAAACTGGCAGACGTCTTGAACCTGAAGGCAATAGATAAACTGGCCGTGTGATGGTTTCCATGTCATGTTGCATGGCATGAATTACTGCGGAAGACATCGTTTTCTTTATGCTCTTTTACAGTGCAGTTTCGGGTAATGCCAATTTCACAAACTGCCAGCAAGAGCCCAGCGCTACAGAATCCGCCTCGTTTGCAGCGAGTTGCAATCCCAGTAGCACTGCTAGGGCTGTTATCTTTGTAAAATACCTACAATGAACATTCAATTCAAAGGGCCTAGATTATAATGTTCAGCAAGAGCTTCCCTAGCACTGTCATCGCTCAAGTGCTGAATGAGGTGGTGGTATGGGTACAAGCATCCCACTCAGTGATGATGCAATTAGAAAAGTCACTACCCTCCTGTAATAAAGTTGAAACTGGCCCCTCCTATGCAATAAATGTAGGCACATGCAGTGCCCACAATCATCCTGTTCATTCCCTGATTTACATTTTCAGTGGGCTTCAGCACCAGTTTAAGTTGTCTCAAAGCAGTATGTTAGTGAAATTTCTTTCTTTTCATTAACTTTGTGGAGCATTTTCTGCTGCAATGGCATAAACAGGAAGGCACTATGCGGTTCTGCAGGAACACTTCAGACTGTGATGTGACACACGGCAAGCACTTACCTCAAATATGAGTAGGTTACTCAGAGGAAACAATGTGGTAGTTGGGTATAGTCTTCAAAAAAAAAACTGCTTTGTAACACGGTTTTTCCATACGGCCAACGAAGTTGTTACTCATTTATTCATACACTTCATTAATTACTAACAAGGCGTGTCAGTAGGAATACTTTATTTGGCAAGGAAGTCCTGGCCGACGTGGGCCTAATGCGACTGCCTGTACGCCAAGGTGCAGACTTGTGGGCACATTTTTGAGCCAGTAGCCTGGAACGGGGAATAGGAGCCTTGGACCAGAGAATGCCGCGCCATGCAAGGTCGGCTGCTGCAGTCCCTCCACTAGTATCAGTCATACACAGGGTTGGATGCCATGAAAAGAGAAAAAGTATGCAAGCTCAGAACAATAAAATGCAACTAATAAACCACTAAGACAAACCCACAAACAAATACACAAATAATGGAATGCATATGAAGGAAAAAAGATAAAGACATCTCCCAACAGGCTACAGCAGCAGCCCACGCACTCCTGTAGTGGCTTTGCGTATGGACACTAGAAAGATCCTTAAAAAAAAGGATAAAAGGAACATTGTTCAAGATGTGCCAGAGAAACCACACACAAAAAGAAGTGTGTACAAGGCAGAGACGAAGAATGAATAAAAATAGTCAAGACAAACAATGAAAGAGTTTCTGAAAGGCTTCTGAAGCTGGCACACAGGAGGTCACAAGCTCCATATGTTAAACCCAAAACCTTAAAGGGGCGGAGACATCAAATTTTTGGTTGGAGTGTTCTTAGTTTCAAACATTGCATACTCCCACCCGGCATGTGATACGTGCTCTGCAATTCAAATATGCACATTAAATATTATCGCATCATTTATACTGAGTGATTTCGGTTTCTGAGTGTCGGGGTGCATTATGACGTCACTCCCAAGGAAGAGCAGCAACCCTGGTCATGTGGGCTCCAAAAGTAGTGACACAGGAACCGCTGCATCGTCTGGTCTCGTACACATGCTGTGCATATCAGGGCCTTTTGAAATGCCGGCCAGTACTGCAATATGCTTTATTTTGAAACTACATAGTTCAAATTATAAAACAGATATTTGAAATTACAACGCAAACATGTTTCCACAAAATGCAGTGATGAAAAGACACATGTCATTCCTCTTCATAATTTATCGCATCCTAAAGCTTATTGAGCATCTCAATGAATGAGGAAAAATCATGTAGAATGGTACAATTAGTCTGAGCCATAACTGTGTTCAGGAAAAAACATGACAGCTTGACTTTGTAAGTCGCTGAACAACAATCTTTCGACTGTTCATTTCTCGGCCTTTTGGCAAAGATCATAGCACTGAAGCGCGGCCTTGTGGTAGAGCACCCGCCTCACATTCGGGAGGTGCTGTGTTTGATTCCCAGTGCCGCCGGGTACCCACCGGTTTTAAGATTTCGCCGCCATGGTGCTCAGCTCATCTAGGGTGAGATGCTTGGGAGAAGGGTCTTCGACCAAACCGTTGCCTTGACGGATCAGAGATAAGTTCCGGCGTCAAACAACCCTAAATCCATCTGGTGCGGTAGAAGTCCCATCTTTTTTTTTTAAACCAGTCATGCACACCTGCCGATGCGTGTGAGCCAGCCACAACGGTAGCAAGAAAATACCGCTGCACTTTGCTCGAAGGAGGTTTGTGAGCGGAGAGAGCTATGGCACATCTGTCTTGAGGCTAGAGAAGTGAACGTTAAGTTTTGTAACTGGCACAAGGCGAGAGTTTTGGACTGCGGGTTTTAACCACGTGGTGACATTTTTGTGTCTGCATTTGACAGGAATTTTGAGGCGCAGGCTATCCTTCCCACGCAGTGCAGCCCTGCAGAGCCGAGCACTAGGCCGGGGGCCGCCTGTTCCCATTGGATTAATTGGCTGGTGGACCGGAGGCCGCGGGAATCGTACCCACGACCTCCCGTAGTCGAGGCGAGCACTCAAGCATGAGCCCACGGCTGCGGTGGAGATGCTCTTGTCACAGTTCAGACACTGAAAAGGCGTATGACGTGATGTGGCATTGTTGAGAAACATTAATGACACAAAAAATCGATGAACAGCAGCTTAAAGGGACACTGAGCAGAAATTGAAGTTGGCTTGTATCGATAGAATACCAGCTCCTGTTCCCAAGAACGCCACTCTTACTGAAAACAAAGCTCTTGTAAGGTAGAAAATAGCAAGAACCAAAATACAGGTATCGCCGCCACAGGCTGATCTCGCAAGTACAAGCGTGCTGACGTCATAGGACAAGAGACGCCACCTTGGAGGAATTGTCCTGCCTACATGGAGGTCGCGAATCTTTGAGGCTATCGAAGGAAGGTTGCACGGTTCAATATTGAAGTAAGTTTTGTTTTAAAACCAACAGTGCACTTTTATCGCACAAGGAAGACAGACAAAAGGCAACCTGAATGTTGGAAGCAAAGAAAACTGATGCTTGGCGGCGCCACATGCAGCCAGGAGAGCTTCGATTTGATATGGCGCTTTGCGTCTATGAGCTTTGCGTGCCCCGAGGCTTTGTTTTTGACGCGCCTCGATTTACAAGCGCCGAACAGCAGAGGAGCTCCAAGTGCTAGTTAACCTTTGAAGGAGCTTGTTAAGGCTGGTCAGGTGATCGCCACAGCCGATGAAAAACTATGATGGCACGATGGTCGGTGATCGTAGAAGGCCGTTCGCAGTATAAAGAGCACTTGTGCTCTTCGCACGCTCGCTCGGCGAAACATTCCCGGCTGTGCCAGGCAACTTCAAACTACTTAACGGAAATCGTTTATTAGGGACGGGAGATAAGGTACAAGGCAGTTAAGAAAAATTGCTGACGGCCTAGCGCTGTTAGGCCAGGATGTACGTAACGAAAGTGCGAAGACTTCTGCATCGGAAGAGTGCATTCACTAGAAGCGCCTTTATTAATGGTTAACCTTGAGCCGTCGTGGCGGAGTGGTAGCATCTCCGCCTGAAATGCTAAAGGCCCTGGTTCGATCCCGAACCTCGGTGCAGGATTATTTTTTATTCAGTGAGTGGGCGGGGGGTTTCAGTGGCTCCCATAGATGCCGCCACCGAATACGTTGGTTAGTGGTTAAGCGCACGCTCTGTTAAGGAACGTTTATACACCGGCGTAATGCGCGCGCACGCTGCATGGCGACGTTACGTTGGCCAAAGCGAGACCCTCTATACTCCAACTGCGCTTGACCGCTGACGCGTTCAGCGGCTTCGGCGCACACTGACCGCACTGGCGGAGTGCTTTGAGCATGTCTCTATTTCGCGCCGAGTGCGTCAGCCGCCGCCGGCCCGGCCAGACCGATTCGGCTCCGTGGCGAGGTGCGTGTTGTGACGTAATTCAATAGTTTCGGCAGTTGGGCGGAGCTTTTCGTTTCGAGCTCTCGGCGAATTTAATCCATTCACAGTACACATATGAAGGTACATGCAAGTGGGCGAGGCGAGAGAGCCTGATCCAGTGGACCCGTTGGATCTACCGGAAGCCGTTGAAGCATCGTGCGTCGGCTTTAGTTTCAAGCCGCCAACTTTAAACGCGAGCGCCCTTGAGCACCCACCCGTTTCTTGTGGCAAAAAAATAAATAAGTAACTTTAATTGGCCCTTGCAACCGTGGGAGACCTCGACGCAGCCTGCTGCACAGTGCAACCGTGCCGTTAAAGGAATCAATCCATTGTCCCCAAAGCCCCGGCCAGCCTCCGATGGGCACAACGCGCCGACCTTGTCCTGGCCCTTCGCGACTCCCCGCACTGGGGTTATGATATCTGATTATCAATGGCTGCTCACTGAGGAAGGGGGAAACGACCCGCCGGCGCCTAACCTAACCGTGCTCCCTCAAAAGCCTCACATGCTCTCTGGGGCTGAAGTCGCTGAAATGTGGGCCGGAGTTTTTGCGAGAACCTCGTCGTCGGGTTCGGGATCACTCGTTAAGCTGGCAAGACACCGGTGCAAACGTAAACGAATTGACGGCGGTAGCGACCCCCGATAGACGCTTTCAACATGCGGCGGCGGAAGCTTTCATTTCGGCAGCTGCTAGACCGCACCGCTAGCGGCCAGAAGTCACGGAGTCTGCGTTTACGTCACGTTTCATGTCACTCCGTCCAGTGACGTCATAAGAGATCTCGAGTTTGAATCGGAGCGGCGGGAAAAACTTCTTCAACTTGGAATCCAGATTTCTTTGAAATAAATGCACCTTTCGCTCGCGGACAAGCTGCAACAAAGCCATGAAATGCCGAACTATCAGATTTTGCTAACAAAAAAAAAATTGATAGAGCTCTTCTCAGTGTCCCTTTAAGCTACAACAAGAGTGAGAGCATTAACAAGACGACCTCTTCCACTCTCCCTTGTGACACCTCCAGCTGTGGAATGCTGCCCCAGATGCAGCATTCTTGATGGGACATGGCCCACTTAACTCTTGTGCATGGGTTTCACCACACTGGAATCCCTGGCCGTAACGGACCCAGAGATGCTGACACATTTCAACTAGGAATCCGTGCAGGAATTTCAGCAGCTGTTTCCCTTCTCACTAGATGAAAAGTGCCTGGGTGATCTGGAGTCCTAGATTTGGAAGTCTGTTAAAATTATGCTCACAAGTTTTTGCTTTCTTTTAATGGTTCATAAGAGTGGTGGCCATATGTGCTGACATTACATGTGCTTTCACAAAAGAAACAAACAACTCTACTTTGAAAAAATTCTGGAAAATTTCTAAACGGAACACTCTGCATGCTTTCAGGGGCTCCATACACTGCTCATTGTACTGCAAAAGAATACTTCAGGCTTTCAAGAAGGAACCCTTGAACAAGAGGGCTGAAAGGTTGGTTTGCTCATCACTGAGAAGCACTGCCTTTTACTGCCTTTCCAATGAAGGCACACTCTGGCATCCCTTTCGATAGCAGCAATGCCACAGGACAAGCATCAAGCGATTTCCACAAAAAGTAACAGCTTTTTACGACCTCGTCATCACAGCTCGAACCGCAGAGAAACTAGCCTCTATTTGTTTCTGCAACAGCCTACAAGATTGACGGGGCCTGAGAGCAAGATTTACAGATCGATTTTGATGACACACTGGAGTGGCGTGGCACCTCGCATCAGTATACTGAAAGTGCATGAATTCTGCACATTACTATGACTACGGCTTATTCCACAGAAAATACTTTTGAATGTAGCTGTGTCTATTCATATGCACCAGACCAAATTTAATGAGCAGTGTGGCAACCTGTACAGAACCAACCAGTATACACAATGCTCACTTAATTGAAGACAAGAAAAAGACAGCTAGAACAGACAGGCTGCCATGCCTAATATTCATTAGAAGCAAAAATATGTCATGCCAATAAGAGCGAACCGTGTGCTGGACACTCGCAGTATCGTTAAAACTCGCAGCAGACCTCTGCGTTAATTTCAGCCTGTCCTTTTCCGAGACTTGACCACTTTCTTGATGGTATCCCTCACAACTCGCCGATTTTTCCAGGTAAACGAAATTCCTCTTGACAATTCTAGGTTGCTAGACACCCTTTAAAACCGTCACAGCCCTTCAAAGAAATACAGTAGAACCTTGCTGTTCTGTTCTTGGTTCGTGTAATCTGCAGTATCACAAAACGAAAAATTATGCGTGTTGTGCTATTTTTATTCACAATACAAATTCTGGATAACTTTTTGAAGCGATTCCCTGGTATACATGTCCATAATTTTGCCAAATTGTGACCATATGATGCATTCAGAGACCAAGAGAAAATACCAGCCAAGCTAGTCATCATATTTGGATGCTTTGCCCACACGCACCTGAGCACTGCGGAAGACGCCGCTGCTGCCCTGCACAAAGGCAAGGACACAAAGCATCTTAAGAGCAGCTGCGGCTCTTCCACAATGCTCAAGTGTAAGGGGACAAAGTATCTGAGAACGGTAAGAAATGGTTGACGGACTGGACATGCCATGAAACTTCACCCCCATGGAAAACAAAAATATGGAAACAACTTGCAAACGCTAGAAAAGGAACTTTTCAAAATTTGTTCCAGCACATTCACAAAAGTTTTAATGAAGTGAAAGTGCCAATAAATGCCAGGGACTAGGAAATGGTGCAAAACCTGGACATAGAGCCAATCACGTGCAGACCAGCAAAAAAATTTTTCATAGGGGCTAATTTAAGCTTGTTGCTAAAACATTGCATTCATAACATCTAAAAAAAAAATGAAGGGGGACAGGGGGGGGGGAACAAAAAAATAGAAGGGAGGGTGGCACAAACCTTTGCCTTAAAAATGCAAAAGGTCTTGTTGCGTACCATTTGCACAAGCTATCATGTCAGGATTTCGCATTCATTGAAAAGCAGTGTGCAATCACCTTGAAATCAGTGTGTGGCAGACTAGCCAGTAATTAAATTACTGTACTATAATTACAGTAATTAAATTACTTTTCTCACTAATTTCTAATATAATTCATTACTTTTGTGGCCTGGTAATTTATTAATGTAATGAACTACTTTCAAGCAGTAATTTCACAAAAAAGTAATTACTAGCGATATTACTTTTGCTGCATACTGAGTCCATGCTTCTCCCCGTGTCTGCCAACCTTTGGCCTCGCGTTTGTGGAGATGAGCATATACAAAGCACAGATGCAGTTTATGGGGGTTTAACGTCCCAAAGCAATCGACTAAGGCTATGAGGGACGCCATAGTGAAGGGGTCCGGGAATTTTGACCACCTGGGGTACTTTAACGTGCACTCACATCGCACAGTACACGGGCCTATAGCATTCTGCCTCCACTGAAATGAGACGCCACAGACGGGATCAAACCAGAGTCTTTTGGGCCAGCAGCCGAGCACCATATAACCAATGAGCCACCGCGGCGACTCCCAAAGCAAGAGTAAATTACGGGGGCACTTGAGACTACTTCGATGCTTTGAAGGCAAAAAACATTCATTTTTTAATTTATATTGTTTCCTTCCTTTCTAATGACACACCTACTCATTAGCATACAGTCATTAGGTAACACATACATTAAATGAATCATTATTCGGGAAGAAGCAACGCAGTTTTGTGGCCCACGGGTTGCGCGATCGCCTCGCAATCTGAAGACCCTCAATTGGTTCAATTCTCTACATCTTGGGAAGAAATTTTTCCCTCTGCTGACGACATCATTGGGGGTTGTGGACCACGTTTCCTGGAAATCGACGACGACGCCAGGTATCAATGTCAATGTGTCATATAAGGCGTTCCCCTTAAAAGTGCACAACCAGTAATGGCCAGCACTCCAGGGAAGCGGAGCACGTGGACGAGAGGTGACGTGCGCATAGGCGTCAGCACTGCCTTGGTGAAGAGTCTGCATATCAGTCACAGGACTGGCATGCATCTTCCTGCACTGCACACGATCTCACACACAAACGCACTGCGAGCGCTTGAGCAAGTACTTTGACGTCGCCGCACTGACAAGAAGTCTCAACTGACACGTCTAAGAAAGTTATTCGTGAGTTTTCGGGTTTTGGTGGCCTCATTTGAGGCCCTATTTCTAACTGAAGGGCAACATAGGCAACAGCGTCTCAGCAACATGCAATGTATTTCCACCAACTTGCCTCCAGAACAAATCAATTGAACAGCAGAATTGGCAGCTTCTCGTGCCCCTGCGCACTTCTGGGATGATGCGTCGATAAGCAGTCAATGCACTCCCGCTGTTTACGCGGATGACAAATTCTTCAAAATCAGAATGGTGGGACCATATTACACATTGAACGATGTACTTCTGACTGAAGACTGATATGACAAAGAACTCATCTACATCAGTAAAGCGGCTGTTCAAATTGACTAAAGAGGGGCAAAATTTCTGACGCCCATTTTCAAGCTCAGTGGCGGTGCAAAAAAAAAAAAAACTAGAAATTTTTTGCACAAAATATGACCAATGCGCAACATTTTAGCATCGAAACAAAGTAATTTTCATTACTTAAGGCAGGTAATTATAATGTAATGTTATTACTTTTTGAGAACAGTAATATGTAATATAATTTAATTACTTCTGTGATTTCTAGGAAAGTAATTAGTAATGAAATTTAATCACTTTTCAAAGGTAATTTTGCCACGTATGGTGTGGGGTCAGCAGCTGCCTAGGGAACTGCTCAGTGTCCTTAAGTTCTTATGCAAACAATGACACACCACCCAGTTTCCTACATGTGACAATGTCCATGAGAAAAAGGAATATTGTGACAAGACCACGAAGCTGGCTGTGGTCCGTTACAGAGCACTCGCGCTAGGCCAATGGCCATTAAATTATATCTCTGCCGTCGTTCACCGCGCCTCACTCTTTGGACGGCAACCACACAACAATATTATACACAACACAGCATTTGCATTAGAGGGAATGGCCAAGAGCATTTTCCATTTGGCTTTCTGCGTGCTAAAGGAATATAGACACGTAATTTTGGTGGCATGTTTTCTTCTCTACAACGATGCAGAAAATACTACTATCTATGAATCACCATGTGATATTTGCCCATCCCCGCTAAATAATTTATAATTGAATTTTTTCTGTCACACTGTTTCAGTTTCAAGAGCCGAACAATTGCTGTGACATCAAAGAGTGCTTTTGTGTCATGTGAGGCATGGAAAAACGCCCATATAATCTCTGCTTCATCGTTATGATTTACTGCAGTGCTGAAGCCAGCCTTCCTCAAGAGCCGGAATGACAACTAATGTGGAAGCAGCGATTATATTGCAGTTTTTCACGTCTCACATGACCTACAACCTCTCTTTGAGGTCAGTCATCGTTCAGCTAGTGAAACTGAAACAGCACAAGAAAGAAATTCAGTTATATATTTTTTGGCAGCCATAGGAGCATACCACGCGGTAATCCGTGTATAATAATGCCTTACACCTCATTACAAAAAAAGATCGGTTTGGTTTAGGGGGGGGTTAACGTCCCAAAGTGAATCAGGCTATGAGGGACACTAGTGAAGGGCTCAGGAAATTTCGACCACCTGGGGTTCTTTAACGTGCACTGACATCACACAGTACATGGGCCTCTAGAATTTCGCCTCCATCAAAATTCGACCCCTGCAGCCGGCATCAAACACACGTCTTTCGGGTCAGCAGCCAAGCCCCATAACCACTGAGCCACCACAGTGGCGTCATTACATTAAAAAGAAGAAACCACACACCCAAAAGTTAGGTGTGTATGCTCCCTTAAAGAACACCAGGTGCTCAGAAATTCTGGAGCCCTTCATTACGGCGCCCCTCATAGCCTGATTCGATTTAGGACAAACCCCCGTAAGCCATAACCTTTCAGCAAATAACTGTCACCATTTCATTAAATAACTCGTGCCATACCTTCTCTGCTTCTTCGACCTACACATAGAGGAGGTGAGTGATTGAGGCGTCATAATGAAAACCTAAGCAGTCAAGTCGAGTCACATGGGCAGCATTTCAGCACTAATTCGTAAGTCGCCTGTGTGTATACATGCAACGATTTTTTTTCTTTCCGTGAAACGACCATTTCCTAGAGCAGGTTCATAGTAAAACCTCATTGCGATTTGATGCTTGAAAATTCTTCCAAGTGTTTCAGGATTTTGGTGGTTGTTGGTGTCGGCGGCACGCAGTTGGATGCAATTTCGTGACGACAGCAAGGCTATTGGACAATCGGACCTGCACTCGACCATTCGTTTTGGAAGCGGCCAGTGCCAAGGTGCATTTGAACTGCCTGAGCTGACGTTGCACGGTGCCGGCACCACCGCGGAACTTCACAGAACTAGTGCAGAGTGTGCAGCCAAATCAAAGAAACCTATCATGACCAATCTTAACAAAGCTGTAGTTCGGGCTTGTTCGTATAGCATATTAGAAGACATAGCGCAGCAAAACGGGACAGAGAAAAGGAGCACACAGGACGAGCGCTTACCCTGTGTGCTCCTTTTCTCTGTCCCATTGTACTGCACTATGTCTTTTTCTAATATCACCACAATGACCTGTCACACACTGCAACAGTGCCTTGTGAGCTTTATGCACCTCACAAGCTTCCAAACAGTCAAAGGACATCAAGCACATTGCCCACAATGTACATCTCTTTAAGGGCTCTTTACACCATCAGCTGTAAAAAGGTCTTAAGCTTAGAGGCCTTAAAATTAAGCTTGCCTCTCTAGTTGCCTCATGCGCTCCATTCTAGTTGGCTGCCTGGGTCCAAGCACCTTTCCCACGTAAAACCGATGCTCGGCGAAAGTGGCACAGCACTCATTTTAAAATTCTCACAGAAGGTCGAGGGCTCACTTTGTGGCGCCTTAGAGCCTTTGCTGCCTCAGCATTTTAACGTCCCATTTGTTCAGCCTCTGCGCCAGCAAGCCAACGCCGGACTGCCAGCAAGCCAACGCCGGACTCGAAGCAGGAATCGGGAAGGTCCCTGCATACCACAAAACTGCCAGTCAGTTTTTAAAGTCGTTTTCTGAAATAAATATGAATTTAAAAGAACATGTTTCGCGGTGCAGACGCCAAAGCGTAATTGCTTATCTCACCGCAATTTTTGCACCTGTTTCAGAAAGCGGATTGTAACAGCACCCCACAATTGTAAAGTGCAGCATTAAGTCAACACTTTACAGACTTTCCCAGTCGCGGAGTCACAAAAAATCGGACCGCGTACAAAACTCATCGTACAAACGGTAAGTTCAACTGGACTGTTGTCAAAAGTTTCCCGCCTTTTTTCGGGAGCACACAAAAGCTGGTAATTATGCGTGTTTTACATGACCATGAGCTACGTTGGGTTGGGTTGACAAAAGATATAAAACACGCTCAGCGTAAGCTCTTTTCTGTTGAACTGCACAGAGCTTTTGAGCAGAACTTACGAAAAAACAGATGAGTCTTTCCCTCCGGGCCTTTGGGTCCACTGCCGGGAAAGCGGGCTCAGCGCTTTATCTGCTAACACAAAATATTCGGGCGCAAGGAAGTTGACAACGGAATGCCGAGTGTCAGATAACGGGCAGCACTCAGTATTAGAGATGGGTCGCTCAGGAGTGAGCCGGATCTTCTGAGCCGCTCTTTTAAAAGAGCGGGTGAGCCGTGGCTCAGTAAAAGTGAGCGGCAGTTCTTTTGGAGATCCGGCTCACTGATCCATAGGACCGTAGTCCAGCGTAGTGATCCGTGTCGAACGGCGAACTGTCTGTTCCGTCAGAGCTGTGTCGCTGGGTCTTCTGCCGGGTGCGATTTTCGCGCCATCTGTTAGCAGTGCGAGAAAGCTGGTTTGTCGTTCAGTTAGCCGTGTCGAACCGTCCGTCAGAGCTGCTGGGTGCGATTTGCGCGCCATCTATTAGCAGTGCGAGAAAGCTGGTTGAGTGAACGGGTCGCCCGCTCTCTGAACGAGAGATCCGGATCTTTTGAAGAGCCGGGTCTTCGGCTCAGTGAGCCGAATGGCTCCTTTAGAGATCTGGATCTTTTGAAGAGCCGGGTCTTTGGCTCAGTGAGCCGTTTGGCTCCTTTGGAGATCCGGATCTTTTGAAGAGCCGGGTCTTTGGCTCAGTGAGTCGTTTGGCTCTTTTGGAGAGCCGCTCTTCTGGTGAACCGATTCTCTCGTTCAGTGAGCCATTTGGCTCTTTTGGAGAGTCGCTCTTTTGGTGAACTGCTTCTCTCGTGCAGTGAGCCGTGCGGCTCTTTTGGAGATCCGCTTCTCTCTCGTTCAGTGAGCCGTGCGGCTGTTTTGAAGGGGCGCTTCTCTCTCGTTCAGTGAGCCGTTCGAAGAACCGCTCAATCAGAGCCGGGTCTTCTGGCAAAGTGCATATTTCTGGGCGAGTTGGTTGAGATACATTCCGAGCAAAAGAGCGCTCGCAGAGATTGTCCTCGCTTTGTGTTGTCCTGCGGTGTTGTGTCTTCCTTGTTGTCGTCCGTTGTCTGCGAGCGCTGTTTCGCTCAGAACGTGTCTTCTGGCAAATCATTGGCAAAGGATGGCGCCGTTCGTTGACAGCTGTTGTTCGAGCGATGTCTCACGACTCCCACCGATCTTGCATCGTGAGCTGGTGCAACATTTCGAAGGTATTAGTAAAAATACCTATAACACGGTTATTCTACTAATGCACATATCGTTTTTTTTAAAGCCAAATAACTAAACTCTATAGCAGAGGTTACAGTGTAACCTGCTAGTTATTTGGCTTTAATGAAAACAAAACAATATATGCATCCGTAAAATAGCCGTGTAGTAAATTCAGGCATGGTCTCTTCCTTTTCTTTAGAGAGGAACAAGGCCTCTCCAGGCAGTGTTTGAAGATGGGGACGATTGTCAAATGCAGATGATGAAGAGAGGAAATATATATACATAAATGTACAAAGGCAAACTGAGTTACAAAAGCAGATCTCATACAGACGGCCGAACAAACTCTAACTAAAAAAAAGGTAATTCTCACACAGAGAACATACACTACAAGACCTTACTTATCGACCCACGTGTTAAAGCCTAGGTATATTTGCAGAATTACAAGCCACTGCACGGAGCCTCTAGCTAAACTAGGCAATACCGACTCGTGATTTGTAATGCATTTGCTTGCGTTTTTGTAAGTTTTATAAACAAAGAAGTTAGGGCGGCCGTATTTCGAGGCCCGTCCTAAGTTTCGATAACCAATGAAGGTAGCCACCTACAGCCCTGAAGTTTGACACAACCTCGAGCCCAGGGCTTGGATAAAAGAAAAACACATAACGAAAATTTCCGAAAAACCTATTATTACGGGAGCCCTTACCCTTATTGCGTGATGCTCTTTTCCTTCCCCGCCCCACCTGCGCGTCGCCTCTCGAAGGATGACAAGTTTTCTTTCTTTTTTTTTCTCAGCTAACTGGCGGTGCCACTAACCCACTGGCTCGTCCCAGAAATATCAGATAGCGGAGGCCCGCGACGCCTCGGCGCCATCAATAATAGAGACGCGCTTGAAGGAGCCGGTAGCATGCAGAAGGAAAAGAAAAAAAAAAGTGATGGTCCCTGCGCCGCACTTGTGGAGAGAGGGAGTGGAAAGGAAAGAACCACGGCTCACTCGTTCTTTAAAGGAGTTAAAAAGACCCGGCTCTTTCGTGAGCGACCCAAGTGAGCGGGTGAGCCGTTCAAATGATCCGGCTCACTTCAGTGAGCGGAGCCGTTCTGAGCCGCTCACTGAAGTGAGCCGTTTTGCCCATCTCTACTCAGTATGTGCATACCAACAGATAGCAAGAACAAATTACTCACGTGCAACACGATCGCACACTCCTCCCGCCGACCGGCCGTAGTGCTACTGAAAGCAATGCTCGGCTCGGCTCAAACATGAACAGGAAAAAAAAAAAAAAAAGCCGATGTGAAGTTTTTGATCAAACCAGATTCGACATCAGGAGTTCCCGGGTTCGAACCCGGCCGCGGCGGCTGCGTTTTTATGGAGGAAAAACGCTAAGGCGCCCGTGTGCTGTGCGATGTCAGTGCACGTTAAAGATCCCCAGGTGGTCGAAATTATTCCGGAGCCCTCCACTACGGCACCTATTATTCCTTTCTTCTTTCACTCCCTCCTATATCCCTTCCCTTACGGCGCGGTTCAGGTGTCCAAAGATATATGAGACAGATACTGCGCCATTTTCCTTTCCCCAAAAACCAATTATTATTATTATTATTGAAATAATGCTTGCGTTATTTCGACCTGGTTGTAAGCGAGGCAGGATTGGCTGTGAGCGCCCGTACGTCATGTTCGGCGATGTGTCGCGTTTGTCAAAGAAAACTTAGCGAATGTTGCAGATTATTGTTACAAGTGATGTTTTCTACGAGAAAAAAATAATTCCGAAGCACAGACATTGAAGTACAGCACTTGTTGTCATGACAACGGTGGGACGCCAGCACAGGCGCCTGCTTGCAAATGGTGCCTCTCTGCCAAGGGTCAATGCGCGCCGCTCGGTTGACTTGCACCTTGTGCACGGTGTTTTTACTTCGCTAGCTCGGCAGACACAAACGGTAAGTGCAGTTCCATTCATAAGGTCTGTGGCGCGCTCCTTTTCTTTCGCGAGGAGAGAACGGTGCATTGGAAAGGTGCTCAGTGAGAGTTGCACGACTCAGGATGCCGTTTCGCAGGTTGCTCGTTCACCACGAGAGGCCACAAGAGAATAGGTTCGAGAGCCCAATTATCCCAGCCCGCAGGAAGCACGGTCGCTCATCGCGCCGAGAGTAGTTCTCATCTAAGAACAAAAGGCCTGATCCGAGGATTATGTAAAGCTAATGTGACCATATTCTATGGAACCCAAAGTGGGACGGGGGGGGGGGGGGGGGGGGGGGTAGTACGAAGTGACCATTCAATCATACATTTTTATTCCAAACACTCAAAAGCCATTTTAGTTTTTCTAATGGGGATGACCCAAGCGAGACCCATAGAAGGCTTCTGACTTCATCAATCTGCTGGCACCATCGGTCGAGGTATGACGCTCAAGTTGCATAAAACTTCACCACAGTACTCACAACCTCTTCTCTTCGAACTTGTCCCTAGCTGTTCTTCGAGCTCTGTTGCCCTTGAGCGCACACTTGGCGGCAGAAATATGATTGCTCAAATCTTTCTTGCACTTTGGTCTGCAGCTGGCTTAAGGCGCTGTAGACTTCCACAGCTGTCTTTAACTAAAATTTGGAGTACAGTATATAGCTTCAAACATAGCAGCTTGACAATGCAAAAAATAGAGCCAGAGCTCTCCACATGGGTCTTCGAAAAAGGACTTGACGAGAGACGGACACTTGTCTATCGACAGCCAGGATATGCGTAGCGTAAGCGCGGCGATATCTAGTTCGAAGAGTTAATATATGAAAGACGCGCATTCACTACATGCGCCTTTATTCATGGTTAAACCTTGAGCTGTCGTGGCGGAGTGGTAGCGTCTCCGCCTCAAACGCCGTAGTAGTAATGGTTTTTATTTAAAGAATAATAAAAAGGAAGGAAAAGATTTTTGCTAGCCCCGGCATCTGCCATGGATACTGAAGCACCTGAGCTGGGGCAGCGGAAGTAAAGGATAGCAGGCAGAATGGAGAAATGAAATGAAAGAGGTGAGGGGACAGGAAGAGGGGATAGGGGGAGAGGTAATATACACAAACTATTTACACCAAAAGAAATGTGTATGGGTTGTGCGCGTGGCTAGTTCATGACGGAGCAATGTTGACTACAATGTTGACTACAACTGGAGTAGGGCATCCAGTTGTTAATCGTCCAAGATAGGACTCGCGGAGTGTTCGGTCACTGCGTGCAACTACCTGGCGGAGAATAAACGGGACGTCAAGCCCGTCTGTTCGAGGACTGCACAGAGGCTCACCAAGGTTCGCTCACGGGTGCGCGCACTGCCCTGCGGCCACAGTGTATAGTAGCATGCGCAGCGCCCTATAGGCCGCAAGCATATCGCAACGAGCATCGGCGAACGCGGCACAGCTCGCGGACAATGCGAGCCTCCGAGCCCTCACGGAAGCAAGCCTTGTCCGGCCTATCCAGTATTCAGCCAGCCATGAAAGCAGACGCGAGTTTGGGGAGGCCACGGTCAGGTTAGGGTAGTACCACCTTAGTCAGGTGGTGCTGCCGTACTGTGATGGATAGAGCGGATAAAGCCGCTAGTGATGGAGACAAGGTACCTTTCTAGGCCGTTCCGAAAACATACGATTTGTAAAGCAGAAAAAAGGTAAAAATAAACTCGCTCGCGTTACTCGCACCAGCCATGTTTAAAAGGAGGCGATCCTGAGAGCTATTTATCAACCAATGCTTCGTTAAAGCCAAAGTGGGACAAAACGCCGTCCCACAAGTACCTCGGTGGGACACCGGGACCATGGCTGCAAAAGCGGGACTGTCCCGCCTAAATCGGGACGTTTGGTCACCTTATGTAAAGCACGCGCAATACAGCAGCATAGCACTAAGGTGGGTTAATTTCTGTATATTTTGTTCCATGCCTATGTATGCATAGTAAGTTGGGCCAACGAGGAAAATGCCGTAAGTTGATTCTTGGATGCACGCTGGCTTCGGCAGTGTGGTCACTAGGGTGCACGGCCAAGATTTAAAGTTGTCTCTTTGAGGCATAACCCTCTTGATTGCGCTATGCGAAATGCATCGAAATATAGCGAAATGTAGTAGCAGGTCTGAGCATAGCTAGAAAAAGGTGGGGGGGCGGGGTGGATATGGCAGACATGTATGACAATAAACCTGTATGTATATTGTGTGGCATCTGTCGCCATCCATTCTGTGATGTGCGACGTTATAGGAAGTTTACGCTTAGTCAGGCATGTTAATGTCTTTTCGTCAACTTCCTTGACAACTATTTTGTTTTGAAAATAAAAACTCAACTTCGGCTTCGCGTGTGCCTTCTTCACGCGACACCACTGCTCTATGGTGAAGCCACCCTACCAAGTTATAAAGCCATCATGTTGCAGCGTCAAGAAAATGGTTCTGAAATTTTGAAAGAGGTCAGAAGTGCCCGTTTTTGTAGCGTCCGTATGTGGGATGTGGGTGCGCCGGACTGGGGACCACCACTGTCCACACCGGTTCGTAAACATAGGCTTTGAAGTTTAATTTCATAACAAAAATGAGTGTGGCTGCAAAAACAAAAATCTGTGTGGGTTTGGAAGGTTGCATGCACACCTTTGCAGAAGAACTGAGGATTGGGCGAGTTGGTGTTTATCCATCGCATTAAAAACCAGCGTTAAAACACACACAAGAGGACGAGACGAGAGACACGGAAGGCGCTGAACTTACAACTGAATTTTATTCGACAGTAAGAAGTCAATTTATACAATACACACACACATGTAAGATTGTCCCGTCAAACGCAAATGTACTGTAATCACCCAAATGCAATAAACCACCGGCCCTCAAAAAAAAAAACATTAAACAAATTTCCAAGGCAGATGCACTATCATCAACCCTGCTACCCACAATGAAGACACCAAAAAAACATTAAACAAATTTCTAAGGCACGTGCGCTATCATCAATCCCGCTACCCACAATGAAGACACTTCATTGTGGGTAGCGGGGTATATATGTAGCCTTCAGCATCTGTTATAATGTGTTTCGGTATATATATGACGAAGCGTGCCTGGAATTGTTATGATGCTCAAATACCCGAGATGCAGTGTGTGCAGTGCAATAGTCTCTGCTTTAATGCCTGTAATGACTTGACCCGAGTTTATTTGGTTCTGTATGAGTCCGACAATTTCTTGCATTTATTCTTTGCTGTGAACTTCTTTGTTCAGAGTCTAACCATGCGGAATACCCTTCAAACCGGTCTTGGTTGCTTCGGTTGTGTCTTTGCATTGTTGTTTTATCATTTCTCAGGGCAAAGTTCTCAACAGGCTTCTTGAGTGAGGCACTGCGCTCCACTTGCTCCACACCCAAGGCATCTTACATTCTTAATGACTTCATCATTAAATGCTGTAATGCTTCTGTGTCGCCAATGAACAGAATGGTTGCTAGCCATAGCAGGTGAGTTGTGATCATTTAGAGCAAGTTCTTTTCTCCTAGACTGCTCATTAACTAGGTCAGGTGCACTGTGGTCATTTTCTTCAGTAAAGGAAAGACTCCTCATATCTCCTGCTTTTCCAGTGCAGTAGCTTTTTTATGACTTTTGATAGAGCTTCATTGCTATGTATTGAAGCTTCATACTGATCCCAGGAGCTATAGTCATGAGCATAGTTCCATCAAACCTGCTGATTTCTGGTCTAAAAAGTTTGCCTATTGGCCTCGCTTCTCTCTGATGCGTCCTGAGAGCTTAAATATCGAACTGATGCATGTGGATTTTAGTTGGTAGCATGTTGCAGTTCCGCATTCCTTCGCATCACATTAATCTATAACAGATGGAGGCGCAGCTTCCAGCTGCTTTTGGAGCTTGGCTCCTAGCTCCCAGTCATCAGGCGCGCTTTGTTTTCATATTCCGCATTGGGTGGGGATGCCTCTATCAAAAGAATGGTCAGATTAACATGCAGCTCAACTACGTGTTTGGATAGGGAGGATGGCGGGTTGCCAAGATTTCAATTACTGTTGCAATGCCAGCTGAGTGCCGTGCACGACAAAGCTTTTCAAGTTGAAGAGAAAAGTGCACAGGTAATGCTGGTACGAAATACCGTCGGTGCTCGGTGTTTCTGTCGCTCTAGTGCAGAAACTGGTTGTCTTCTTCTTCAAGGACGTCGGGTCCTGGCTGCTGGCAGTGTAAAGTTCTACACTTTCAGTGTTCTCGGTAGCAGCTTCTGTAGTAGTCTTCAGCTCTCCATTCATACTTGCAGAGTTCTGGATTTTTGGTACCATCCTTCTGGGAAGTGACCATAGTTCAAGACCCACAAGGGACACCAAGGCAGAGCTATTAACTGGAACCTTAAATGGCTACTGAAGAAAGATGATAGGTTACGTTAGAAGTGCTAGCTGCAACGAGAGCTTCACCTCTTCTGTGATGTTCAGTTCATCGGTACCAATTTCCAACTAAGCTCTCTGCAGTGAGTGCCTTTGCAACTGGGGCCATGTGTCGTACTATTTTCTGCCTTGTCGGCGCCGTGCCCACCTCTCTTCCTCTCTCGGTGCTTCTCTGTTCTCTCCAACAATTGTTTCTTTTGTAAATTAAATTAGTCTGCACAGATCCTTCGATTTGTCAGCAAAGTTTTCACCTCTTGGCTGGACCAAGCTTACCTGCCACCTGGTTCATCTGGTCATATTTGGCATAACCATGGATCCAGATTGTTCAGGGCTATGAACCAACCCCATTACAAGTCTTGGGGGAACGTATAGTATGTGGATAAAAATGTCCACTATTTGTTTGAGCTAGCATGATGGGTGCATTTCGAGCACATTTGATTATTGTGGTTGGCTCAGAATTATGCCTTTACTGTGCAGGACGTGGATGAAAAATTTGCTCGGGATTCTCTCCAAATTTGGCTAGCTGGCACTGAACCAGAGCTGGTGCAAGCAGTGCCTGCACTTGGCAAGGTGAGTGCACTGTGTCAGCTATGTTACATGCATTGCATTAAATAGTTGTCACTGATTTCACTTTGAATTGTTGTCACTGTTTGCCTACTCACCTTTGCTTTGCTGTGGCTGCATAAAAGCATTACAGAAAACATGCTAACAGCAGTTTATTATGAATGACATACGCACTGGGAGTAGTGTGAGGGATAAGTGTGACAGCAGTTGGCAAAACAGTAAAAAAAGAAATGTTTCTGTAATTCAAGTCCGATTTTCTTTTTATTTGTTTGTGCCTTTTCCCCTACTTAATACTGTGTTGTAGCCCCTCGGTTCAGGTTCTTTGATTTTGGCTGCATGGTGGTAGAACTAGCCAGGAAAGAGAATTACAACCCATCTGTAAATTTTCATCCTTTGGGTAACGTTTCAGTCATGACTGCACGCCAGTTGACCTCTGTGATCCTTTTGCAGTTTCTTTCAATCTGCAGGGGTTCTTTGTTTCAGGATCTCTGCAAGTTTCTTGAGCAAGGAGTTGTCCTTGGCACCTTGAGGCGCCTCCTGTTTGAGCCCACAGAGCAGAGCAAGAAATGGTGTGTGCAGAATGTCCCCTCTCTGCTCCTAGCATGCGTGTATTCTTATAATTGTCCTGCATTTGATCGACGCATGGCCTTTGCTGGTTTGCATATTTTTCTTTTTCTCTGGTTTCTTTCACATTTTTTTTCTTTTCCATGATTCCATGAGGGGTTGTCAGAATGGCATCATACACATTCATTCGATTGTGGTTGGTTGTGATTGAGCCTTAGCGTAAGGCATAACTTATGTCAGCTTAAGAAGTTTTTTCACTGGCTTTGTCTTGTGGTGTGTTTGATGCCTGAGGTCTGCACGTAGGTGGAGTTTCAAATATGATACATTCACCCCACTTCTTCATGAATGGGGGAGAAGGAGATTAAAAGAAAGCGATGAGAAAGTTAATCAAAGTGGCTCACATAATTGACCAGTCGGAGCCCATTTTTTGAAGTAGCCATTCTTTTTTTCAACTGCCATCGTGCTTGTTGTAGGTTTGACCTCCGCACTGGTGTTTGTGTGTGATGACCTGAGCTCCTCACTGGACGAGGGGCAACTTCTCACAATGGTGCGTCCATTCTTTATGCCGACAGACGCCTCGGAGGTGTCTCTTGCTCGACTGGCGTACGCAAGCACGGCCTTGCAGCGGTTGCCAGAGCTCAGCAACATCGCTGCTGACAGTGAGTGCAAGTGCTTTACATTGCCACGGCTACCAACCTGCGAGGTCTTGATTATCACCTGCAGTAGTTGTTGATGTGTGTAACGAAGGGCTCCAAGAACTGGGGTAAAACTTTTGAGGTTTCTTGGTTCTTGGCAGTGCTTCCATCTTCCCATGACGCGGACACTGTGTGATGCCTTGCTGCATTTGCCAAGCTGTTATGCTTCTACGTGTGCATTTTGTTGAGTTCAACATGTTTGGCTCATGATTGGCACCTAGCACAGTCTACTAATGTGCCAAACTGTACGACTTCGAACATAGTACTTAACAGGAGGCAACAGAAGGAAGGAAATGCCCTCTGTTTTGCAGTGCAAGCTCATGAACATTGTTCCTTCATTCAGAGAAGGATATGTTCCAAGGAAGCTGCACCTGCCATTTCATTTCTGACTCTTGTTGCAGAAAAGATAACGGCCGCTTTGGAGACTGAGGATGTGGACACCATCGCGGAGTTGCTTCTTGCTGATCTTGGGGAGGCTGCTGGAAAGATTGACCAACCTCTTACTGTGGTGAGCTAACAATTTTTTTTTCCCAAGTACAGTAAAAGCTCATTGCTTTGGCCTCCGTTAATTCGGAAATCCGGATGATTCAAACTGACGGCTCTGTCCCAGCGAGTGTCGGATGCTCGCTAATTCAGACGCAATGGATCTCACACCGGTTAAATCAAATGGACTTCCGAATGGAGGCTGTGTCCAGGTATGAATGGTGCGGCAGGAGATCGTCGAAATAGCTTTACTCAAACCTGAATTTCATGCTGCATAGTCGCTTGCTTACCTCTGACTGCGTGCAATGGCAGGCAGGACGACAAACGGGATGGCCTGATATCGGAGAACACTTTGACAGCATAAGTTCTCTTTGATTTGGCTGCACTAGTTTCATGGAGTTCTGCAATGTTGGTGCCAGCATGCAGCATCAGCTCCAAGTGCAGCTTGCCACTGGCTGCTTCCAGAACGAGTGATAGAGTGCAGGCCTGGTTGTCTGGTAGCCTCGGTGTTGCCTTCAAATTACAGCCAGCTGCATGCTGGCAACATCAACGGTCACCGTAATCTCATACCACATGACGAATTTTCAAGCGGCAAAACACAGTGCAGTGTTGCATGTAACCAGGCCCAGGAAATCTTCGTTTTAAAAAAGTTGCATGTACAGTCGAGCACACATATAACGGCCCCACTTAAGACGAACTTTCGGTTGTAACGAACGAGACCTGCGCAACCGTCAAAATTTACGTTATTTCAATGGCACAAAATCATACGTATAACAAACGTCATTAAGCCCTGCTGATCGGTTACAGCGAACGGACGGCGCTGTGATGCGAGATAACCTGCCTCCAACCTCTTTGTGCGCCCGGCGTGCGGTATGCTTTCCCAAGCCTCATCACGAGCGAACTGCCCGCCTGTTTCGTGCCGCACTTGAGCGAGCTACCCTTTCGTTGCCGACGCGACTTCCAAGATCGCCCTCCCGCCCCTCCTCGCAACTCCACTCCTTTATCCTCACCCTCTTCCAAATCCACGCGTGGCCTCTGCGAACAACGCCGCCGCCGCCAGTATCGATCGCGAAGGCCGCGCACTGTGAAGCAGGCTTTTCGTGGGAGCCAAGAGGTGGCTGCACTGACACTCATGGTCGCCCCTTATTGGTCTCTCCGATGGCGCTGTGCGTGTGCATCCTTAGCTTGATTGGCTTGATTGCCACTGTGCATGCTGCACGCCCACCCCGTCACGCGCTTTTGTCACTCTTGTTGCGGTGCGGACGTTTCGTTGGCTTAGTTCAAATCTTGGGCCCAGGTTGTAATTCGGGATGGCGGACGGGAACACCGAGCCCACTTCCATTGTGTTCAGCTGTAGAGATTATTAAAGCGGCCTGTGCGGTGGTGACGGCCACTGGCTAGCAAAACTGCTTCCGCAAGGGCGGCTTCGTCGACACAGTGTCTGATGCCGAGCCTGATTCTTCGGAAGATGACCAGCCCAGCGGCAATTTGTGGCGGCGTGTCACCAACTCCGACATGGGGGTCATGACATTGGTTGGAATGATTTTATTTCTGTTGATGACGCCGACACCACGGAACAGTGCACAAACGAGGGCATCGTTTCTGAAGTGCGGAACGAGAGTGGCGCAGAGGAATCAGATGAGGATGAAGCTTCGGAGCCAGCACCCATAAGCGTGCCTGTAGCAATGAGCTACATAGATAGCCTCAGACAACTTGTCTATGCCAAGGGCCTCGGCGATAGCACGCTTCTGCTTAAAATAATCTGGAAACCTCAATCATCGGATCTGCGCTGCAAAAAGAGACGATCATCGCGGACTTTTTCGGAAAGAAAAATTTTTTTCGTTTGACAAGCAGCTGTCTTTAAAGCTCTGGTCCACTTACTACGAACTTCGGGATATAACGAGCGGACGCCATGAGATGGTCATGTTTGTTATAAGCGGACTCGACTGCATAGCACAGATGAATTACAAGATGCGCTGAAATGCTACCCATGGGACTTGACTTGACCGCTTAGGTTTACAGTTCTGATGCCACTAACAGCTACTTGCCTCCTGCTTTCTAGACAGAACTGTCAATAATTCACTAATGACATAAGCCATCCTTTGTTGTCATTAAAGTTGCCACAGTGGCTCAGTGGTTGTGGTGCTCAGCTGCTGACCCAAAAGGTGTGGGTTCGATCCCAGCTGCCGCTGTTGAATTTCGATGGAGGCAGAATGCTTGAGGGCCGTGTACCGTGGGATGCCAGTGCACATTAAAGAACCGCAGATGGTCAAAATTATCTGAAGCCCTCTATTACGGTGTCCTTTATTGTCTGAGTCACTTTGGGAAGTGATCGAAAACAAGCGTAGTGCTTCACAGCTGCTGCCTCTGCTTTGATGCACGAGTGTTTGTTAGTTACTGTCAAGTTTTGTGTATGACGTGTGCTGCACCATTTTTATTTGAAACCTTGCAGAAAGCCCCATGTGGATTCTAAGGCAACAAGACGATGCCATCTGCGCTACTTTGGACCTTCTTGCCAACATATTTGGTACAGTTGTGGAGCACTCGGTCAGCAAGGGCAGCAGCCGATCAATTTCGGCAGCTGATGCAGAAGTTGTTCAAGGTGCATTCCTAGCCTTCTTCCTTGCACGTGTGCATGCGTGCTTGCATGCTTGTGTGTATGTGTCCTCATTTTACATAGAAACACACTCATGAGATGAAATGCAAGTGTTCAATTACTTAAAGTTTCAAATGCTGCTTTAGCCAGTTTTGGGAACTGTGGGTACATAAAGCTTAATACAGGGTCATGTATGGCACTTCGCACAAATGAAAGAATGGAGGCGTTGCAGAATAAAAAAAAGCGCACAATGTGCAGTTAGTGAGCTGTGTGTCATCCCATAGGAAACATGTTAGTCTGGTCATCTAAACCGATGTTAACGAGTTTGATTTAAACAAATTCTTTAAGTTTTGTAGTTCAAATAGGATTCAGAATTCGCCTTCATGATTGCTGGGGCGACGTGCAGGTGAGCATGAAGGCATTCCGAAAAGTCAAGCAGCAAGTTTTGGTGCATGTGAAATTTCAGTCACAATTTACTGCAATGTCTCACAGAGGTAGAGAGAAGTCAGAAAAATCAAATGCATTCCAATCTTAAAGTCTGAAGAATTGTTTAACAGTTGTATTGCAGAATAAGCTTTCAAGTTAGTTTCGTTTTGCGAATGCTTCTTTGAAGCAGAACCCGCATTTCAGAACTCGTTCATTTGTGGGAAAATTTGTTGCATTATATTGTACAGTATCCTGAGAGGGTGTTGGAAGTATTGTATATATGTGGGTAAGGACCACATTTTTTTCCACCATTTTGGCAGATTTTGGCCTTTACCTGAAAGCAGAATTTTACTGTTTCGTCATCTGACTATAGTCTGGGGTCTTATAAGAAGTTTGTTTTAGCAGATGTGCCACTATAAAAGGCATATGTGAGAATGCTAAGTGTATCCAAATATATGCTATATGAAAGATTGAATAAAGTGGCCATGCAATGAGAGGACAACTGCAAATGGAACATTTATTGTGGTTCCCCAGGGCTGCCGGGTACCCACCGGAGATAAAATGGGTTCAAGTTTTCTGCTGGTCTGGTGCTCAGCTTCTATAGGGTGAAATGCTTGGGTAATGGGTCTTTGACCCCACCATGAGTAAAAGAAAAATAAAACCTTGTTCCGTGGCGCTCGTTGGCCACAGCTGCCCTTGCGCCATAAAAATTCATTCATGTGTGAAGAAGAAGGGCATCATCCTATATTTACTGAGGAAAAGAAGAAGAGGTAGCCGCACTGCCATCGCTCAGACCGACCGCCTGCTGACCTGAATAGACCAGAGACTCGGTCACCGCCGTGGTTTCGCCGCCGCCTCAGCATTAACCTAAGCCCCCGTTACATTCGGTGGAGGTTCGGTTTAGCATCCTTGTACCACCCTGGACCTGTGCAACCGCACGCTACCGACCCCCGCTATGCCCCGCTATGCCTGAAGCCGCCCACCACCAAGCCGTGCAGGTTGGCTCACTAGGCCTCTGTTCCGGCTCCCTCCGGCAGCGGGACCTGGCACTTTTCAGCGGTACTGACGATCATGATGCTGAAGACTGGCTCACATCATACGAGCGGTTGAGCACATATAACAATTGGGACGATACCACCAAGTTGAACAATGTCTTCTTTTATTTGACTGGCGTTGCCAACCTGTGGTTTCGAAACCATGAAGCAGACTTCTCCACGTGGACTGCTTTTAAGGCGAACCTCACCGAAGTGTTCGGAGGTCCTGCTGTGCGCAAGCTACGCGCCGAACACCGCTTGCGCGAGCGCTCTCAGCAGTCGGGTGAGACGTTCACCAGCTACATTGAAGACGTGGTCAACCTATGCTCGCGTGTACGGCTCGCGTCGTTATTCAGGAAATCCTCTATGTGATTGAATTCGTCATTTTACCAACCTGCTCTCTTGAGATCATCTTGGGTTGGGACTTCTGTCGTGCCATAACGCAGTCATTGATTGTGCTCGTGCTGAACTTGAGTTCTTTGCACTCAGCGGTTCCTCGCCGCTCGATGCCCCTTCTGCTGCTCCTGCCAAAGCCGTCGTTGCTGAAGACACTGAACTGCCTGCCTGTTCTTCTGTTCTTGTGCCCCTCACTTCTGACCTTGTTCGCGACGGCAACATACTTTTTACACCATCGCCCCTCTTTCTGTGCCGCAAGTACCGCTCCATACCTTATGCCGACCTCACTGTGTCAGCTCGCCTTAGCGCGTTGTTCGTGACCAATCCGTTTACATATGCTTCCGCTGTGCGTCGCGGTGAGTGCCTGGGTACCATGCAAATCATTGACTTCATTCTCTACCGCGATGAAAATGACAATTCCCCATCCCTTGACGTCATTGCCGTCAGCCCGCCGGTTCCTGCACCCGACACTTCGTCTCCAGACGTTTTCCTTCCCTCCATCGACGCCTCTCTTCCTGCACCTCAACGAACTCAACTTCTCGCTCTGCTTCATCAATTTCGTTCCTCCTTCGATTCGCACCAACCCGCTTTGACCCGCATGTCGACTGTCGCCCACCATATCGACACCAGTGACCACGCCCCTCTGCGTCAGTGCCCATATCGTGTCTCAGCCACTGAGTGCCAAGTTATTAAAGACCAAGTTGACACCATGCTTCAAAGTGGCATGATCCAGGCCTCACACAGTCCCTGGGCTTCTCCCGTGGTCCTCGTGAAAAAGAAAGATGGCTCTATTCGTTTTTGCGTTGATTACAGCCGCCTGAATAAGGTCACATGAAACTCTTTCGCACATTGATGATGCTCTGGACTGCCTTCAAGGAGCGGAACTCTTCTCTTCTCTCGACTTACGCTCTGGGTACTGGCAGGTCCCCATGGCAGCTGACGACCGCCCTAAAACCTCATTCGTCACCCCTGATGGCCTGTATGAATTTACCGTCATGCCTTTTGGCCTCTGTAATGCTCCGGCTACTTTTGAGCGCATGATGGACAGCATTCTGCGTGGCCTGAAATGGAAGTTGTGCCTGTGTTATCTCGATGACATCACGATATTTTCGCCCGACTTTGCCACTCATCAATCCCGGCTGAAGCACGTCTTAACATTCCTTACGGACGCTGGCCTTCAACTGAACTTAAGAAAGTGTTGATTTGCTGCTCCTGAGCTGACAATTTTAGGCCACGTTGTGTCAAAAGAGGGCGGCCGCCCCGACACCGCCAAACTTCGTGCTGTGACTGCGTTTCCAAAACCTACTTGCATTAAGGAACTGCGCAGCTTCCTAGGCCTCTGTTCCTATTTTCAACGTTTTATTCGCAACTTTGCGGCCATTGCTGCCCCTTTAACTGAGCTTCTCGGGAGCAATGTGGATTGTTCGAGTTGGTCGCCTGCCTGCGACGATGCCTAAAACACCTTGCGCAGTCTCCTCACGGCACCACCTATCTTGCGTCACTTCGACCTGCAAGCCCCAAGTGAAGTACACACGGATGCCAGTGGCATTGGCCTCGGGGCTGTGCTCGCCCAACGCAAGTCTGGATTTGAGGAATATGTGGTTGCTTATGCCAGCCGCACCCTCACGAAATCTGAATCCATCTACTCCGTGACGGAAAAAAAGAGCTTGGCCATTGTCTGGGCCCTTGGAAAGTTTTGACCTTATCTCTATGGCCTTACGCTGTAAGCAACTGCCTCATCACTCTGCTGGACAGTTGCAGCCACTGCAGTGTCCTCCTCGCCCCTTCGACCGTGTTGGCATCGATATATACGGCCCTCTGCCATACACCGCTGCTGGCAACCGCTGGGTCATTGTTGCCATTGACCACCTGATCCGGTATGCAGAAACCGCCGCGCTCCCAGCTGCTACAGCTCGTGAAGTGGCGTCCTTCATTTTGCAGCGCTTTATACTTCGCCACGGTGCTCCTCGTGAACTCCTCAGTGACAGAGGACGCGTATTCTTGTCTGATGTCGTTAAAGCTCTACTCACCGAGTGCAATATCAGTCATCGGACTTGTACAGCCTACCATCCGCAAACAAATGTCTAACTGAACGATTTAATCGCACTCTGAGCGACATGCTGGTGATGTACGTTGCTGCCAACCACACGAACTGGGACCTCGTTCTACCCTATATTACGTACGCCTACAACACTGCTACTCAGTCCATCACCGGTTTCTCCCTATTTTTTCTGCTCTACGGCCGACATCCATCCGCTCGCGTCGACACAGTTCTTCCATACTGCCCTGCCTCAACTGAGTGTACCACTATTTCTGAAGCTGCCCAGCACGCCGAAGACTGCCGCCAGATTGCACGGTCGCTCACGGCAGATACTCGGGGGTGCCAGAAACACCGCCATGACGACGGTCAGCTTGATCCGGATTTCCCACCTGGTTCACTTGTCTGGCTGTGGATTCCTTCCACTGATCCCGGCCTATCAAAGAAACTTCTTTCACAATACCATGGCCCCTACCACGTCTTGGAGCGCACATCCTCCGTGAACTACCTTATTGAGCCCCTCACACCGTCTTCCGATCTTCGCCGACGTGGTTGCGAGACTGGGCATGTCCAACGACTGAAGCCATACTATGACCCGGTTGTGTTGTCGCCACCCTGAGTCGCCAGGATGGCACCTTTTCTCCCCGGGGCCATTGTGAAGAAGAAGAAGGGCATCATCCTATATTTACTGAGGAAAAGAAGCAGATTCTTGGCCGATCCCCCAGTGTGGGTATGTGCCATCTTTTGATAGGCTAACAACAACAACAACAACAAGAGGTAGCCGCACTGCCATCGGTCAGACCAAGCGCCTGCTGACATGAACAGATGAGAGACTCGGTCGCCGCCGCCCTAGCATTAACCTAAGCCCCCGTTACACATGCAACATTTATTGTGGGATCAAGTGAGCAGATGAGTGAGGGCATGAAATAAGCTCTGATAATTGTACTTGAAAACGGCACCAGTCTAGTTTTATTTTTGCGGCATCTCTTCCTCTCTCTTCCGCAGCGACTGATATCTTGTCCTTTTTTGTTTTTGCTTTCCCCCTACCTCTGAGCAATCAAAAGCACAACTGCATGATTAGGCATGCACATGTGTCTGACATCTCAATCCTTCCCTAGTTGTACAGCTAATTTTATGAGCAGCTGCACCACATGCCTTTCCGTCTGGCTCAGGCAATGCCCCGGTGATGCCGATAGTATTTGGCCGCCTCAGCACCTTGATAATGTGTGTTGCGGCTCCGTATCAGTTGAAAAATTCACCTCTCAACTGTTTCAGCCCTGAATCAATGAGCAGCTCCACTTCGTACCTACACGCCTTTTAGTCAGCAGGAGGGCAGCTTGTGTCATGTGGCTTGTGCGATGCCGAGCTCTGGCCGTATCAGATCCCTGCGCCGTGCTCAGCCAGGAGTGAAGGTACTGCGCAGAAGCTACTTTGTAGAGTTGCGCTTTTTGGCGTGGAAAGATTTTTTTTTTTTTCACTCCTAGGAGGTTTTGCGCGGACATTCTGTAAGTACTGTTGTGCAGAATCGCTGTGTGTCCGCCGCGGTGGCTGAGTGGTTATGGCGCTCGGCTGCTGGCCCGAGAGACGCGGGTTCAATCCCGGCCTCGGCGTCGAATTTCGATGGAGGCGAAATTCTAGAGGCCCGTGTGCTGTGCGATGTCAGTGCGTGTTAAAGAACCCCAGGTGGTCGAAATTTCCGCAGCCCTTCACTACGGCGTCTCTCATAGCCTGAGTCACTTTGGGACGTTAAACCCCCGTAAACCAAACCAGAATCGCTGTGGGTCGCAGTTGCTGTGAAACTATTTTTTATTTAACTGAAGGATATGCACAATAGTTCGTCTTATGCGGATTTCTTTTGCATTGGATCCTATGGGAAACCAACCAATTGATCACACATTGTTCACCTCATCTGAGAATTCATCCCAACTGAGTTTGTTTCAAGAGGAGTTAACTGTAGTTCATTGAACCGAGAATTTTGCTGTTTCAGTGTTGGCAATGCTCCTTGTAATATGATGTAATTAGGTCATTCTGGTGCCTTTGCCTTTCTCCCCTATATTTTTTTTTTTTTGCAAATGGGGGGTAGGGCATTTTGTGCCGTAAGCACAACTGGGTTCACCACTCATGGTGTGTAGGTTCTGCATGCAATTGCAGTGCCCCTATTTTTTGCACTTAGAAAGTTTTCTCCAAGAAAGGAAAAAGGAAAAGCACCATCCTTTGACACAGGCTTGCACTGACAGGTTTACACCAACAGACTTCTGATAAGGGAAGTGGAGTACTTATGATGTATTCCATTTTCCTCTGTAATGCCCTACGTCCCTGAGGGTAAATAAATAAACAGATAAAAAATACATATGTAAATGTTTACTTTAAATGAATAATTGAACAAAGAAACAGGTATGTTGCTTAAAGGCCATGCTGGCATTCGTGATTGTTCTGAGTTGAAAGCAGATATACTATATCTCTAAATGCTGAACTGAGTCATTTAGTTTGTCATTATTATTTGACTTCCGTTTGCTTGAACTGAGAACATATTAGGACTCCTCTGCCATTTCTGGCTAAGACCGTTGTTCTGTTTCAATTTCCTGCTTTCCCCAGGTGCACTGTCCGAGCCTGAAACACCAGGTGCACTTCCTGGGTGGCCTGTGGCTGTTGCACCTGGATGCCAGCTGTTGTGCCGTAGCCAGCAGCGGTCACCAGGGGGCATCACTCTCCCTTCCAAAGGAGAAGCTTCAGTCTCTGGCTTTCGCTGTTTCGGCCCAGCTGCTGCAGACAGCCGAGGACATCAAGCGGATCTTGGTTGAACAGAATCTTGGTGGGTATGGTGGCCTGTACAGCAAAGAAAATAAAGGAAGCATGTTTGAATTGTGAAAAGGGACGGGAATCATGGGAGTGCTTAAGGGATACACTCGGTGGTTGGAGGAGCTTCTTGTAATCTAGGTGGTTTGTGACTGAAAAAAGAATGTTGTGCACAGTAAAATGTTTACAGAGAAATGAAAAAGTGGTGGCTGGTTGCAGTGCACACCTTTTAACTCCCGTGATGCGCAGGGCCAAACAGCGAAAGTCATTGATCGGTATTTTTGCAAGAAGTTACATAATGAGGGTGTCAGAAGCAGTGCATTGTATGGTGCACAAGAAGTCTGGCAGAAATATTCTGCAAAAAAGGAAGACATTGGTAGTCAACTCTGCTGAAATAAAATATAATCAAGAATTGTGGATAGGTATGGAGAACACAGAATGCAGAGGCTTATTCTCTGCGTGTGTAGGTCACTATTGCTTCTTCTTTATTTATTTACTCTTTTTTCGATTTTTGAAGCTAAAAATGTTTGATGCCATCCTGCGTTCCCACACCATGTGACCTTATCTAGCACAGAATGGCAGCCGAGCATAGTAGACTATGAGCACCACTAGCGAGAGTTACAACTCTGTTTTTTTGTCCGCATGTGCAGTGCCATCGTGCTGTCACTACTGTCGCCAGTACAAGGGATCCGAGAGCTAGCTGTCAGCCTGGCACAGGCGGCATTGAACTCGTCTCACAAGGGGTGCAGCAGGCCCCATCTTCTTTTCAAGGAGATTGACCAGCATGCTGCAGAAGTGGCCGCTGACACGAAGTACGTGCTTGCTAACCCGAATGCTGGTGTTTCAGTTTCAATGATGACAGCAAGGGGAGGTCAGGGGTGGTGCTCGCCACCCCAAGCAAGTAGTTGGTTGCTTGCTCCATTACCCGACAAGAATTTGGTAGAATTTGGTTACATTAAATTGCAGCTAGTAAAGGGACATTGCCTTCACAATGTGTTCTGTTCATTTTATTTTTATGAGGAGCAATGCTACGTAAGCATCATGCCTATCCCAAGTTGAGTTAAATTGATGAAGTTGGGGAAATTTTTTTATTGGAAGGGACGGTTTAACCAGCTCATTTTTTGAAGTAGCATTTGTTGTTTTTTCCTAATTTGGCACTTGCCTTTGATGTGAATTATTTTTTCTGGCCTGTGGACGATTGTTCCTATGCAGAGTGACAAATTTCTTAGAATGATGATCCACAAATATATACCTTATAATCTCATGTAAGGGCTGCACCCATGTATGGACCACACCTTCAGTGTTGAACTATATAATTGAGAAAAAAATGTGGCTATACTTTTTTTTTCATTCGTGTATGAGCCGCATCTACAAAATTCACTCCCAAATTTAAATAAAAAGTGCGGCCCTTACACAAGTTTATTATACAGTAGCTTATTACAATGCTAGTCTTTAGGGTCCCCGCAGGTGCATTGTGGTGAAGTATGATCAAACTGAAATGCAAAGAAGGTGCCAGAATGAAAAGAAACTTAAAAGGTAAAAAGTACCGTGGGCATTCGTGTAAGGACTGCTCTTTATCTTTGCGATTCTGACGGTGTGCAGCCGTTACATGGAACCCGTGCCCTGTTCATGGGGTGGCACGTTTTTTTATGATGTATTAGCACTTCTGTGGTGAATCTTTTAAGTACATAATGCATTAATTAAAGGTATGGATGGTACAGTGCACAGTGACATGCTATATTGCTTGATAGCCAGCACGAGCCACCTAAAATAAGAAGCTGGTAGGGCACTTTTTTGGCCAAAGTTCCCTTCCCTTCCTTGGCAGAGGTATGTGCCTACAACTGTTGGGGCATAGTACCTTACTGAGAGTAATGATGGTTTGGCCAAAGGTTCGATACAATGCTTAGCTTGTGCGATCTGGAGCCATTGGTGCGAGCTGGCCTTACCTGGGTTGCTTTTCTGATCGCTTTACTAGCAAAGGCATGAAAAACGTCAGTGGTACCTTCATTTTAATGTCAGATTATTGTGTTGTGCTTAACTGGTAGCATGGTTATGCCTTTTATGATAAACGCGACTAGTTTCAAAGCATCTTTGCTGCGACTTCTATGCGAAGCATGCCCAACCGCTAGCGTCTGAGCCAGGCGGGCAGTATGTCATTGCAGGGAAGTACGGCACTAGCATGGGTGCACCCTGTTCTGACTTTTGTACAGCTAGAGATAATAATAATAACGTTCTGCCTTTTTTGGTGTAACACCCTGCTCACAAGTAGAAAGTGGGGCAGTCTGACGAAACAACACGTCATCAGCATGATCGCACTGGCTGTACAGAGTGTCGTAGGCAGGTTTCACCATCTGTTGGCTCCGGGTGGAATGCACCATGTGTTTAAATGACACATGCGTGAAGTGAAATTCTTTTGGCTGACTTTATTTCTTTCTAAATTATTGGCTGCCAAGCCGTGGTTGCGGCCCTTGCACTAACACAGCCCTTACACAAGTATATATGTCAAACGTGCAAGGCGTTGATTAGTGCCAGGACAGCACAGTGTTCCGCATTCCCCGACTGGAGCTGCTTGAAAAATTGGCCATCATTTATGAACAGTAGCTGTTGATGAAGTGTCCGAAAAGCCTTGCTCTGTGTCGTGCCTGCATGCAGGGAGCTGCTGGAGCTGATCGTCACGTGGAGTCATAGCCTGAAGAAGCAGAACACACTCCTGGTGCTCTTGAACCACCCTCAGGTTCCTGTGGCGATGCAGAATGGCATACTCCAACTGGTGACGCACGTTGACTCCAAGTTGTGCGGACTGTTGATGATGACGACGGGGGGCTTTGATTTCGGTGGCAGAAAGCCACTGCGACAAAGGTGCACAGTGGCTGTCATGTTTTTGGTCTGCACGATGTGGGAGTCAAAGACTAGGTTTTTTTTCCCTAAGATTTCACCCCAGAGAAAGCTGAGCACCAGGCCAAGGAGAAAGTTGTATCTGCTAGAAAACTGATGGGTAGTGGCACTGGGTATCGAACCCTGCACCTCCTCCGTACTAAGCAGATGGTCAAGGCCATCACTGCAGTGTTGTTTTTTTTTTACCTATTTTGCTTCGAGGGCTTTTGGTTGTGCCACGTGTGTTAAGGCTGATGTAATGTCTTTTGTGTAGCAAAGTGTTTCAGAATGGAAAGTAAGAGAGCTTTGCTTTGACAGCTTTCTTTTGAGATTGGTTGAGTTGCTCATTGCGGTACTTCCTTGTCTCAAAAGTAGTTTTCATTGGTTGCGTTGAGATAAGGGTTCAGATAGTAGTTTACAAGACATAGGTGTGAGTTGCCTTCCATTCATATCGCCAGTAAAAGCAAATGGCATGCCTCCTTTTGCAGTTTAACTGTACAAATCAATTGTATGCAGCAAGGTGCAGTAAATGCCACTTGGAAGTGTCGCAGTGTTTGAACATTTAGAATGTGCAGGCAAAGTCATTTCGGTATCAGATTTTTTTGTCAATTTTTATCTGTGTGCCTGAGCTGCCTGTTTTGCGTATTTCTGGCCTGGTGAGAGTAGGTAATGTCCTGAAGCTCCACCCGAGCACTGAAAAGCACTCTAGTGTAGGACTCCGGATAAATTTTGACTACCTGGAGATTCCTTAGCTGGTGCTGACATTACACAGTATACTTCAGCAGAAGTGAGGCACTCGGGTATCTGTGCTTGTGGTGAATAGATACCTTCACATTTAAGGGTATAATTTAGCATTTTTATTTTATTTCTCAGCTTTAGGTTGTTGCAAAACACTGGGAAGCTGCTTTGTATTGACATTTTTTTCTGCTACAAAGCTCGCTGTAAAAGCTTTCGCCATTCGCACCACCACTGACAGTGGCATTGGTTGCAGCTTACAAGATGTGGGTGCAGCTTGCCTTTGGTTCATTTTGGTGGTCAGAACAAATGACTTGCCTCCTTGTGTTGGTTAATTTAGTTAATTAAAGCTGTATAGACAGCTAATTTTTGGATGTGTGTTTTCTTCTTTCTAATGATGCGCCAGGCATTAGTATACGTGGAGTACCACATGACATTCACCTACAACTGCTGAATAATTTAAAATCTCATTTCTCTCTCATGCTGTTTTAGTTTCACTTTCAGTGGCCGAATGATGCCAACTTGCAGTTTCAGTTCACACAAGGCATCACAAAAAATGCGAAGTATTCACTGCTTCATCATTTTAATTCGCTACGTTAAAGTTGGTCTACCTCAAGAGCTGGGAAGACAACGCATGAAGCAGCAGCAGTTATCTTACATTTTTTTATGCCTTACGCATGCGAAACTGACATCACAGAGCTGCCGAAACTCAAACCAAAAGAGCATGGGAGGAAAATTATATTATAAATTATTTAGCTGCGGAACGGAAATACCACGTGGTGAGCCATCTATAGTAATGTCCTACACATCACTGCGAAGAAGACAATATGCCACCAAAATGCGTTGTCTATACTCTTTTAATAGACGTGACAGCTGCGAGATGCTTTAAATGCCGCAGCATTTGGCTACAATGTGGGATGAACAGAGATATTTTTAATTTTGAAATGTTTTGAAGCATCAAATACTTGAAAATGTGGTGCGTGAATTGAGTTTAATGGCAAATGCAGTTCAGGAACTATTCAGAAAGCAGCATTGTCTACCTTTACATGGCAGTTTATTAACCTGGTGGAAAAAGAGTTTAATGTTCAGTATAAGAAGATCATTAGTGGATACTTTGGTTTGTTTTGAGCATGCTTGAAGTGGGTGTAGCATATGTATGGTACTGACACAGTGAGATTGTCATTGAGCAACTCTGTGTGTTTGTGTACATCTGTATTGTTTGTTGTCAAGATGGCTACTCCCGCTAAATGGACTTTTTTTTGACGTGATGTAACTTCTGAAGAGGGGACTTATTGACGGGGGAGAAGGGACTAGTGCACAAAGCAGTTAAGCCAGTGTAGGCAGGAGCCACCGACGAATGCCAGCAGCCTAAGCTTGAGTCTCGTGCGGAGGCGACCAGCGATGGTGATGAAATGTGGTTTGGCTGCATGGTCTTCATCATCTTCCTTGCATTTCCATAACATTGGAGAGTGGACTGCAACATGCTATGCTTAAGGAGCATATGAACAAACATATTTTTTTCTTTATGAGCGCTTACTGCCTGAAGACTCAAAAAGGAGAGTGATTATATAAATGGGAACAGGCTTGCTGATCTAACAAGTAAGGTTTACAATTATTTGTTACTAGTGCCCAGGTATGCTATTTTGTGCACTTATTGCATGGGCCCAGACTAGCAACTGGCTAAGGGTCCAGATGCTTTTGTTGCCCACTTTTGTAAATGTGTATGTTCCAAGGTAAATAAAATTGAATTGAAGTGCGCAAGGTACTGATCACGGGGTCCCTGTGTTCAAGTAGAGTATGGCACTGCTACGTCACAAGTGACAGTGACCCTGCTTTGGGGTAGGGTGCATCACATTCTTCTTGCCAGAAGCACCTGCCTCCTTTCACTGTTTGCTTCATAGGTGCATGACTGACTGCCACCCTGCCACCCTCAGTGGGCGTGGGAGCAGCTACGTGATGCGGCTCTTCAATTTCGTCCGTTTCTTTGCCCAGGTTACTTCATGTCTCCAGCTTGGCGCCTTGTACACTTTGGAAGCATGGGAATGCAACGACTCGCCAACAAGTTTCGTCAGCTTTCACGGTGAAGACTTTGACCACCACTGGCAACCCTGCTGGACCGCTTCCTCGTGGATCAAGACATCCGGATCAACTATGTCATCAACACTCGTCGTCGATAAGAACTGCTGGCGTGTCCCGGAACTGTTCAGTGGTGCGGCTACGTGATGCGGCTCTTCAATTTCGTCCGTTTCTTTGCCCAGGTCAGTCATGACTCTTGTCTTTACGCAAGTATATCGGACAATGCCTGCTTGTTGCTGCTCCCACACCCGGGAATACTTTTGTCTTTGCTATGTGAGTGCGTTGTTGTTAAAGAGCTGCTTCTGCTGTCCGGTGATGTGGAAGAAAACCCAGGACCGCGATGCAATACCGGTTCCCACGATGCAGGAGATGACGACGATGCACAGCAGAGGCAGCTAAGTGATATGTCTGGGTTGCTACAGGATATGAATATTCGAACCGCCAAAATGGAGAAAGACCAAGTCTACTTAAGGGGGGACACCCCTCTTAGAACTTTTTTTTCCTTATTTATAGGTGGATCTGGTTGAAGCTTGCACCATTTGTGTAGTTTTGCATGCTGATTTCAAATATCTGATTAGTTTTCTTGTAGATGAAATAGTTTTCAAAATTCCACCTAATTCATGTTGCTCATTTTGAGATGGGCTAATTACTAAACACCCTATGGCATGATGAGAATAGACCTGCCAGAGTGATCTAGAAGGATCATAGAGTGCAACAAGACAAGAATTATTGTGCTAGAAGAATTTCAGCCAAAGTTACACCTAGTCAAACCTTAGTGACAAAAAGCCCAGGTTGGCACCCAAGATTGATAATTAATTTTGTAAATGTTGCCTTGTAATAACTGAACATATTTTAGTCCTAAAGCACTGTCCAAGCGTTTTTCTTTCTAACAGAACAAGAATGAGAGCTATAGCACAAATAGTTTAAGAGATATCGCTCCTCCAAAATTGCAGAACCCTAAAAATTTCAGTTTTGAGAAAACGAGAAAAAACATCTCACAGTATCTACATGTAAATTATGCCAATGATTGATATGTCAACATGATCAGAAACTAGTGGAAAGTGAACTAAAGCAAAAATTAATGGCTTATGCCAATTTCAGCCTAAGTTATGCAATAGGAAACTTTTGAAAGGAAAGGTCCATTTGGGTATCCTAGACAGATAACCTTCTCAATAAATTTGTTGTTGTGGTCATTGGATTTACCTTGGTGTCATGTGACTCACTAGGTTCTCTTTCTAGCAAAAAAAAATTATAGCAATAGCAAGAACAGGACCGGAGATATTAATCTTTCAAAAATGCAACACCACCAAAATTTGGGGATTGTGAGAAGCACTCAAGCCTCACAGCATATTTAATCAGGAAAGAAAACCCCAAGGACCTTTGCATGCTTTCAAAATGCACCAGGAGCATAGTCAGGGTGCATGCTGTCGCGGTGCTTCTTTTTTTCCGCTTTAGCAAAGCTAAGCGAAGCTGCCCGCTTCTTCGCAGAACGTGCGTTACGGCGCAAGTCCTTTCCTTTAGCTCTCCTGGAGACAGTTGCTGGCATGTTCCCGTTGCATTCTTGCAGAATTGCTGTTGCTGTATGCTTGCAGCCGGCATTGAAGCGCAGCACAGCTTCTGCTGTGGCTGCTTCCACAGCAAACAGTGACGAATGCCGCTCTTTGTGGATCAAGGTCCAGATGATCGAGTGGAAGCTCTCGTTTGAATTCTGGGTCTTGCCCCGAATGCACCTCTGCAGCAGGCTCTTCTCTGATACGCGACTGTACACGGGCAAAAGAGCTTCAGCCACATCGCTTGGCAGACTGTACTTATGCTTCGGTTCGGGCTCCTCTTTTGCTTTTGCAGCATTGTGGCGGCACCAAGACTGCTCACCAGTGGGACACAAAGTGTGATTGGGGCAGTCATCAGTAGACGTGATGTGGTAATATGTTGCCATCACGGCGCTCATGGCATCCACATTACCTACATTTGACCTTAGCGCTTGGCCATAATATATAGCTAGCTTGTCAACTAGATCAGCTGTGAGCCTTCCTCTGCCACCAAGACTTTGTTTTCCTGCACCCTTGTGCCTCTGCAAGAGGTTGCGCAAAGCTGCTCCCATACGCTTGTGCACATGGTTTATGCAATCCTCCTTGACTACTTCAATGTAGCCATAGATTTTAGCATATTGAAGGACATTAAACGTGCGACTGTCCCCATCGCATAACATCGTTGTGTAGCGCATGTTGTGGCGCTGTAGAGACCTCTCAAATAGAATTTTGCCTGCCTCTACCTCCATTTGGCCAGCCTTGCAGTTGGTGTTCTTTTGGCACTCGTGGTGCGATCTCCAGAGTTCATAGCCGCCAGTGTTCAGCTTTGGGCCAGTTTCGCAGCCCAGACAAAAGTTTGACAGCAGCACATAATCGAGCACATAACCAGTGAAGAGTTCCACTACGGCACCGACGCCTATATGTGACGAGTGCCCGCGCGTCATCCATGTGCCGTCATAACACATGGCAATGTTCCCCCTGTGTCCAAAACACAAGTCGTCATATACCTTCGCCACTGCCTGCGCGACCTGTGCCATAGCTGCCGCGGCTGCTTGAGTAGCAGCAGGTTGCAGTGTGTTTTTCAAGTGCCGTTGAAACGTCTTGTTGTGCATGCCACGCCGCGACAATTCATTGCTGTCTGGGCGTTACCGGTGGACAGCATTGCTTGACTAGCAAGAATATTGAGCTCGAAAGGATTGCACTTTTTCTCATCGTCAACCCTCCGCAAGTTCCACTCGGCCGCAATCTCACCACAGTTGTCACATAGCACGATCAGTTTCGCGGCGAGGCCATAGCTCTGATCGCTGGTAATCAACCGCACACATCCGCGACACGTTTTGCACCGCACGGCATCCAAGACGACGTTCGCAACGCTGAGGTCAATTATTGCATAGGAGGCTGTTCCGTCTGCGTCTGATCCTGCGGACGCACCACTTGCATCGGCGAACAGCGCGGTCTTTCGTGCCGTCGCCGGCGTTGATTCCAGTCGATCAAGTGTAGACTGCTCACGGGCACTCGCTTGAGTTATGTCACTGTTAGTGACAGGCGCGGTGTCAATTCGTATGCGACTACAATCGGCACCAAGAACACCGCCGTTGTCTAGCTGAGACGGAGAAGCGTCGCCGTCCACAACGTGGCCGTCACGCAATCCCGTACCACGGGCGCTTGCTTGTTGCACAGTATGCAACAATGTCGCGTCATTAACATGTTTTTTTTCCTTTTGCACGCTTTCGCCCGAACTTGTGCACAGAGCTGTACTTCTTCGCGCCTCCTGGCATGGTTCTCGCATTGCACTAGCGTGGTCGGCAGAAAGACAAAATGGTGTCGCCGGGCGTCCGTTTTCCATGGCTAGCTTGCTGGAACCAACCAGACGACGCCATTTTGATCACGTGCCTAAACCGGCCAATAGCAGCGCGCCGCTATTTATTTTCTCTTTCGTTTTTTTGGCGAAGGGGGCGTGTACAGGGTTGCTGCTCGAAAGAAAAATTAAGCCAAAAGCCCGCGCTTTCGAACAAGACCAAAATAGCCGCGGTAGAGCACGTAGTTTCGATGCGCCGGGCAATCGAAATTGGGTGTCGTTTGTCCACAATTTAAAGGGCAATGGGTGTGGTACTGCATTTTTAAATTGCTATAACTTCTTAATTACGTGGGGTATAATGATGAAAATTTGCATACAGATGCGGAATGGTTCAAGGAACACGAAAATTAAAAAATTGAAAATCTGATTTTTGGGCCGATTTTCGGTGCCAAAGAGCCTTAATCAGTACTGTCAATGAAATCAAGAGAAGTCAGGAGGCAATTCAGAATCGTTTATCTGATATTTATAGTAGGCTAACTGTGGTCGAAGGCAAACCTGCTACCAGTGGATCTTTGCAGAAGGAGTGCCAACGATTACGATGTATTGCTGATAGCCTAGCTAGTGAAAATTCGAAACTGAGGGCTAATCAGGCGGAACTTGAATATAGGCAGTGCCGTGATAATCTTCTGTTTTATGGCCTTTCTGATGCCAATTTAGAGTCCTGGGATGAGACTGAAAAAAAACTAGTGAATGTACTTTCATCAGCCTTGAATTTGCCACCGTCGGAACTATCGATTGAACGGGCTCATAGACTTGGAGCTTTTTCTGAAGATAAAAGCAGGCCAGTTATTGCGAAGTTCTCATCTTTTAAAACAAGGCAAAAAATTTTCTTCTGAAGTTCTAAACTGAAAGATAATGACATTAGTGTAGGTGAAGATTATTCTCTCATGACTCGGCAGGCGTGGAAAAAACTCGTTGAATTTGGTATCGCTCAAAAGTCTAAATTCAAACTGCGCTATAATAAGCTTTACATGAACGGTAGGTGTTACTGTTACGATCAGCTTAACGACAGCGTTTCTGAAGTTCACGGTGTTGGATGCCTTTCATCCGAATCGCCCGCAGATTAACGATGCGTGAGGCGTAGTGGGCACCCGTCACTGTCCAATCGCTCATTGTCATTTCTGTATAGTACTATTATTAGTAGTGTTCTGCCTAAACGTGATGAGCTTTGTGCGACTATCGACGCATGTGATGCCGACATCGTTTGCCTTACTGAAATGTGGCTTTCAGCTAAAGTTGATGGCTCGGAAATATTCCATTGCCACAAGCATTTTACCACTTATCGGTATGAAAGGGGCGACAGGAATGGTGGTGGTGTCTTGTTAGCTGTTGCTGACACACTTTTTTCTTCTCCTGTTCATGTTGTTACCAGATTAGAACTTCTTTGGGTTGAACTGCGCACGCGCGTGAAAAAATTGATTTTGCGCGTTTGCTATCGCTCTCTCTCGTACAGTGCCACTTTCATTGAAGAACTTCATGACACTGTTTTCACGATTACCGTTCGCTTTCCAAATGTTCCTATTCTTTTGGTTGGAGACTTCAAATTTCCAACTATTATTTGGTCCAATGTACGTTCTTATGCCGACCCTTCTTCTACGGAGTGCGATGGTGTTTTGCGCTTATGTGCCGACTTTAATCTCTCCCAACTTGTTACTAATCCTCCCCGCATTACATCTTCATCGTCGAACTTGTTAGACCTTGTTCTTACCATGTTGCCTGATCTTGTTGCTCTAACATCTTGTTTGCCGGGCTTAAGTGATCATTGTTTGCTTCATTTTTCATTGAAGTCGTGTCACCACAGCAAAATAACGATTCTAAATACATCCGTGACTACAAAAATGCCAACTTTAAGGCCATAAATCGTGAACTCGCTGGTTTTATCGATGTGTACTTACCGTCTTTTCACGAGCATCCAAACAAAATAAATGGAACCTTTTTAATTAACTAACAAATGTTTGCCCTGGTTTAGTTCTTCACTGAAAAGGCTGTCAAACAAAAAGAAACGTCTGTTTTGTTCCGCCAAACTGTCCAATTCTGTGCTGTGGTTGGATGCTTATCACTCCGCTGCATCTGAATATAAGTCAGGACTAAAACTAGCTAAATAGTCATTTTTTAGTCATACTCTCCCGTCGATGCTATTAAATAATCCCAAACAATTTTGGAACGTGGTTAAGAAAACTGATCCATTTACAATTAATCTTAAAACTTAAGACGATCAAGTAATTCCCAGTGAAATGTGTGCTGATGTTCTTAATGATGTGTTTACAGCTTCTTTTCCTAACGATTTAATTACCACAATTCCTCTTTACCCACCCCACGACTTCTTGTCTATGAACCCCATTATAATGGATGCTGTTGGCATCGAAAAAATAATTGATCAGCTGAAGACGTCATCATCATGCGGAGTGGATAGCATAAACTCGAAAATTTTGAAAAATACCAAAGTGTACAGTGCTATTATTCTTGCTGAACTCTTTCAACAATCTCTTGTGTCTGGCTGTATTCCTAGCGACTGGAAGGTGGGCAAGGTGGTTCCCGTGCACAAGGCTGGTGTCAAACATTCTCGTAATAATTATCGGCCCATTTCACTTCTTAGCATCGCTTGTAAGATCATGGAACATGTCATTTGCGCTCACCTTGCCAATTTTCTTTGCGGCTGTGCCACTGTACGGACCGCTAATCCGCTTACCTTCGTCATGCAGGTCTTTGCTCAAATCATCGCCTTCGCTTTCCTGCCGGTCTTGACGGCCAGACCACCTGGCATCGTACCAGGCATCTGGACGCCACACCAAGAAGGCGAAATTTGTGCTCGTCACCCGGTCGCCACCGACACTTGGGAGCCCCTGGCAACGCCACCTCTCGAAAACTGGACCAAACAAGCGGCGTCGGCAGCCCCATCGTCACCGACAGCACCGTTTGCGTCAGCTATAAAACAGCGACACCCACTTTCGGCACACTGTGGGCTTTGCGGCTGTGCCACTGTACGGACCGCTAATCCGCTTACCTTCGTCATGCAGGTCTTTGCTCAAATCATCGCCTTCGCTTTCCTGCCGGTCTTGACGGCCAGACCACCTGGCATCGTACCAGGCATCTGGACGCCACACCAAGAAGGCGAAATTTGTGCTCGTCACCCGGTCGCCACCGACACTTGGGAGCCCCTGGCAACGCCACCTCTCGAAAACTGGACCAAACAAGCGGCGTCGGCAGCCCCATCGTCACCGACAGCACCGTTTGCGTCAGCTATAAAACAGCGACACCCACTTTCGGCACACTGTGGGCTTTGCGGCTGTGCCACTGTACGGACCGCTAATCCGCTTACCTTCGTCATGCAGGTCGGTGTTCCATATACTCTTTTTGCTAAGAAATCTAGTAATTATTGTCTGGTGCAGCTGCCGAGCCCACAGTGCTGCTTCTGCCTTGCTGTTGAATGTGTCAATGTGATTCGTGCTTTACTATTACTATCGGGCGATGTTGAAACAAATCCGGGACCACCTAATACTGATGCTGTTTTGGCCGAACTGCAAAAGTTGAGCGCTGGTCAGAGAAAACTTATTTCTGAAGTCCAAGGCCTGAAAAATCAACTAGTAACAACAGATAAAACAATATCTGCCCTAAGTGAACGAATTGCGAATCTTGAAACCCAATTTGAGGTAATTAGTACCCTGCGAACAGAAATCGAAACACTTCAAACCAGCACTGCTAGAACGACCCACCAGCTTTCCGAGATAGACACACGTCTGGATGATCTTGAGAACCGCTCAAGAAGAAACAATCTAGTATTCTATGGACTTCCCGACCCAAATGAGAAAGAATCATATGACCAATCAGAAAAAATAATAATCCAGCACTGCCTTGATAGCTTGAACCTCGTAATCGACCCTAAAGACATAGAGCGCGCACACCGCCTTGGCCGTCACAGCATTGACCGCCAAAGACCTATAATAGTGAAGCTGTCTGCTTTCAAAACCAAAGGGGTCATTCTTTCGAATGGCCCTAAGCTTAAAAATACAGATTTCAGTATCGGCGAAGATTTTTCTCGGTCCGTCCGAAATGCCCGAAAACACCTTGTGGCTTTCGCCAGAACCAAGTCAGGACCCTTTTCCCTTCGATACAAAACGCTGCACATGGGACCAAAACGTTATATGTTTGACCAAGACACACAGACCGTGAAAGAAATCGCATAGGAATCATGTCGCCGTCGGATCGCGCGCAAGCAATCACAGGCTACCCGTCGAGTTAATCTTTCTTTTTCCATAATCTACACCAATATACGCAGTTTCCTTCCAAAGCGCGAAGCCCTGTCTAATCTCCTGTCATCTTCAGGCAGCAACATATTAATCTTAAGTGAAACGTGGCTGACAAGCGACGTGACAGATAATGAAATTCTGGGTGAATTGCCAAATTTCAATGTTTACCGCAATGATCGTCAAGGCACACGCGGTGGAGGTGTTCTTATTGCCATTAACAGCCAAATATCTTGTTCTCATGTTAACATTAGTTCAGATCTAGAAATATTGTGGTTAAAATGTTGCGCTCCACCGGAAACAGTTCTACTTGGCGTCTGCTACAGGGCCCCCAACAGCAACCCAGGATTCGCGCTTAACCTGAACGATGCACTAGTCCAAATTACTAAAAAACACCCTGGTGCACAAATTGTTCTCTTAGGCGATTTTAACTACCCTGGCATCGATTGGCAAAACGTAGGACCACTAACCGCCGGTAACCCTGAAGCAAGAGAATTCGTAGATGTATGCCTAAACTTTAACCTGACGCAAATGGTGCTCGAACCGACACGCGTCGCTCACGGATCTTCAAATATTCTGGACTTAATACTGACCAACAACCCTGAAAGCTTATCATCGGTTACTTACCTGCGTGAAATCAGTGATCATAAGGTTATTCATGCCATATTCAAGTTCTCCCCCACATCCCGCCAAACGTTCAAGAAAACCATCCGTATGTACGACAAAGGCAATTACGAAGAAATCAACAACGAGCTAGAAGCATTCCTGCCTTATTTTCAATCCACATTTCATCACCGGTCTGTCAATGATAACTGGTCGATTTTCAAAAAGAAGATCGAAGAACTGACAAACAAATTTATTCCCTCTATCAGCTTTCGAGAAAACCGCCAAAAACCGTGGTTTTCACACAACCTTAAGAGATTAGAAAGAAGAAAAAAACGACTTTATAGTGCAGCGAAACGGAGCCCAGACGCAGATGCATGGGATAGGTACTATCAGGCCGAGGACGCGTATTACAATGCAATTCGCTGCGCCAAACAAGCATTTTTCCAAACTGATCTACCAAAAATCCTAACGAATAACCCCAGGAGGTTTTGGGAAATAATAAATCCGCAAGCAACTCGCATCATCGCTCTAACGAATGCCGCAGGCGAGGATGCCAGTGATACTGAATGTGCCGAAATATTTAATCGCGCGTTTGTATCTGTTTTCACAAACGAAACTGCCTCACCATTGCCCACTCCGCCTACTCTAACACTGCCAGCAATGTCTCCCATCGAAATCACAGCGCAGGGTATCGAAAACCTTATCGACAGAATTAAACTTTCGTCAGCCGCTGGAGTGGACGAAATGAACTCAAAAGTACTGAAAAACACAAAACACATTTCTGCCATTTATCTCTCATTACTGTTTCTGCAATCGCTGTCGACAGGAACTTTACCGGACGACTGGAAGGTGGGGAGGGTCATCCCGGCCCACAAATCAGGTCAAAAGAATTCTCCGCTAAATTATCGTCCCATCTCCTTAACCAGCGTGCCTTGCAAAATCATGGAACATGTCATCTATTCCCATATCATAAACTTTCTAGATTCAAACAGCTTCCTTGATCCGGCTCAACACGGGTTTCGTAGGGGGCTCTCCTGCGAAACCCAACTGGCAATCTTCACTCACGACGTGCATGCTAACCTTGACCGCAACCTGCAGACCGATGCGTTATTTTTAGATTTTGCGAAGGCATTTGACAAGGTACCTCACCAGCGCCTAATACTAAAACTCGCCCTTTTAAATTTACACCCTAATATCCTGCAATGGATTAAAGAATTTCTAGCTAACCAATCTCAGTTCGTTTCTATTAACAACCACCGCTCAAGCGCTCTCCCTGTTAAATCTGGCGTCCCTCAGGGATCTGTGCTCGGCCCACTCTTGTTTCTAATATATATTAATGATCTAGCTTCACATGTGTCATGTAAAATTCGTATCTTCGCTGATGACTGCGTAATCTATCGCACTGTCACTAACATTTCTGATCAAATGGCCCTTCAAAACGACCTTAACAGCGTCCATAAATGGTGTGACCTCTGGCTAATGACGCTAAATGCTAACAAATGCAAACTCATTTCCTTTCATCGACAACACAACCCTCTTATTTTTTCCTATGCAGTTGCTAACTCGTTTATAGAAAGCGTCCAATCGTTTAGGTATCTTGGTGTCACCCTCTGCAGCGATCTTTCTTGGCGAACACACATTACCACAATCATATCATCTGCTAACAGATCTCTAGGATTCATGAAACGTCATCTTCGTCATGCGCCGCAACACGTGAAGCTGCTCGCTTATAAAACCCTCATCAGACCCAAACTTGAGTACGCCAGCCCCATCTGGAGCCCACACCATGCATACCTAACAAATGCACTCGAATCAGTTCAGAACCGCGCCATTCGTTTCATTCACTCTGCATATTCATATACCACCAGCGTTTCAGCTCTGAAGAAGAATTCCGCTCTTGAAAGCCTCGCAGACCGCCGCCGCATTGCCAGCCTCTATTTGCTCCACAAGTTTTTCCATAGTTCTCTAAATCAACCACCCTACATTACTCATCCGAACCGCATATCTCACCGCACTGCCCATCCGTTTCAGATCGCCCGCCCTGTGTCGCGTACTGCAACTTTTTCAGGTTCATTTTTTCTCCGAACTGTTGTGGACTGGAATGGCCTCCCCACCGATATCGCTGCCATCACACACCTGTCTGCATTTTCAGATACGCTAAGCAATTATTTCAAAGCAATGACTTGTACTTGTTGATCAACATATTAACCCACCCCTTATGTAATACCCCCTGAAGGGGGTCTTTAAGGTGAATAAAGTGAAGTGAAGTGAAGTCAAATTCTTTTTTTCAGTCATTGCCAACACGGGTTTCGTAAATTATTCTCATGCGAGATGCAACTTCTATGCTTTACACAGGATCTCCATTTCATTCTTGACCGGGGTTCCATAGCTGACTGTATACAGTAGCCGACAGGGAATTCGGACTCCAATAATTCGGACTTGTAGGATATTTTGGACTTCGATGAGGCACCGTCAGTTGCCCCATAGAAGCGCATACATATTTGCAACGGATATTTCGGACTTCAAAAGTTCGAAGGTTTGATTTTTCGGACTAATTTCAGTTGCCTGCGGGCCAAAATCGGCCATCTTACCGGCTTTTTCGCCGGCGCAAAAGGTGCCATCTTGGGTTGAGGTGGATTTATGCTGAGGTTGGCTTGGCTTGACACACATTTGCAACCTCATTGTTGCCAATAGAGGTCCCTGCGATCTCTGACACTTCGAGGTGGCAGCCGGATTGTCATCGCCGCCAACTTGCTTTTGTCGCCGACGTCGTCGCGGGCAGTTATCGCTTGTCCCATATGTTGAAAATTGGTTGTTGAGGGGAAGGAAATTGTGCCGGAGCTATCTCACATCTTAGCGGGAAGGGATAAAGGAGGGACTGAGAGAAGAAAGGAAGAAAGAGGTGCCGTAATGGAGGGCTCCGGAATAATTTCGACCACCTGGGGATCTTTAATGTGCACTGAGATCGCACAGCAGACGGGCGCCTTTGCGTTTCGCCTCCATCGAAACACGGCCACTGCGGTCGGGTTCCAACCCGGGTACTCCAGATCAGTAGCCGAGCGCCCTAACCACTGAGCCACCGCGGCGGGACTCATGCGTTTGCCATTTGCCGTTTCGTCAATTGGGTTTTTCTGACCCCGTTGACCGAGTGGCGCTCAGTCTTCACGAAGTTACATCTGTTCGCCGTTTTGTGATTGCGTCCGGCGGTTCCGCAGCTTTGAAAGAAAAGTGCCTTATCTTTGCGTGTGTTTAAAGGGACACTGAGGAGAAATTGAAGTTGGCTTGTATCGATAGAATAGCAGCCCCTGATCACAAAAATGCCATTCTTACTGAAAACAAAGCTCTTGTAATGTAGAAAATAGCAAGAACCAAAATACAGGTGTCGCCGCCACAGGCCAATCTCGCAAGTACAAGCGTGATGACTTCCTAGGACAAGAGGCGCCACCTTGGAGGAATTTTCCTTACTTCATGGAAGCCACGAATCTCTGAGGCTGGCAAAGGAAGGTTGCGCACTGCACCGCTAGCCGTCAGAAATCACGGAGTCTGCGTTTACGTCACGTATTACGTCACTCCGTTCTGTGTTGTCATAAGAGTTCTCCGTGTCGTCATAAGAGTTCTCGAGTTTGAATCAGAGCGGCGGGAAAAACTTTCTCAACTTAGAATCCAAATTTTTTTGAAATAAATGCATCTTTCGCGCCCGGACAAGCGGCAACAAAGCCATGAAATGCCGAAGTATCAGATTTTGCTAACAAAAAAAAAATGATAGAGTTCTCCTCAGTGTCCCTTTAATGAGCGGTGTGGTGCACACTCGGGTTGTGGACAGCATGGTCCCGCCGGGTCAGCCAAAGAAGCGTGGGAAGTATTCCAACTAAATGCGGTGACCTTGCTGCCTAGCATGTACAGTGAAAGCACAACCTTGGCGCAAATTGTTGCCAGCAAGAGAAATTTTCCGCAAGGTAAAATCAGTGACATTTTTAAGGTGATTTCATCTCATTAAAGTGATTTTTTGTACTTCACGGATTTTTCGGACTGTTCGATTATTCAGAACATTTTTCGGGTCCCTTTGAATCCAAAAAATCAGTCGGCGACTGTATTCTTCGATTTCTCCAAAGCCTTTGACAAAGTCTCTCACCAATTACTACTTTTCAAATTAAATAATCTCAATCTCGACCCTAACATCGTCTCGTGGCTTCAGTCTTTCCTAACTAATCGTTCTCAATATGCGACTGCTAATAAATCCAACTCCCGTTACTCTCCAGTGGGCTCAGGCGTTCCCCAGGGTTCTGTCCTAGGGCCCCTACTTTTTCTCATTTATATTAATTACTTGCCTAACAACATTGCTTCTTCCGTATATCTTTTTGCCGACGATTGCGTTATTTACTGTGAAATTAACAGTGACTCTGACACTTCTGTCCTTCAACCAAGTTTCAGAATGGTGCAAATTATGGCACATGGAACTTAACAATAATAAGTGTAAACATTTGCGTCTTTCTCGACGTAACACTGGAATAGCCACTTACGACCTTAATAATATCCCTCTTGAAACTGTGTCGTCGTATAAGTACCTTGGTGTGCACATATCTTCTAATCTTTCTTGGAATCTGCACGTGGAATTTATTGCTAACAATGCTAACCGCATGTTGGGGTACCTGCGCAGAAACTTCTCCCTTTCTTCTACTTCAATAAAATTGCTCCTATATAAAACACTTGTTGGGCCTAAATTGGAATATGCAGCATCTATCTGGGACCCTGACCTGTCATCATTAGCTACTGAAATCGAATCTGTACAAAACCGTGCGTCACGTTTCATACTTTCCAGTTATCGCCATATCTCCAGTGTTACTGCTATGAAAACTACTTTATCATTGCCACCTCTTTCACTCCGCAAAAAAATTTCGCGCTCATGCCTATTTCATAAGATCTATTACTACAAAACCCTTCCTTAAGAGCTGGCTACTAACTACCCCTACATATGTCTCAGGCCGCATTGATCATCTTCGCAAAGTAGGTGTTCCGTCATTCCATACTAAACATGCTTTTTCTTCTTTTGTCCCTGAAACTTCTGACTGTTGGAACCACATTCCCAGGCACATTGTCGATATTTCTAATCCAAGTTCTTTTAAGACTGCCCTATGTAATCTTTATTTGTAGGTTTTAGTCAGTTTTGTTTTGCGTTCGTTTTCGTTGTCTTTTTGCTGTCTTCCGGAAATGATCTCTTTTTTTGCGAATTGCTGTTTTTTCCCCTTTGCCTTCTCTTGCCTTATTTTGTGTTATGTTTTGTTCATTTTTCGCCGCGTTTTCGTTTCTTCTATTTTGCTTTTCTGCTGCACTGTATCGGACCCAATGTATGTCCTTCCCACTCCCCTTTTTAATGCCTTCGGGCCCTGGGGGTATTTGAGTAAATAAATAAATAAATAAATAAATTCCAGGCTGCCTTGTAAGCAGCTGTGAAGTTGATCTCGACAACCCTTGGTCCAGAAGACCGTGACGGCGCACTTGCGACACCGCTGCCCTTCAGTCAGGCGCTACTGCTGAGGGCCTGCTGTGCCAAGTACAACACCCCCGGGTAACCCGGCTGGTCGATGTGGAGGGAGCAGTGGAGGTGCTGGAAAAGGTGCTGCATCGGTAGCCACCGTGGTGCTTCAAGCATTGAATCTTGCCTATTGCTAAACACCTGCTCATCTTTGAGCAGGTTTTTTTTTTTGCGCTTGTGGGTTCTTTATTTTAGTCAGAAGACACGACCTGCAGCATGGCTCCTTAGAATGGGTCCTGCAGAACCTTTTGGTTCCTTGGAGTGCTTTTTTAGGTTCCGTGAGCACCTGAATCTATGCATGTTCCAGCCCCTTTCTTTTACATATTTCGTTTTGAGGACTGATCATACTCTTAAGTGCTCCACAGCAGGAGCACCTATAAATTCATGCGTGCCTACAAGTACTCACAGCAGGTTCTAGCATTCGGCAGCTAGCCAGTATGTTCTTTTTTGACGGGTGATGCATCTACATGCCCTTTTTTGCATGCATCTTAGGCGCAAAGAGATCTAAGCCAAGAAACAAGGGTTTATTAGCATCTTTTGGAGTATGGAGTTCTGAGGGGTTAAAATGATTAGGTATCCCTGATTGCTACTCTTATATAAAAAACAACTAGTTTGTTAAGTGCTTCTGCACGCAGTGAGACTTCTGCATTCCACAATGTGCAGGTCAGCAAGGATTTGGTGAAGAAGCTGCCCGAAGAAAACCAGGCCATGCTTCTGGACACCTTGGTCGACTTGGCCCTTGACACCCCACCTTCTGTTCAGCACTCAGCTGTCAGCGGAGCACTGCGAAAGGTATGCAAGATCTGCTGAGCTGCACAAAACTTCCTTGCTTTCGTGGTTCTCTTTGCTGTGTAACCATGCCACACAGGCACAGAAGTATACATTGAAACCTCGATAAATCAGCGTCGGCTGATTCGAGATCCCGGATAATTAAAAACGTTTCTAAGGTTCATTAGATTGTAATGTAAGTTCTACCAAATAATTTGAGCCAGCATCTTGCTCTGGCTCAGTTAATTCAAAGACTGGTGCTATGTGGGAACCACCAAGTTTGCCGTCACCCAGACTTGGTAACACCTGAGTTCTGCTAGTAACACAATGTCATACCGCTTATTTTAGAGCGCAAGGCTACATTAAGTAGCGCGATGTCTAATATTGTACTTTTCACTGCTTCCCACACCATTGTGCAGGTAGTGGCAGCACTGGTGCGCAGCACGGTGACATTGTGCTGGTCATGGCGACCCTTTGTGGTTCACCGGTGCCTGATCAGCATTTGGTGGCATTAGGTGCCGGCACCAATATAGAATATAGTTTTCATCTCTTGCACCTCGTGTGGTGCACCGAGTTCATCGAAACAAAATACGCTGTGCTGTGCAGTGCCTGGATAGTCGAGATAGACTGCATACACACTCTTCTTGTTGCTTCTCTTGAACCAACAGTTGCTGTTTTGCGCATGCACCTTAGTTAAAGCTGCTCTGCACCATTAACTTGACGTATCTGACCTTGGCCGCTGCCCTCAAGTGCGCTGGTAACATTGAAAATATCCATCAGATATCGAAACCAGCCTGACCAAATTTTGGGCAACCGGCAGTGATGTGGCAACCATAATGAGTCCAAATGAGCTCCCGATGTAGGAAGAGTTGTTCGTTTAACTTCAGCCGCAGCTTTACTGTGTGCAGTCATAGCGACTCTTAACAGTGCCACAAGCGGTTAGACAACATTTTGTACTTGCCTCCTTTGTTTACCTTCAGGTTTTGACAATTCTTAAACCCACCTAATTAGAATATGTTGCATTCTGACGGGCTTCATGTTAACAAGGTTCTACAGCAGCATTACAGTGGACTCTGGGTAATTCAAACTCGTGTAATCTAGAAAGTGAAAAAACTATTTTTCGAATATTCGGCTCTTATGATAACTGTCCTCCTAAAAAAAGATTTTCACGAACTACATATAATATTAAGAAACTTTTGGTCCTCTTGGTGGGTTCAGATTAGCAGCAGTTGACTCTAGCCCTCTCATGCCCTTAGCTGTAAAGTCCTTCGTTGTCAGGTTGCGTGAGCAAGCTCAATGACATTTGGCATGAGGCATCTACAGTTTGATAAATTTATCTCGGCTCTTTCGCTTATGGATTGAGTACTGTTCTGCAGTTGCAGTCTCTTACATGCAGTAGCATATTATTTAATTTCCAGCAGCATCTTATCAAGCAGCTAAAATTTTATTCATAACTGTCAAATGAGGCATCTCCACAGCACACTTGATGATATAGGCACCGTTTCTGCTTGCATCTCCGACTGGTACTGTTTTGCTAGTGCACTGGCTTAAAACTAGTTTTCCAGGTTAAAAAGAATTTTATTCTGTGAAAGTCGATTTTAGTATTGCAGTATTGGTGTGAATGGATTCAAGCTTATGAGTAGCTTTCATTCTGATAAATGGCATTAATTTGGGATGTGTAATGCAGGCTTGGAAAATAAACATCATTTCTTTCACATGTTAGTCACAGGTATCCAATGTATGACATTAGCTGTATGGACGCCTCATAGAAGTTCCTAATTTGACTGGGGCTAGAGTCAAATGCTTCATGAAAATCTGCTTGCTCATTCGGCACCTCTGCTCAAGTTTTTGTGAAATGCATTTTGTTTACTTCACTTCTCGTTAGCTCCTGATCTGGAGTGAAATTTAGTGGATAGCTGCTTTCCTGTAGAGTGCTGAAATCAGCTTTGGTTCAATCTGCGTTGATTTGGCGTATCCGTAAGCTGATGTTTGGTGGTTGATAAATGCATCATTAGCTCCATTACAGGTAAAGAATATTCTTGCTGAAATTGGCCTTTGGACTTCCTGGTGTTTTGCTTATTGAATCTAGACAGCATTGCTGCTGCGGGATAGTTGGGAGGTACAGTAGGGGGTAGTTGCTGATAGAGGAGGAGCACAGAAAACAATGCAGGTGAAGGGGAGAATGAGATGACACCTACACCTTGTGACAGTCATGATGCTGCAGTCGAGCGGCAACATTTGTTTTACAGCACAGAGAGTTCGCCTTTGCCTCGTAGCACTCATGGCATTCAAGCGTTTCCTGTGTGTTCTTGCAGGTGTGTTTCTTCGGAAGCCTTCTCGTGGAACCTCTGCAGCGTACTGGCGTGTCACAGCAGAGTCCAGCCCGGACGGTTCGGGAGGCCAAGAAAATGAGGTGACTAGGCTGGTTTCTTGGTTGGCTTTGAGGTTCATTTCTTCGGTACCAGCGCTTCTGTTTGTGAATTGAATTGGCGATTTTGAATTAAACTGATGCTTGTGTTAAAGTAAATGAGCTTGCCGTACTGGTGAAACGTAGTTGCATGCAAGTTCCTGCCCACTAGCCACTTAGTAGTAAAGATAATACAGACTGCCAAGCAAGCTTTTTGGACGCCAGAAATTTGAGGTTGCAGAAGTTTCACACTTTTACATGCAAACAGTTGCTTTTTCTTAGAGCCGACATGTGTTCAAGGCAAACCTTGTGAACAAAAAGGAGGTTCCAAGGTTCAGTTTCTTGTTTTCTAACTGGCATACTTTACTTAGAACAGGTAGTGATTGCTGATCAGGACCATGAGAGGGAAATAATTAGAAGAATAAGAATGAGGTGGAGCGTATGTGGCTAGTTCTCTCAGATAATAAATGGCAGTTCACCAATATCCCTCAAGAGAAAAGTATGCAATAGCTGTGTCATATCGGTATTCACCTAGGGGGCAGAAACGTGGAGGTTAACAAAAGTATTCAGGTCAGGTTAAGGACATTGCAGTGAGCTATGAAAAGAAAAATGATAGGTGTAACATTGAGAGACTGGAAGCGGGCAGAGTGGGTGAAGGAACAAATGCGGGTTAATGACATCTTAGTCGAAATCAGGAGGAAGAAGTGGGCCTGGGCAGGGCATGTACTGCGAAGGCAAGATAACCTCTGGTCTTTAAGGGTGACGGAGTGGATTCCAAGAGGAGGCAAGGGTAGCAGGGGGCGGCAGAAAGTTAGATGGGCGGATGAGATTAAGAAGATTGCCGGAATACGGCGGCTGTGGATGGCAAAGGACAGGGTTAATTGGGGAGACATGGGAGAGGCCTTTGCCTTGCAGTGGGCGTATTCAAGTTGGTTGTGATGATGATGATGGTGGTGGTGATATTTTAGGCATTCTTTGCAGGGCACGGGAGTAGCTATGTTGGCTTTTCTGCTGGCCAGCTATTAGCCTTAGAAGGCTTTCACTCTGCTAGGGGTTGTGGCCTCACTTCCTTTTACAGTGGTGGCTGTAAAATAGCTACCAAGAAATGGGAAAAAAAAAATTTGGAAAGGAGGCTCTGGAAAGGGAGAGGGCAAGGAGAGGTATGTGGCAGGGATAGGTGCTGGAGCAGAGAACGACAATTCTGTATATGAAGGGGCCGCAACAGAAGCGACTGAGCGGCACATGTAGAGGGCGCCGCTGTGCATAAGTAAATCCTATGCCCCGACATGGCAGAGAGGCCCAGAGTGTTGACGTTATACGTGAGTCATGCTAGCAGGAGTGCCATAGATAAAGAGGAACCACACTGTGTGGAAGTTCGGGCTTGTGGTGCATTGTGTAAGCTTCCTTGTTTTGCCCTAACAGTATTGTAGCCATGGTTGTTTGTTTGTTTCAGCAAAGACTCAGTGTAATTAGAGAAGCATATTTTGACACTAGCATCACTCTCACTCGTAATAAGCGAATGTTTATTATAACTGCGGCCATTGTATGTGGGCTCGACTGTCTTGCTTATCTTGAAACTTCCATCTAGCAACTTCGTAGTGTTTGAATCCCAACTGCTTTCGCAAAAATCTGTGTTCCTGCTTTCGCCTGCTGGCAGGCTCATGGATGCTTCAGAAGAACAGGACCCAGCAGAGTCTCCACAGTGGAAGCGCGTCCTCATCCTGCTGGAGATGATCCAGAGCCGAAAGTCGTTAGAAGAGGTCATGCTGCTGGTTGGGCCACTTTATGCGCTGCTCAAGAGGTAGAGTCATTGCATATCCTTGTTCACTTGCTGCATTACATTGGCATTGACAACACTTTTAAGTGACACAGATCTTGTCTCACGTTTGTGATGTTAGAAAGTGTGCATTTTTTAATATATTTTTTCATCTGCCTCCTCTTATCATCATCACCCCCCATCGTGACCCTTTTTTTTCTCTTCTTCCCGTTCCCCAGTGCAGAGTAGCAGGCCAGATATCTTTCAGGCCAACCTCTCTGCCTTTCAAGTCAATAAACCCTCACTCTCTTGGCATTGATAGAGAACTGCTTTGTTAACACCCTTTGTGTCCTGAAACCATGTAGCTTGGAGGAGTTCTTGTGCAATGGACACATTGGGAAACTTTTTAAGAGGTCTCTGCTTCTGTGCTTAGTGATTTGACGATGATGGATTTTTTATGGCGCCAGGGCATCTGTGGCCAAAGAGCGCCATGGCACAAGGTATTTTCCTTCTACTCAAGGTGGGATCAAAGGCCCATTTCCCAAGCATTTCACCCTAAAGAACCTGAGCACCAGGCCTGGGGAAAGCTTGAATCCATTGCATCACCGGTGTTACGTTTCGCCTACGACGCGCGGTATAGCCGCGCGGATGCAACGGACGCCGGGGCTTCGTTCAAAGTGGCGGTCATTTTGACCCGTTCATCGCTGCCGCAACGCCTCCCGCCAAGCGCGTCCAGGCAGGTTTCAATGCCACGTGTCTTCGTGTGTGCGTGTGCATGTTGGTGCCCACGCTTGTCAAAGCGCGGCAGCCGGGGAGAGGAGCTCCCCAACTGGGAGGCGAGGAGGTCTGACCGGCGCCGGCCCGGCGGACGCGCACGTCACGTCTGAACATGTCCGAGCGTCGCCGTATCGGGCGCCTCATCCCGAGCCGTTCCTTCTTGCCCTCGACTCCGAGGGTATAAAGGCAGCTGCCCCGGACGCCAAAGAGAGACTTCGATTTCTTTCGTCGCGTAACGTGGTCGCCCTGACCGGCTGCTCTTTTGCGATGCCAGAATAAACAAGTTGTTCTGTTGGCAGTCGACTCAACCTTTGCCAGGACCTTCGGATGTTTCCAGCTGTGCCCCAGGCCGCCAGGCCAACGCTACCCTTGGGGCTTGCAACCCATTTGCAACACCGGTGGGCACCCTGCGGCGCTGGGGCTCTGTCAATGTTTTGAGAAAGAAATAACTGGCATACAGTTGCGCTATGCTATCTAACGCGAGAACCCAACAATACCCGTCATGCTGTGCTATGTCCCGTATTTACTCGAATGTAACACGACCCCGATTGTAACGTGAGGGTCAACTTTTAGGGTGTGAAAAAGGGAAAAAGAAAACTATGATTGTAACGCGAGGGTAGACTTCAGGCGTGCGACAGAAAAACCGAAAGAGCCTGAATGTGACGCGAGGAACCGACATCGCACAGTTCTGAGGGTCAAAGACAACTTTATTCAAATACAAGCCAAACAGGCATTCCTATACACCGTCATCCTCACGGCAGTTGTTGCCGTCACTGTCATCATCACAGCTTGACTCTACTTTGTCACTAGCTGCCTCCCACAGCAGGTCGTCCTTGCTTCCGTGTAGAGCATTTGAAATTGAGCATTTCTTAAATGCGCGGTAGCCCAAATCATGAGGCAGCCCTTACCAGGCTGCTGAAACCCAGCGGGCAACGGTAGATGCGCTTGGGCATTTCAGCCTGCCTGCAGGTGTTGTTGTTGATCCGCTTTCAATCCACTCCCAGTATAACTGTCGCAAGCGATCCTTCAAGGGCTTGTTCTTGCAAACGTCCAGAGGCTAGAGAATGGAGGTCATGCCACCCAGTATAACAACGAGATGCGTTTGGTCACGCTGTAGCTTTTGTTTGACGCCGGGTGTCAGGTGACCTCGGAAAGAGTCCAGAACCAATATTGCTTCCGGATGCAGCAATGCGCCTGGCCTTCGGTCCCACACGCTTTGAATCCAATCTATGACAAGATTCGAGTCCATCCAACCTTTTTCGTGACAGCGCACAATAACGTCTTTCGGGAAAGTTTTCTTCAGGATCGTCTTCCGGCGAAAAATGATGAATGGAGGGAGCTTGCGGCCGTCAAGCAAACATGCCAGCATAACGGTAATCCGATTTTTTTTGTTGCCTGTGCTTCTAAGGCGAACTTCATGCTCGCCAGACTTGTGCACTGTTCTGGACATAGGCATGTCCAGATACATGGGGTCTGGTCGGCATTGCCGATATGTCCAAGTGGCATGTTGATAGAGCGACGAAGATCGATGACGTAGCGCTGGAACTCTCGAAGTTTTGATTCGAAGTCCCCGGGCAGCTTCTGGCAAATAGAAGTCGTGCATCGAAGGGAGAACCCGGCCCTTCGCATAAACTTCTGCGCCTAGCCTCGTGATGCCTTAAACTGGTTTTGGGCCAAAACCGTGTCCCGCGCAAGCTCTTGTGCTTTGCACTGAAGCATTTCAATGCTTACTCCAACTACAGTCGAACACGGATATATCGAACTCGAAGGAGATCGCGAATTAATTCGATATATTAAAAATTCGATATAAAAAAATACAGGCCCAGAGACTTTACCTGTGGCGGACGATGACCTACCGATCGGAGCATTCAAGAATGACAACTTTTTTTCGCACACACGACGCAACGTAATGCTTTATTTGCGTGAAAAAAAAAATCGCTTATGTTCGTCTGCTTCTTCGCCTTGCAAATGAAATGTTCAGGTGCGAAAGCCCGGTTCCTTCCATGTCGCCGCAACAACGGTGAATCAAGCTGAACGCGGCCGCCACTTCAGCGGTAGAGTACGAGCGTGTAGCCGCCCCCTCGTCCGGACGATCTTCGTCACCACTCGAGCTGTCGGCCTGGGTCCCTGCGACTGCAGCTACATAGTCCTCGTCGGCGAGGCTCGCAACAGCCTGAACATTGCTGTCAACGTTCACAAAATCGTCAGCAGACACTTCGGCTGGAACGGCAGCCGGGAAAAGGGACAACTCGCGAAACGCGTCGTCCATGCGCTCGTTGTCGCCGTCGCCGTCTTCGCAGGTTTCGGGAAGTTTGGCCGTCACGAGGCCTGCCTTCCGGAAGCAGTTGGCCACGGTATCCTGCTTCACGTCTCTCCAGGCGCCCGTCATCATTTGAATGGCCCCCAGCAGGTCAACCTTAAGCTCGGTGCCCATGCGGAGGTTCACCAAAAGCCTATCAATGAGTCGCCTCCTGTAGCCGACTTTGAACGACTTAATGATGCCCTGGTCGAGCGGCTGCAACTTCGCTGTCGTGTTCGCCGGCAGAAACTTGAGCGCGATGTTTTCGAGCTCGCAGGTGGTGTGATGGGCCGAGCAATTATCGACGAGAAGGCAAGCGTGACGCCCCGACTTGCCCAGTTCAGCGTCCCACGCTTGCAGCCATTCTGTAAACAGCTGACGCGTCATCCACGCCTTCTTATTGAAGGCGTAGCGAACGGGGAGCTGCTTACAGTTTTTGAAGCAGCGCGGTGCCCTTGCTTTGCCGATCACAAAGGGCTGGAGCTTTTGAGAGCCATCCATGTTGGCAGCGAGCAGAACGCTCACGCGGACTTTGCTCATCTTGCCCCCGTGACACGTGCTGCCCCGGACGTCGAGCGTCTTGCTGGGCAGCATCTGCCAAAACAACCCGGTCTCGTCGGCGTTGAAGATTTGCGCGGGTGAAAACTTCGCGCAAATTTCCGGCCATTCCTTCGAAATCCACTGCTGGATATCCTGGCTGATGACGGCTCCGCTTTCCCCAGAAATGGTTTTGCCAACTATCTTATGGCGGTTCTTAAACCTCTGCAGCCACCCTGTGTTGTCGGCGAAGTTGTCATCACCGAGTGCAGCGGCAAACCATTTGGCTTTAGCCATTAGCATTGGGCCATCCACCGGAATGTTCTTAGCCCGCACCTCTAAAAACCACGCATAGAGAGCCTTTTCAACTTTCTCGTGGGCAGGAGCGCGCACACGACAAGCTCCCGACGTTCGTTGCTCCGCCGCTTTCGACTTTATGTCCGCCTTGTTTTTTAACAAAGTGCTTAGAGTGCTCCGAGGAATCCCGAAGTCGTCTGCCACCGTCGCACTTTTCTCGCCTGCCTCAACACGCTGAATGGCTTTCAGCTTTGTCGCAAAGTCCAGGTTCTTGCGCTTCTTGACGCTGCTTGTGCTTGCTGCGGCCATTGCTTCCGCGTCAGCTCACCACGATCCAGTCACACACGTGTCGTGAGACGCACGCAAAACAATATTGAACACGAAACACAAGAACGCGCACAAAACAAAAGAATTCACGTGCGCAGCTTCCGCCAACAAAGCGCTCGCGATGGCGACAGCGACGTACGAAAGGCACGAGCTGTGGTTGGCTGAGCAAAACTCATGAAAAAGCAACAAGAAAAAAAAAAGGCAAAAGGAGGAGGCCGCCGGCGCCTTCTTTCCTGGCTACCTTTTCCGAGCCGATCACTATGGTTACGCGGGGGAAGGATGAGAGACATTGGGAGAGAGAAAAAAAAAAAAGCTGTTCCGCAAGTCGGAGAGCGTGCACAGCGGGAGTACAGTCCAAGCCTCCCTCCCCCTCGCTCTCACATTTTCCGAGCCTTTCAAGGGAGGCGCGGAGCTCGCGGGTGCAGCGAGTGCCGAGATCGCGCGGCGTTCTATATATCCAATGGCGGATAAAAATATCGTTCGATATAAACGTACGAATTTCTATACTTTTACACAGAATTTTCAAGGGGATAATTGACGAGTTCGATACAGACAATAATTCGATATATGTGGGTTCGATATATCCGTGTTCGACTGTAGTCGGGAACGTTGCTCGCTAAGGAACTCTGCATGGCGATGCTCCAACTCTGGGAAGCGGCCTTTCTTGGGCCTTGGAAAGTCTTTTCGCAGGCTGTTGCAGTTAAACAATTCCTCACGATGTTTCCTCCATCCCCTGAACGTTGATTCGTTGACGTCCAGACGTCTTGGAGCCGCTGAATTTCCCACTTTCTCAGCAAGCAGAATAGCGTTGCGCTTGAAGCCAGCTGTATACTGAGCACGTGAGCACACCATTCCGCTTGAAGACAACTCGACCATTTGATGGCCTAAGACTCAAAGCACAAACGCACAACTACACGCACTGGCACCAAACACGAGAAAGAGCGAACAAAGCGCGCTGCTCCATGCCCTGCTGCCTGACAGTCACGTGGCCACCCTTCTGCATCAGTTGCAAGGATTAACAGACAGATGGCGGTGGGATCGCTCGCTCCTTTGCTGGTGTCTTGGCGGTGATTGCGAGCGCTCGGTGCCTCCGAGATGGCTGTTTCATTTTGCGGTCATGGAGGCCACACAACCTCGTTACAGGTTGCAAGCATTCGTCAAGAGGTGGCGCCCTCTCATCGCGCCAGTGACTCTAGCTGGCATCGACTCTTGTTGGCTTGTTCTCACTGGTCATTTTTTTTTGCGTTTGCGATTAGGTTGCCACTTTGTCCTAGTAGTTGTGACCTGTGGTTCGCGTACTGGTTGACCGGCGATTTGGAGTGCGTGATTTCGAATGACCAGTACGATCAACGCACACGTTTGACACATGAAATGATTTTAATAGTGTGTGTTTGGTGCTCTTCATAGCATTTTTAAACCTGGTATTCGATTGTAATGCAGGGGGTGACATTTCCTTTCTACTTTCGGTAAAAAAACTTGCGTCACATTCGAGTAAATATGGTAACTGCTCCATGCCTGTCTTCACTCTGTGCTGCGAGTGCAGTGCTGTCTTGTGGCATGCCTCGGGGCCTCATACCCTCCCTCCATGCCATGTTGTTGCTGTCAACCTCTGCATTATGCCGCTGTGCAGCTTCCAGGTGCCTTACTTTCTGCGCTGTGCCTCTGCAGTGCAGTGCTTCCCTCTCTCTCTTGCTATGCAGCAGCTGCAATTTCCTTCTTCCTTTTTTCCTACCTTGTTGTGGGAATGTCTACGCCAACATTGCGGATTTGGAGGGTCCTCTCATTAACAGCTATCGCTGTGAAACAACGAGTGAATAACAGGCTGTTGCTATCACATCTTACAAATCTTGTGGGCACAACAGCTGGCAGTAACGGGCGATGGGGTAATAAATGTTTCCTCTCCCTTCTCCCCTGTGGTGCAGAAGCCTGGAGTTGGGCATGTCCCCCCATGCCGAGTACATACGTGCATTAGTGCGTGCTGACGGCCCTGCAGGCGCATGGCCTGTTGGCGCCCCGCCACGAACTTGCTTCCCTGGTCAAGTGCCTGCCCTCCACTACCCCGTGAGTGAAATGCAGTGCCACTGCCGCCGCTCCTTGCTGTCTTGACAGTTTTGTGCAGTACAGGGTTTCCAGTGGCTACATTCCACAGTGACTGTTTGTGACGGCAGCAGAGGTTGCATGCACTTGTTGGGCATAGCAGTGGAACCCTGTGTGTTGACAAATACAGTCGCCTACCGATTTTTTGGACTCGAAGGAACCCGAAAAATGGTCCGAATAATTGAATACAGTGAATGCTCGTTAATTCACAACTCGTTAATTCGAAATTTTGGATAATTCGAAATAGTCATCGTGGTCCGGTCTGCAGTGCATAGAAGTCTATGTGCGTAACAGCTCGTTAATTCACTCAAAAATTGCCGCCGCCACCCATAATTCGAACTGCGCGCCGCCAAGCGCCGCTGTTGAAAACCATCGTTGGAAGCTTTCACGGCAGAACCATAGATGGCACAACCATCGGGGCGCTGCTAGGGTGCTGGAACAAGTACTAACCAGTCTTTCCTGCCGCGACTGCTTCGAGGAACAACGTTTTAGTGTTTTAGCCCTCGTTTTGCACGCCGCTTGCTGTGAGCTTGTGTCCGCGAGATGTGTTCGCGTGGGAAATACTGGTCCAAGACGGTGAACGAGAAAGTGGCGATTTTACGCAAGGTGGGCGAACGGAAGGCCAGCAAAGTGTAAATCGCGAAAAAGCACGGGATTCCACCAAGCACGTTGTCGACATACGTCCGAAATAGGAAGGCCATCGAGGATGCCTACGAAGCCGAAGATTTCGCCAGCAACAGAAAAAGGCTCCGATTAGCCAAGTATCCGGAAATTGAGACCGCTGTGATTACGTGGGTGAAGGAAATGAGAAGCGCAGACATTCCACTGAGCGGCCCAACTATCATGGCGAAGGCGGCCGATTTCGCCCTGCGCATGAATGTGGAAGATTTTGTCGCTTCCGAAGGATGGTTTCACCGCTTCGAGACAGACATAATCTTGTCTTCTAGAAGACCGAGTGACTACGGTAGCCCTCAGAGAGAAAAAGCAAAAGATAACAGATTGTTTTGCTAAATAAATATTTTTCGTGCCCTCCGGGCATCAAACGCGTCCATTTTTGCTCACTTTCATTAGTTCGAATTTTGGTTAATTCGAACTGGCCTGGCGGCCCCGTGGAATTCGATTTAACGAGCTTTTACTGTAGTCCAAAAAATCCGTGAAGTACAAAAAAATCACTTTATTGAGATGAAATCGGCTTAAAAATGTCGCTGATTTTACCTTGCGGAAAATTTCTCTTGCTGGCGACGATTTGCGCCCGTATTTGCGCCAAGGTTGTGCTTTCACAGCACACGCTAGACAGCAAGGTCACCACATTTAGTTAAAATACTTCCCACACTTCTTTGACGGTCCTGGCGGGGCCATGTTGTCCACAATCCGAGTGTGCACCACATCGCTCGTTAAACACACGCAAAGATAAGGCACTTTTCTTTCAAAGCGGCGGAACCGCCGGACGCAATCAGAAAATGGTGAACAGATGTAACTTCGTGAAGACTGAGCGTCAATCGGTCAACGCGGTCAGAGAAACCCAAGTGACGAAACGGCGAATGGTGAACGTATGAGACCCGCCGCGGTGGCTCAGTGGTTAGGGCGCTCGGCTACTGATCCGGGGGTGCGTTGGAACCCGACCGTGGTGGGCACGTTTCAATGAAGGCGAAACGCAAAGGCGCTCGTGTGCTGTGTGATGTCAGTCCACGTTCAAGATCCCCAGGTGGTCGAAATTATTACGGAGCCCTCCATTATGGCACCTCTTTTTTTCCTTTCTTCTCTCAGTCCCTCCTTTACCCTTTCCTACCGATATGTGAGATAGCTCCTGCACAATTTCCTTCCCAACAACCAATTTTCAATGTATCGGACAAGCGATAACTGCCCGCGACGACGTCGGTGACAAACGCAAGTAGGCAGCGATGACAATCCGGCTGCCACCTCGAAGTGTCAGAGATCGCAGGGACCTCTACTGGCAACAATGAGGTACCGAAAGTGTGTCAAGCCAAGCCAACTGCAGCATAAATCCACCTCAATCTAAGATGGCGCCTTTTGCGCCGCCGAAAAGTTGATAAGATGGCTGACTTTTGCCCGCAGGCGACTGAAATTAGTCCGAAAAATCGAACTTTCGGACTTTTGAAGTCCGAAATATCCATCGCGAATATGTATGCGCTTCTATGGGGCAACTGACGGTGCCTCATCGAAGTCCGAAATATCCTACAAGTCCGAATTACCCGTCGGCTACTGTATACAGTCAGCTATGGAACCCCGGTCAAGAATGAAATGAAGATCCTGCGTAAAGCATAGAAGTTGCGTCTCGCATGAGAATAATTTACGAAACCCGCTCGAAGACTTGACCTCAATGAGTCAACCATCCGCGGAGGTCGGCTGCAGCGGGAGGGGCTTTATAAATGTGAGCCCAAGTGCAAAGGATTTCGTGGGGCTCACCATGGCCATCACGTCGAGCTAGAGAAAAAAGTGGCGTACTTTATTAGCCAGCAGCGCAGCTGTCTCATGGGGTCAGTGTTGAGCTGATCCGTTGAAAAGTTAATGTTGCTCGGGAAATGGGAGGTTCAGAGCATCTCTTGGGTGGGCCCAAACATTCATGAAGAGGAATGGATTCTCTCTTGCGGTGAATAACATCGATAAGGCAGAAGTTACCAGGAGACATCGATAGCGAAAAGGAGGACTCTGTTTCCGAGAACTCGGCCTCCAAAAGCAAGGAATATGAATAAACATGTTGGCCACGATGTCTATTAAAGGTACTTTGCTTTGCGTCATTAAGCCTGGCGTTACATTCGTGGTTTCATTTTTTCCTGCTGAGCAGCTTGTAAAGTCACCCCCGCGTTACATTTGCTGTCGCGTAACGTTCGAGTTAATACGGTATTACTTTTCTTAAAATTTTTTCGCGCTGAAAAATTTGCTTTATTTGAAGACTTTTTCTTCTTCTATTTGTGTTTGATTCATAAAAAGAAATTAGTATTTGCATGCCCCTGGTTATGATGTCTGAGCAATGATATGCCTTGCTGGTGCACCCACAGGAGGAGGTTCTGCACAACGTGACCTCAGTGTTCACCTACAAGGGGACCAGCCTTCTGTGGCAGGTCGACAGCTGCAGCTTCCAGACGGTCATGCCGACCGTCAAGACTGTCGTGCCCGCCCTGCTGCAAGTAGGTCATCGCTCACCACTTGGGACTCTCTGGCTTGAAACAGCTGATTCGTGCGAATAGGTTGATTAGTCCCAAAATGGATGCACTTGATGCTTTCAGTCAACTGTGCTCTTGTCGACACTGCTTGCATAGCATATGAATAACCTTACTTCACTTTGAATTTGTTCAGGCATGTTGGGCTTTAGTAACCTTGGTCTGCAGCTAGTGAAGTCGAATGCTGTAGTAATAAAATTTGTGTGGACATTGTGGTGTCTTATGTGGGACTATGCTCGTCGGCAGAAACTAAAGTGGCCTCTGTGTTAAAGTTTGATGTGAGGCCAAAGTTGTGCTAATGATTGTCCTATAGTGATGAAGGCCTAACTCATTTGTTTAGACATTTTCACTTCAGAGCATTTAACAATCCCTGTAATAGCAATGTCAGCTTTTGCAGTGATATACACCGTGTCATGAAATCATTTTTAAAACATGCCATAGCACACAACTCACTTCAAGTAGATCTGCATATGAATGAGGTGGTGCCTGCGTCGAGTATTTTACTGTGGCAGGTAGCTCTACCTTGTGAGTATTTATGTAATCATTGTGCCATCCTGCCTGTGCAGGCCTGCACTGGAGAGAGCAAGTCAGCTGAGGCCACAGAGAGCGCAGTGGCATTGGTGACGCGAGTGTTTGTGGGCCCATTTCCGGACATTCCTGAGCACTGGTGGCTGTCACTGTTTGCCAAGCTAGCCACAACCCTTGGCGCTGGGGACCACCTCTGGATCCTAGCTGCCCAGATGGCAGAGCACCAAGTCACCAAGATGGGTGGCACGGACGTGGACGAGGTGACTTTTGTCAGATGTTGGTACTTCTCGGCACCTTAAGTTTTCCTCATGCTGTCATGCCTTTGCCTGCTCAACACCTTAATTAACAGGGTCTCAGTTCTGGCAGTCTTGATGCCATATGTAAAAGGACTGGTGGGGTCAATGCCGTCGGTGTGCTGATCAGCTGGAAAACCTGTCTTGCGCTTCCCACCTGGATACCTCGCTTTCCACTTAGACAATGTGCGTATGTGCAAAAAAAGACACATGTACTCGTTCAATATTCGCACCTGTAGTGGAAAAGTGATGCAGCTTGGGATGGGCCTGGTTTCTTTTCTTTAGGGGCTTAAAAACTTGAAGGCACTCTTCTCCCTCTCACCGAAATCTGTCTTGTCTGTCATGTCTGCTTAAAGAAAATATTCGGAAGCTGCCTAACATTAGAACTGTCAGCAAAAACATGAGGGGGTGCAGAGTTTAGAGTCATAAGCGATGTTTCTGAAAATGTTTACATGAACACTTGCAAGCGTCTTTGATGTACAGTAGCCGACGGGTAATTCGGGCTTCAATACAGTCGAGCCCGCTTATAACGAACATGAGCGCCACGCGGCGTCAGTTCGTTATATCCCGAAGTTCGTAGTAAGTGGACCACAGCTTTAAAGACAGTTGCTTGTCAAAACAGTAAATTTTTTCTTTGCGAAAAAGTCCGTGATGGACGTCTGTTTCTGCAGAGCAGATCCGATGGAGGTTTCCTGATTGTTCAATGGGGAGACTGCTCTTAAAGAAAAAATTTTTGTTTCTGCACTAAATTTTATGAACTGAAACACCCTTGACTAGTTTTTTGTGCTGATTCTAAAAATGTCATTGGTATCGGGATAGGCTGATTAGTTCCTGAGGTACACTGAATTAACATGCTCTCATTAATAAGAATAATTAAGAGAAAAAGCACATTATAAACGTTCATAAATAGCACTTGGTTAGGTTCTTGAAACAGAAAGGGATGAAATGTTGGAAACAGTTTTTTAATTTTACCACCATAGGTAGTTTTTAAAGACATTGAAACTCAAACTACGAAAAATGCCTAACTTGCAGTCAAAAACTTGAGCAAATTAAAACCTTTCTGAGCAATAATTACAAATTCTGCTCCCAACATTGCCTAGTCTACACATATGACTACGTGCTAAAAAAGGAATTGTGGTTCTATCTGCCATAGACGCCGAGATATGTTAGTTTAGGAAGTTTAGGATTTGCTATGAGTCCAAAATTTCCATTTTGAGAAAAACAGCAAAATCAAACGAAGTGTTGTTTATGGCAAAGTACTTCAATTTTATTCACAAACTGGCACTAGCAGACACGTAATAGCCTCCTGAGATGTAGTCTGTCTGACCAGAGTGATTAAAATGGTGCTTTTTCAGTGTACACTGCAGATTTTCTGCAGATTCAACTCCATGTGAACTTCTCGAACTGATCGCGCACATTCGGAAGTCAATTTGAGCCGCATGGTCCACCATGGGCGTCAACTTTTTTGACGTATTTCTGCCAAGTTTTTGAATGCAGACCGCAGTGGGATATATTCATCACCGAAAATATGTCATTCAACGCGGCACGCTGGTTCCCCGTTGACTGCATTGCGGGCGCGGCGAGGATGTTCACCACGAACGGGCTCACTGTCTGGTCGGTCTCCACACGCGGCGAACTCCATTGCGATGAGATGTCGCCACAGTTCCCACATGTCAGGGTTGGTTTGGTGGCGCGGCTGTACTCTCTGTCGGATTTTTCAGTCGTCACGTCGCCATTGCATACTTTGCACTTCACTGATGCCAGCATCTCGTTCACCAAACGCAACCTGACGATGGAGAAGCTTGCGCTCTGTTGCTGCTGCTGATGCCGTCTGCTGAAGTTTCTCCTGAGCTTTCTTGCCCTTTTCTTCAATCTCACAAGGTTGCAGCATTGGGGTATTATGATGAACACGACCGCTGCCCGTTGAGGCTTCCGCAACCGGCGCCACAGTTAGGCCTAGCTCGGTCGGCACCTCCTGATCCGCTGGTGGAGGCGTATCCACAGGGCTTGCGGTGTCCGCGGTGCTCGAGGTGACCGTGGCGCTCTTCTTCAGGTTGCTAACGAGTGATTTTTTCCTCTTTTTCCCGTCTCTGTGAGTCGTGCCAAACTTTGGCGCCGGCATTGACATCTTTGCGAGACGCACTAGCGAACACACCTTGACAAGATGGCTACCGCTTGCGCTCAACGAATGCTTCCAGCCTACAACACGAAGCCCTTCAGCCAATTAGATAGCAGCCTTCAGTCACGTGCACCGACTAGCGAATAGCATTGCGCGTTGCAACTGCTTTTTGGCGGCATTTTCTCTCTCATCCAATAAGCATAAAACAGAGCAACTGCGCGAAATTCAAAACGAAAAGCAGCTCTTCCAATTGAGACCAAGATGGCACCGATCGCTGCAGTGAAACGATAAAGCATATCGCGGAAGAAGCCCTGTTGTTGAGCGAAAATCTGCCGAGAGAGAGCTCGGATGCAAGTTTTCTACTCATTTTACAGCTCTAATGTTGGCTCTGGAGATTTTAAAATTCACAGGCTGGTAAAGAAACAGCTGCAGATTTCGAAAATTTCATTTTTGAAAAATCGTTTTTTTTTCGTGATTTTTTTGCCTCCAAGAGCTGTCTCCCCCCTTAAAGCGTGATGCAGGATGCTAAGTGCCTCATACCACAGCAGACCAACTGATTTATTATTGCCTAATGCCCCTTTATTGTCAGTTTCTCGTTTTAGTGGAGAACAATGCTTTTCGTTGACATAAGAAAAGCAAATGAATTCTTGCTGTGTGATGTGCTCAACAGCTGTAAGGGTATTTAAGCCTACCTTCACAACTCTATACAAACACAAGGCAAGAAGTGAATAAGAGGTTGCTCACCAGGAAAGGGACGCATAGCTGTAATCCACATCTATCACCAGCACGCTCATTGAAATCCCGGTCTCGTCGTCATTGTCCAGGACAGCGCATCCCAGCACTACACGGCAGGCATGTAGCCAGAATTTTTTTTGTGTATGGTACAGTGTAGCTAATCCGACTTGGCATGTGCATTGGGCACAGCTATTGTAAACATTTGATATTTACTTACAGTCATGCTCAGTTATAACGACTCAGATATAATGAGTGCTCGCTTATTAAAAACGAGTGCATTGCTACTGTCAAAATATGCATTAGGACAGTGGCAGTTCATCTCAGAGATAGTCGAACCTCGTTATAACGAAGTAGCATCAGGACCGTAAATTAGTTCGTTATGTCCGATATTCGTTGTAACAGTATACATAAATATCGCCTCTGACAAATCTACAATTTGACTCGCGCAAATGTTCTAAATACTAAAATCCATTATTCTGGGCTTCGAACCCTCTATAAACGAGGTAATCCTTACCTCTCTCCTTGTGGATTGTGGCATTTCAAATAAAACAGACCGGAGTATGGGAAAGTCGAATTACAAAAAAACAAAGTTTGTTCGACAAAACAGGTATGCGTTCGTTTATTTGAAGAAGGATCTGGTCTTCGTCTGGTGGCTTTTCACTTCACAGCACTGAGCAGAATAAAGTTTTCTACAGTGTCCATGCACAAGAGGGCCTTTTCTACTTCAGCAGTTTTGGTTGTCCGCAGTTTTTTTAAATAGCCTTTCAGCCTCCTGGCCATGTCCATGGCATCAGCACTGCTTATCAATGGTCCATCACGTTCACTGTCACCTCCGCTATCGCTGCTGCTGTTATCCGCGTGGACCACAACGCGATCCACAATTTCTTGATTTGTCAGCTCAGGTGCCACTGCCAAGTTCTCATCGGCCGAAACGAAATCGTCAAATGCGATGCCTGGAAGTGCCATTTGATTCCAAGTTCTGTCCAGCTCTACCAGGTTTTTAGGCTGAACTTTGTCTTCTATGGCAGGCAAAACAAAACTGGCATCCGCGAAACAGTTCCTTATTGTTGACTGCCTCACCTCATTCCGTGATCCGTACAACATTTCAAGTGTCGTCTTGATGTTGATGGTTGTTAATCAGCGTCGATCGATATCAAAAACCATTTTCATCACCAAACGCTTCTGGTAATTGCACTTGAGCGAACAGATAATGCCCTTGTCCATTGGTTGCAAAGCAGAAGTTTCGTTTGGTGGCAGGAACACCAAATGAACTGCCTTCAGCACGATCGACACTTTGTGCGCCGAACAGTTGTCCAAGAGCAACAGGACCTATCCTGTGCTGCCTCTCCATGTCCTGGTCGAAAGCGGTGAACTAGTCTTCGAAAAGCTTGGCCATCATCCAGGCTTTTTTGTTAGACAAGTAAGCAACCTGCAAATTACGGGCGCCCTTCAGGCACCTCGGACGTGCAGACTTGCCGATAACGGTGAGTCGTCTTTTGTCTGAGCCGTCCATGTTCACGGCAACGGCAACCGTTTGCCTCCATGGCAGGTTTCGTTTTTTACTGCCAGTGACCGCTCTGGCAACAACATGAAAAACACGCCGGTTTCGTCGACGTTGCACTCGTCGTATTCCTGGAGCAGAGGCCGGAAGTTCTCTAGCCACTTTTCACATGTCTCCACATCGAGAGCAGACCCTTTGCCAGACAACATCTCGCATGCGATCTCGTGTCTGTCTTTAAAACGTTGCAGCCAACCGCTGCTTGCATGGAAATCGTCATGCCCTAGTGCTCAGGTCACGCTGTTGACCTCACTTTGAGGAAGTGCTCGCAACACTGGCAAGTTTCGTGCCCTTATGTCTTTAAGCCATGAAAGCAAAGCCACATCCACGTCTGGGTGATGGCAAGGCCTAACTCGCTTACGGTCAGCATTTGTAGCGTCCTCGGTGTTGCTTTCAATCTTCTTTCTTACGGCCAAAATGGTGGATAAGGTACTTGGGGGGAAGGCTGAACTCCACTGCAACACCCTTTTTCTTGTGGACACTGTCCACAGCTCTCAATATCTGCAGTTTTTTCTCAAGCAAGACCACCTTCCGCTTCGTTGCCAGTGTTGCTGTGCTTGCCTTCACCGCTGGGCAAGTGGCGCTGCCCTTCGGCCCTTTGTCGTCATATGAGCTGTCAGTTTCTGCGCTCTGTTCATAGGTGGCGCGACCAGTAAAACGTGCAATTTATGTGCCAGGCCGCCAAACTTTCTGCAACCTTTTGAAACGATAAAAAAAAAGTGTGCTTGTGAATTGGCTTCCAATATTTATTTTGCTTTTTATGCTACCTTTATCGTTTTGAGCCTCGCGTAACCCAAATAATTCTTTGTCAGAGCCAATATCACGGCGCATCTCGCTTTTTCAGTTTCATTAATAAACAGTAAATGTCGTAAAAATGAAGCATGGCCAACCAAAGTTCGAATTTAGTTTGCTATAACCGATAATTCGCTATATCAGTGTTTGTTATAACGATGTTCAACTGTACAATGAACAACTTTGGCCTTATCGCTCGGTTATTGTGAACTCTCCTCCCCGAAGTTGAGGTCGCACTTCCAGCAAGCAGAGATCGAAGAAGATCTCTCATCTCTCGACAGTGCCTCAGAAATAGCATGTCGGCCCAAAAAAGCAATAAAAAGGAGCCATTGGTACAGCAAGTAACCGTCATCCAAGCTTGCACCAATAGCCTACAAGGGCAACCATTGCTTGCGTTCATGATTATACCGCACGGAAGAATGGGGACAGACAAAAAACACATGCACACACAGAGTGCAGACTTCCAGCTTTGTGTGTGTACGTGTTTCTTGTGTCTGTCCCCGTTCTTTCATGCAGTTTAATCATGACCAAGAAGCACCAACTAGCCCGCCAGAAAACCCTTCTTGCTTGCATGTTTGCTGGATGGGCAAAGCATCTCAAGTAGAAGCGAGAGCACGGTGAACGCGAGACAAAGGAATTGTTGCAAGTGAAGCTACTGCCCATGGCCACGGATCATCTAACCGCACCGATTTCAGAAGTTTGAATGCCTTGCTGGCCATGCTGGTCACATGATATACGTCTCCTGCCCAGTCGGCTCCATTTCTTATGCTGTTGCTACATGCAGGCAGCGTCAGACAGTGGACAATGTAGCTGATACATTGTGTGCCACGAACGCTGCACTACTTCCGTCGCTGCATGGACCTAGGAAGGATGGATGAAGCGCTCAAAAACACTTATGATCAGACGCATGTAGATTTGTGGCAATGCGCTGTTGATGTATAGCTGGCCTCATGTTTCTATGTATGACTGCATTCCTGCAGGCACCATCATCGCAGAGCTGCGTACTCTGACGAAGCCTCTGAACGTCTATAGGACGAGCACTCCTCTACCACTAGGATTCTGGTAAATCTGGCTCATCTGCCACCAGCTGCCATGGGTGCTTCAACCACGAATATAATATGGCACACAAGCCGAAGGTGTCTGGAGTCCACATATTTATTAAGAGGACTCGTTCAGCCAGGAGGGAGCGCAGCCACCGGCAAACGGAGAAGGTGCAGCGCCAAGATCCGATCTGCGCGCGCCTGCCGGGCATGCTGGGTTGTGTCGTCTTCTGGAGCCGGGCACAACGCTGCATGCTACAATATGCTGTCTCTAGAGCTGATTTCTGGCAGCAATGGTCTAGGCGAGGAGAAGATGACCACCCTGGAGAGCCTGGAAAGAGTTGCTGAAGGAACTGCTTTGAACAAGTAGGCGCGCATAACGCAGTTTTTAAAAAAGAACTGCTGCTTTTGGCAGACTAATTATTGCTGGCTGTTATACGGAAAGTCCACTTACTGCGAACATGGGATCTAAAGAACGGAATGCGCGTGACCGTCAGCTCTGTTATAAGTGGGCTCGACCGTATTTGTACATATTGTCGGTTCAATCCAAACCAACATAGTAGTGGGTTCAAGCATCAAATTGAGCTAAACGCAGGCCGATACAATAAAACAATCAGTACAATCAACACAGTCAATAAAATAATGCAATCTAAATGCACTACTGCTTCAAATATTATCACACCGTGGTGTCAGCAACCAAGTTCACCTTTGCACCGAATCTTTTCACGGTTTTTCAGAAATAACCATCCAAAAAGAAAGAATGGGGGCCGGTGATTTCTACAGCACGGTTGAATATTTCCGTATATGCTCCTTAAATTTCACAGTAACCTTCCGTACTCCTTTTTTCTCGTTTATTTCTTCTGTTGCTTTGCTCTCTCCACAGGCACCCCTTTGCATAAAACTGTTCTGCATGCTGTCACTTTTTAAATGCACAAATGTCCACACACTTTCCTGGCACATGTGTGTGATGTTCTTGGTTAAGAAAGCTTATTTCTGAGCTTGTAGTGTGCTCAGTCAGGAGTTTGTGCCTTTAAACGGCGCTCGGCTGCCGGCCCGAAAGACGCGGGTTCGATCCCGGCCGTGGCGGTCGAATTTCGATGGAGGCGAAATTCAGGCAAAATTCTAGAGGCCCGTGTACTGTGCGATGTCAGTGCACGTTAAAGAACCCCAGGTGGTCGAAATTTCCGGAACCCTTCACTACGGCGTCCCTCATAGCCTGAGTCGCTTTGGGACGTTAAATCCCCATAAACCATAAACCAAATAACTCATGCGGCACCGACCTTTGGTGTTAGCGAGAGCTCATTTTGCTGGTTCATTAAGAAACAGGGCAGGCTTATTCATTGAGTAACAGCGTTGCTTATTTATTTATTTTTAACACTAAAGTTGCTACGTTGGACAGCTTTGGGCACTGGTCAGTAACAGCATTGTGTGAACGGTGAATTTGGCAGTAGTGGTTAAGTAGTCTTTGCTTGCTTGGTTACAACTATTTAGTTTCTTTCTGTATTGTATATAAGAAGAATCTGGGAAACAGATAAAATGGCCCAAGCATCCGCTCTGCGGGCAAATGCCCCGGGTTGTTTATCTCAGTGCACTTGCTGTTTCGATGGGGTTTCATGATGCTGGCTGTATATTGCTTGCTGATGTAATGTGTTTAGTGAAGTCCGTGCATATTCGGTGAACGAATATTCAACGTCATAGCTTTGATTTGAACACATAACGGCATTATAGTAAGAAGTCGTTGTGTTTGTATAGTAGTTTAAACGATGATGTCAGTAACGTCTCAGGTCAGTATTTTAGTTCGGGCAGCTTTTTTTTTATTGGTAATTTTTAAATACTCTGAAAAGAAGCCCTGCAGTTGGCAGCTCTTCTCTTTTTACGAGTATCTACAAGAAATATGCTCAGCCTGTAGCTCTTGGCTGAATAAATGCCTCACACTGCTACTACTACTACTGTCAGAGTTAGTCATCCTATCAGTATAATTATGACCAGCTTTCCTTGCTGTTTATAATGAAGCAAACTGTAGCATATTACCAATTCGTTATTCTTGTTATTTTTTCTGCTGGACACTCCCACTCTTCAAGCCCGATTTGGCAGTAATCATTTTCTGAAACGAAATCCCTGCGTTTATTCTACAACTCTGCTTCAGTAGACTCCCACCTATGTTTGTTAGGTTAGGTGTGTGGTGTTAGGAGTTTCTTGTGGTTCCTGTGCAGAAGAGCCAAGTTTGGTGAAAATTGACGTCTTAATAAGGTTGGCTTTCAAGCGAAATAGTAGCTTTGGTCAAATGTGGCGAAAATTGATGCTTCGAGATAATTCTCTTGGAAGTAAAAAAAGGGCCTCAGTATAAAATTAGACTCAACAAATGCACGCTGATGGATGAATTTTCTGGTAAGCAGTGTAGCCCATTTCGTAAAGTAAAGTAACCGTCAGTCAGCCTCGTACAACCAGTAGGCAGCGTCCTGGTTAAACACCAAACAACCTGAAAATGTTGGCTCGGGCAATCCTGCTTTCTTTAAAACTAAACATCGCATACCGGATATTTTGAGTGTATGAAGGCCCTGTAGCTCACTGCAAACAAAATTGCTGAAGATTCAATTGACAACACCAAAAATTTTGATGAATGAGAACTTCTGGTACACCCAGAGCCCTGTGTCGGGCATATTTGCCAGAATTCAGTGCCAAGATGGTCAATCCGCAGAATCGATGCATCCAGAAAAACTTAAACGTTATTCATTCCATTACGCATCATAAAAAAGCCAATATTTGAGATCGCAAATATTACCCTAGTGCGTTCCTAGTCAATGCTGTGAAATGAGCACTCGCTAACTCTGGAGGCTGCTGCCGCATGTGTTGTGATTTACCGTTTGCGGTTACAGCTATGATAGTTCACCTCTACAGCAGTGCTGCACTGTATTCCTACGTGCCGTTTTGTCGTCGGGCTGTTTTTTTCCCCTCGAAGTGTCAGAGATCACAGGGACCTCCGCTGGCAACAATGAGGTACCGAAAGTATGTCAAACTAATCCAACTGCAGCGTAAATCCACCTCAAACCATGATGGCGCCTTTTTTGCCAGCAAAAAGCCAATAAGATTGCCGATTTGGGCCAGCAGGTGACTGAATTTAGTCCGAATAATCAAACTTTCGGACCTTGGAAGTCTGAAATATCCGTAACGAATATGTACGTGCTTCTATGGGGTGACTGACTGGGCCTTATCGAGGTCTGAAATATCCTACAGGTCCGAATTATTGGAGTCCGAATTACCCCGTCGGCTACTGTATAGGTGTGCCAAAAGTGAAACACAAGTTGAGCAGGCTATTGTCGAGAGAAAGGGTTGTACAGCACCTTGCTCCTTAAGCCCCCTTGAAGGCAGCTGATGTCTGCCAGAAGGTAACTTGCGTAAAGGGGCCCTTTTTTCCTTTCCACACAGTAGTAGTAGTAGTAAAAAAAGAATGAGGGCCGTCTACGGACGCAACTTTTTGGCCGATTTCACTTGTAAATTAAGTCTGGTGGTGAATCTGACTCGTGAAGCTGGCACTAAAAAATGAAACTGGGAGAGTGTTTTGAGACCCCTGATCAAGAACGTCTTGGAGCAACAGACATGCAACGGCATAATCTCAAGGTTAACAGTCGGCTGCAGTGCAGTGGGGCTCTTTGAAATGGCTTAACCATCATTCTCAGGATTGCAAGCAGAAGCCAACTTTTGAAGGCCATGAGGAAATGCATGTGCTGTGCACAGAAAAAGAAAAGCTAGCTATGAATGTGGAGAAAGCTGCTGAGAAAGGGAAGGCAGCAATTGAGCAGTGAACGGAAAGGAAAAAAGGGGGGTGAACAGTAGCAGCACTGGACAGCGTGGAGCACAAAGCAGCAGTAGGGGAGGGGGGTTTAGCTGCGCACGCTTCTTAATTATTGCCGCTTAAATGACACTGAGGCCATGGAAGACAATGCCATGTTCACGCAGCGCTTTCGTTTTCATATGGAATCAGACTTCCCCTTCATATACTCGTGGCTGGGCCTATTTGTGCAGATGCAGTAATTCTACAACTTGGATGAAACCGAAAACCGTGCTAACATGAAATGTGATACCTTAAAATAAACAATTAGCACTTAACCCATGTATGCCAAAACTTCAGAAATTTGAAAGAATTAAAATAGTTTTTTGATATAAAATGTTTATTTCACGTCCACAATTCGGAATCTTTTTATCGGCGATAGTATTTTTCTCAACACTGACTTTTGAGCCGTTCTGCAATGTAGGATACTATGCAAATTCGCCACCTGTTACTTGTGGTAAAGCTTCAAAAATTTGACACCGACTTTAAAATCACATTTCTCATCACGCATGGTGCTTTTCTTATGGCAGCGCCCAAAAATTATTTGTTTTTCTTGCAGAAATATAATGTCAATGGGATCGAATTTCAGAAATGGCACAAGAAAAGTTTAGATGCTCTTGAACGTACGTTAGCCAAGGCAAGCTTTTTAATTTTTAGAGCTACTGCGCAAAAACACAGTGTGCTACATGTAGGACGTATATTGGTTAATATATAGGTTAAGGTAATGTAGTGCATGTATATGTTAATTGGATGAGTAGAGCAGGATGGAAGGTATTTCCAAGTTCTATTTTGGAAAAATAGTGCAAAAAGGATGGCGATGAAAGAAAGGGGGCACAAACGAGCACTTTCTCTCAACTGGATTTTATTGGGATCGCTACAGAATGTAAAATGGAAACAGGCGACAAAAAACATAAAAAGGAAGAAGAATCTATTACCTTGACAAAAAATGAGATTGCTTATCTTGAGCCATTTGTCAAGCATTAATGCTTGCTTACACGTTTTGTGTGTTTTTCAGCTGTAGAACGTTATCGGGAGAAGACGTACCGCCTGCGGGTTGAGGCTTCGTGGGAAGGACCGTTCTCCTGCATCTCGTCCCGTCCGGCCTTGGAGAATACCGTGCCCTAGCGCGGGTAAACATTTGCTCGTAACCTTGGTGGTGAGTTTAACGACCTCGATTCATTAGCGTATTTTGTTGCTAGCTGGCGTTATTGTTGCTGTAGCAATAAATGCCTGCTTGTGTCAACCAGTGTGTCGATCCTTTGTTCCCTCAGAGCAAGGCCTGCCGTGGTCGGCGTGCGCGATCACGGGGTCCGGCCGGGGGTCCGGCGGTTTTGAACTGTGTCAGCCGTGGTTAAATTGGCGGGAAAACGTGCTTATCTTCCCTATTAAAACCACACAGCTTTTACCTCGAGCCCCTTTATTTCTGTATAATTGGAAACACTTATTTTTTGTTTCTTGGTTCCTTAATGTGGAATTACGATTTTATCCTGTGCTGATGACTTTGCCCACTTCTGTTATGATAAAAAGAATGTGCTTGCCACTTTTCATTTACCTGCACAATTCTGCAAGGTTTGGTGTGGCTCTGAACTTTGATATTTCAAAGGGGTATTGTTTAGGTCACCGGGGTATGAACCCAATTCGTACTAGTGGGATAAGTTGGGAGTTCAGAAATGCTGCATTGCCTCAGGGTTCCCCTACACTCGGTAAGCAATAGGAGGCTCTAAATGTTGGTCAAACACTTAAGGGCCGTATGACTATGCTTGGGTGGATGCCAATGAGTAATTATTCCCTTATTACAAGCTTAAAACGTGTTTTTTTTTTGTTGCTAGGCCTATAAAGTTATTGCAACTGCTCTTTTTTACAAGAAATAAATAGTAGCGCTGAATATAATTTTTGTGAGCCTAGTATGCAGGTCACAAATGGAGCCTAAGAGAGGAGACAATTTGTTTTGATATCTGTTTCAACCCCTTTTTCGATTCCTAAACCGGTGCAGCTGCCCTTCTGTGCTTCTCTGTCCACGAGAATTTTTCACAGTTTTTGTTTTCGAGAACAGGAAACAACCTTTTCTTGCTAGCTGTGCTTCAGAGGCAAACAAGACATCATCGGCCTTCTCCGTTTGCATCGATTGGACATGTTCCCAAGGGAGGTTTGTTGGGATTTCTTGATGAAGTTCCTCACTATATTCCACACAGCCTCTTTAGAAGGCAGATGACATAACATTCCTTTCCAGTATTTGCAAACCCATCACAAATGAATAATCCTAGGCTAGAGAGCTAACGTGGATTTATGTTGTTAGGCCCAATACGAATTAGGTGCGCTAGTTGTTCTTAATTAGCAGTTAGGCGTTCTAGAAGCGTGCTAGAAATCAACAGCCACAGATACCAAGGATCATAGGGAATACTTACACACACACACACATATATATATTACCGTATTTAAACGCTTGTAAGTCGACAAGAATTTAATTCGACCCCCCAAATCACATTTCCAAAAAATAAAAAAAAACTTCCAAGGTTGTTTAAGCTTGGCCTTTAATAGTTGAACGCGATAGCATTATTCAGCGGCCGCTGTTTATATCCAGCCGCCATCGGCTGGCGCGCGCGGGCATGCCCGTGGGCACATTTCAAAGCGAAAATGTATTAGTTACTACTCGTCCACACTTGCGCTATCGTCCTCACTAGCGCTGCTGTCGTGATCGCTGCTGTGGTCCCAGAGCACGTCGTTCTAACGTCGTCATCTAGCAAAATCCCGCACATCGCAAACAGCCACATCACGGCATCGCGTGGTACTGCTGAAAATATTCCTCGCAGCAGCTGCCACTCCTGTATCACTCGTTGCGAATGTCAAACTTGCGGCCCAGCACACGGCTGGCAGTAGTCAAATGTTCCAGAGCCAAAGAAACTACGCGCGAATGGCACCGGCTCTTCCGTCGGCTATCAACACTCCCGGCAGCACTGCCGTTCAGAGTCGGGGTGCCACCTCGATTGAAACACCGGGTCTTTTATCAACTATCAACGCTCCCTTGAGCACCGCGCGCACATTTGAAAGTAAAAAGAGAACTTGTTGGAAGCTTGAGCTTCCCATAGAATGCGATTGCGTTATCAGGCCGCTGCTGCTTATCAGCAACTGCAGTCAGCGGCAAGGGTATGCCAGTTCTACGCGTTGACATAGCAGTTGCTCAAAGCCAGCACCAAGAGCGATGCGACGGAGCCGCACAGCAAAAATGCAACCATGCTAGAGCATGCCCGATATCTCGTTTGTCTCACCTTTACTTATAGTGCGATGTTTTCCTTTTGATTATACGTCGACCCCCACTTCGGATTTTCAAATTAAAAAAAATGCCGACTTACAATATATATATATGTATTGAAACACTTCATTTAAGTAGAGTCGAAGTTTTATAGAGAGCCTGTCCTTTCTCAAGACTGAAGTTGCACGGTTCCTGCTTCTCTTCTTAGGCATTGGCATCCCTATCTAAATGAAGGGTTTGCCACCTTCACATATATGTATTACGGGCTTGAAGAGCTAGGATGGGAAAGATAGAGAAAAGAAGAGAAAGATGAGGTGTTTTGGCCTACTTTTTTATGCGTCCTTATATTTTGGCTTAATCCTTCTCCTTTTTTTTACATCCAAACTCTTATCCCTTTTCATTCCATGCTCCTCTTGTTGCAGTCACGCGTGCTTTTCTTTTGCCTTTATTCAGTACAGCTGAATAGCAACTTCTGCCTCTCATTTCTTGGCTGATCCCCCAGTGTGGGTATGTGCCATCTTTTGAAAGACGAACAACAACAGGCCAGTTCGACTGTGCTTCCCACTCGCGAATTGTCCCTGGCCTGTTGAACCGGATAGAACGCCTCTATTGGGAGATTACAGCCGTAACATTGTGGTGAAGCTGCTGGGTAACGATCGCAGCTGCAAACAGTGCAGCTGCAACTAGAACCTCGCCGGAGTCGTCGTCTTTCCAGCCTTGAATCGCTGACCAGCACCATGCAACCGTTCGAAGAGCCATCCGCAGCACGACGTGATGCTGCAATCCAAGCTACAGACCGGCCTGTGGGCACAGTGACCGGTTCCTTGCAGCCCTATCAGGAGCCTTGCCGTTTAGCAGGAGCAGCAGGCGAGGACGTCGATGAGGGGTTGGCCCATTATCAATGGGTGAGCAGCTGTAACCGGTGGGACGTCACCTCTCATCTTGCCAACGTGTTTTTTTTCTGACACATACTGCTTTGGTCTGGTTTGACAACCACGATTGCTCGTTTACCACCTCGGACAGCTTCGTTAACAGATTGCGACTGTTTTAGCGACTGCCTCGAGCGACGCAAGCGGGCCAAACTAACGCTTGCTCGCAGGGCTCAGTTACCGGGAGAGTCTTCCACATAGAGGACGTTCTCAAGTATGCAGAGTAACGAATACCGTATATGACTGAGAACGATAAAGTAGGACATCATCTGAAGGGCTTTGCAGAAGACGTTTACAATTTTCTGATCGCAAAAGATAACCTGGGAGCCGTCTCAGATGTAATTCAGCATGTCCGCACATTCAAGACATTGAAGACACGTATTACGCTCAAATTTGGGTGGATGGCCAAAGGCCTGTAGCCAACGTTGAGTGCTTTATGGATCTATCATCGACGACCTGACAGATCATTCGCGAAGAACTCCTGCGGTTCGAGCCTCATGCACGGTGTCCACCATCCGTGCCGTCTGACGTTTGCATTTCTTAAGGGTCTTCCTGCGTAGTCCCCTCGATGCCCTGTCTAAGTTCAGTAAATGTTGCACACATTGGCGCCTGCCCCGATAACCTAATGTCTAGGTTTGCTGGCCCTGGTCGTGCCTCTCATGCCACTCACGTGGCTGGCTTCTAATTGCACTACGATCTGGATTACGAACACCGTTTGCGAACACCTGCCTGTTCTTTCTGGCGCCCAGCCAGAAGGCCTGATGACGCGTGTGGGTAATCAGTGCTTCCTGCCTCGTCGGAGTCTTCTAGGGAGCAATGTCTTGCTCGCATGACACCAGTGTGCCACTGCTGCGGCATCGAGGGGCACATCGCTCGCTACTGCTGTCACCGTCCATCACCTCGATACGAGCGTCCCGTCTTTCCTGCTTCTCCAAATAACCGTTCTTACGACTCTCCTTGGCAACAGCCCTCGACCTCGAGCAATTATCCCCTGCCCGACGGACAACGCAGCCACTCTCCTGTTTCTGACCGAAGTTTCTCACCACCACCTTCCTGCTCTGCGCTCCATCCTTCGTCACCATGGCGACGTTCCTCACTGCCTTCACCGGAAAACTAGTCAGCTCAGCCCCTAGAGGTGAGGCCACTGAAGACTGTGCGCTTTGTGCAATGATTCTTCCATCGGTTGTTATGTTGAAGAATATGGTTCATGTGTGTGTGGAAGGTGTGCCCGCAATGGCCTTAATTGATACGGGTGCAGCTGTCTCTATTATAAGTTGGTCGTTTAAGAACCTGCTAAGACTGCAAATTTATCTTTCTCTGGGACCGCATTGTGGACTTTCATGGCGCGGGCAGTGAGTTGTTGTGCACTTTGGGGGTATGCAGAGCTGGCAGAACGGTTTTTACGGTGGTGTATGCAGTGGTTTGAAGATTCACGCATGATGTTATCTTAGGTAGTGACTTTTTTCGAGTGAGTGGTGCACCGGTCAACTGTCACTCTCGGAAACTCTGCGTTGACGGTTCCCTTCCGTCTGGACTATTACAGGAGCTGCCGGCTTGAGATGTGTTTTTTGCCCATCCGAGGATACCAATGTGCCCCTGCTTTTTATAATGTGCGTGACAGATTCATGCCACAGCCATGTTTCCAATACCATCGATGCCACAGTGGCGCCTCTCTCTTTTAAGTGCGCCAAGATACTCATTCTGGTTTTGCATTGCCTGTCACGGTGTTCCAGGGCAGGGCACAATTGTGGGCCATCAACTGTTCTTCGCAACCTGTGGTTTTGCCTGTTCACATGAAGATCGCCTTATGTAACCAAGATGGCCCTGCTTCGGGGGCTCTGTTTGCTCTCGCACCTGATAAAGTTGCTGCTGCTCCAGCCAGTGACTCACGACTGCGTCGGATGATTAGTAAATCTCTGAGCAGTGCCGAGCATGATGCCTTGGAAGCCTTGCTCGTCAAATACTCATCCAATACACCTGGACTGTGAGAGTACAGCAGTAGTAATATATATATATATATATATATATGTATATTTGGTAGAGCACTATATAGAGTGGGTACATGTAGTTGGTAGCTTAGCTTATAGAGTGCCGGACATGTAATTCAGAGGTCTTGGGTTTCCCACCGGTGGCATGTGGTTGTTATTTCTTCTGCTTTTCTAATAAATTACTTTTAAGTGATAAAATATCACTAACAATCTCCATTGATCATTGCCACAAATTAAAAATGCTATGCTCCTTGTTTTCTGTGGCTGTTGGCTTCCATCATATGGATAACGAGCCCCTCATGTCTGGTTCTCTTGTCTGCTTAATGGCTTAACGAGGGCCTCAGTTTTGGCAGCCTTGATGCCCTAGGATGCATAAGAGGGTCCTCGCATAGTTTCCATCCTCGCCGTTCGAAGACGTTCCTACGTCAGCCACTTATGGATGAGGGTGACGCTGATGAGCACTCTCAAGGCTAGGTCACACGTGAACTTAAATCCCCACGAAAGCAGGATGGCCGCAGCTGGCAAAGAACAGGTATAATTGGAGAGACGTGAAAAAGGCCTTGGCCCTGCAGTAGGTGTAGTCAGGCTGATGATGACGGTGATGAAGAAAGCAAAAGGTCTGGCAGCTGTCGCCTTAGCTCTGTTGGTCGAGCACCGGACGCGTAATACGATGGGCGTGGGTTCCGTTCCCACCGGCAGCATGTGGTTCTTTTTCTTCTGCTTTTTTAGTCACTTTTAAGTGATAAAATATACACTAATAATCTCCATTGATCCACAGAAAAAAAACACAAATGAGCGTGTGCCGAAAGTGGTGCCACTTGGGGTCGCCATTGGTGACAAAATTGTGGCTCACCCATCTGGCGCAGAGGGTTTGGAGCGATTTCAAATGAACTGCGCGAGTCTGCGCACAAAGTTTTTAGTCGAGTTGAACCCTGACTTGTGTGAGGAATTCGTACCGACGACCATTGGTCCTGGAAACCGTAATGGTTTGGACCTCGAAACTATAGGGTCGTGGCGGGCGAACCAGTGGTTGCAGAGAGATGCGGGTGGTACCAAACGAATTGCCGTTTCGTGATGTACATGTTGGTATCCGAATTTGTCGAAAGCATGGGTGAGAACTTTGCTAACGCTCTTTGTTTGGGTTCGCCTTCGCGAATAATTTTTAATATTAGCCATGGATACCCAGCCGTCCTGTTGCGACTGTGTATCAGCGGTGCCGGGTCGAGTCTGACGATCACAAAGACATTGCTGGTCATGCAAGGTACATAGAATAGGATATCGAACGTCTGACAAGTAATACCACAGCCTGACCAAGCTTTTGCTCGTATAGCATAGCTAAAGCACAACTAAGTTATTTTTAATTTGTGGTATTGTTGGAGAATATTGGTAAATATTTTATCGCTTAAAGGTACCTCATTAGAAAAGCAAAGTTATTAAAATATTTATTACTGATCTTCATTGGTCAATGCCACAAAAAAAATCTATGCTCCTTGGTTTCTGTCGGTATATATGCCTGGGCAGGTTGCCCACGACTTGGATGGTAGGTAAGCAGCCTGCCACAAAATTGGCTGCAAACAAACGGACGAATGGACAGACTGACAACGGCTAAATGCGGGGAATGGCCGATATAAATGCTAGCTCATTAAAAAGCAGAACAACAGGGATTTTCCAAAAAATGATGGTCGATTTGTGTCGTTAGACTAAAGTCAAATAAATGCGCTAGCAGTTCGGCTTTTACTTTGTATCCGGTGATCAGATGCAGTGTTGACAGATGGCGACAATGGGTTAATGCCCATACATGCGTAATTGGTAGTTCTCTTCATACATAGATCAGTCGGAGTGTTCCTACCCGTGCTGGCGCAGTGTGCAGCGAATGCGCCACTCCCGTTCTATGGCAGGTGCTGCCATCGGTGGGGCTTGGGTTGCGATCCAGGTTGCGATGCAGGTTGCTCTTCCGGGCAGCCTCTCACGATTAATTGAGCGGCCGCCTGACACGGTGGGCAGGTTACGGCTCCTTACCTTTCCACCCAAAATACGCGGGCAGGTAAAGAGCCTGCCATAAAGCCGTATTCATACAGACAACGGCTAAATGTGGGCAATGGCCAGTGTAAGTGCTAGCAAACAAAATAATGCATGCACTTGTGCTCAGCGTCTGTGTTAAGCAAAATGTTCCTCGCAAGGAGCAGGTGACAGGAAAAAACATGGTGCATGATCGGGGACTATGGTAACGAATATTGCTTGCGGCAGTGGCATTCGGTAAACCTGTCTCTGCATGCTGAAGCTACGCTGCCCGGTTTTCTTGAGCAATAGCGACTCGTTCAATGTTCCTACATGACACTATCACCTTGACGCCCGGCCGCTTGACACTGCCGTGTGTGGTGTGTCGAACGCTGAACTGCCAAACACACGAAAAAGATTTATGATTTATGAGGGTTTAACGTCTCAAAGCTGCTCAGGCTATGGGGGACGCCGTATTGAAGCCCTCCAGAAATTTCGGCCACCTGGGGTTCTTTAACGTGCACTGACATCCCACAGTACAGTTCATGAATTTCAATACGCTGCCGCCGGCTGTGAGAATGCGGTGGCGTCCGTGTCTTTCACCTTGGAAAACACACGTGCACCTCGGCTGATTAAATGTTTATACGCAGATACAGCTTTCTATGGCTATAGAGTGGAAGCTGCGAGCGCGAGACGCCACCTTCCACAAGTGCGCTTTTTGCACACCCGACCCGCCGCGGTGGCTCAGCTATTGATCCGGAGTACCCGGGTTCGAACCCGACCGCGGCGGCCGCATTTCGATAGAGGCGAAACGCTAAGGCGCCCGAGTACTGTGCGATGTCAGTGCATGTTAGAGATCCCCAGGTGGTCGAGGTTATTGCGGAGCCCTCCACTACTGCACCTCTTTCTTCCTTTCTTCTCTCAGTCCCTCCTTTATCCCTTCCCTTATGGCATAATAATAATAATAATAATAATAATAATTGGTTTTGCGGGAAAGGAAATGGCGCAGTATCTGTTTCATATATCGTTGGACACCTGAACCGCGCCTTAAGGGAAGGGATGAAGGAGGGAGTGAAGGGAGAAAGGAAGAGGTGCCGTAGTGGAGGACTCCGGAATAATTTCGACCACCTGGGGATCTTTAACGTGCACTGACATCGCACAGCACACGGGCGCCTTAGCGCTTTTCCTCCATAAAAACGCAGCCGCCGCGGTCGGGTTCGAACCCGGGAACTCCGGATCAGTAGTCGAGCGCCCTAACCACTGAGCCACCGCGGCGGGGCTCCCTTGTGGCACGGTTCAGGTGCATGTGTGAGAGAGCTACTGCGCCAATTCCTTCCCCCCCCCAAAAAAAAAAAATAATTTTCAATTTTCTTTTCGCATGCGCTGGCGAGCGAAAGACGCCGGCCTGTTACCTAGCGGCACGCGTTCCCAACTTCCATCGCACAGCCACAGAAAGCTGTTCCCGAGTTTCAGTACCTGTCCCCGCGCCCCCCCCCCTTTAATCGTATTGGTAGCGTCCAAGCCTCTCGCAAGCCACCCCCCCTCAGAGAATTGTCTTGGTAGCGCCCAAGCCTCTGAGCCCACGTGCGGACACGCTCTGGGCAGTTGGATCTACTGGAGGGTCAGCGTTCGCCTAGAAATTAACAATTTCCATAATAATTAATAGTTCAGCATCGCGTGCGTTGCATCACTTCACGACTAGCGTCACAAAGTACAGTCAACAGTGACGGTGAGAAGTCAGCCTTTCGCTTCGGTGGATTTCTTGTCATTTTTGCTGTTCGACATGGACACCAAAGGGAGCTTTCAGTGCAAGCCTGAGGAATCAAACCTCGAGGAGGATTGCCCTCCAACGGCAACAAATGGTAAGTCCGCCCCTATTCTACTAGTTTTTTCCATGCGTTTGTTGTTCAGTAGTACTGCTTAGGGCTACAAGAAGGCGTTATTGTATAACTACTTACGCCATGCATATAGTTGCGCGCTGGCTTCACCGGGAACCTCATTTTTTTTCTTAGAACGTAGGTGAACAGCTCCGCCTGAGTCGTCCTCCAAACAAAAGTTTATGGCGGGTTGTTGCAGATCAGTCGCACCAAAATGCGATACCTAAGCGTTCTGCGGATAGATCAAAAAGCGCGTTTCAGTTGTGCAGTCTGCCTTCAGGCAGACTATAGGCAGACTCCCTCGCTAGCTTATACGGAGGGAAATTTTTTTGATTAGTTTTTTCGGTTAAAAACGACCAGTGCTCATCCCTGATGCGACAAATGTGAGCGCTAGTTATTTTTGTACACTGTTTGTTTTTGCCTGTGTTTGTGAAATGCTGAATGGATTTTTTTGCATCACCTTTGCGCGATAGAACCTTGGGATGTTCAGGCATTTCCCATCTATGCTTTGTGTCAAGCGCGAATGGGCCTATAGAATTTCGCCTCCATCGAAATGCGGCATGAAATTGTAGACTCGTAGTGTGCGATGTCAGTGCACGTTAAAGAACTGCAGGGGGTTGAAATTTTTTCCGGAGACCTCCACTACAGCGTCCCTCATAGCCTGGCTCGCTTTGGGACGTTAAACCCCCATAAACCAAACCAACTTCGAGGTCCTGGCGTGCATGCTTCCTATCGGCGTCGAGCTGTTCTTTGCTCGCTTCGAACGCTGCAACAAGAACGCAGTGAAGGACGCCCTATTAACGACCCCTCTTCCCTGTCGCAGAGCCGCAGGGTTGCGTGTTGCTTATGCGTCCCTAGCGGAGGTACTTGCACGGGGATGCTGCGCTTTAAGTGCTTGGATCGCGAATGTCCTGGCAAGTCGAGGGACTCCGTCTGGATTAGGTTGCGTGTCTCTATGGTCGTCCTCAGTTGCAAGGGTTTGAATCTCCGCTGTCAAAAAAATGAAAATTGGTTGTTGGGGAAAGAAAACGGCGCAGTAACTGCCTCACATACCTCGGCGGACACCCCAGCCGCGCCGTAAGGAAACGGATTAAGGAGAGAGTGAAAGAAGAAAGGAAGAGGTGCCGTAGTGGAGGGCTCCGGAATAATTTCAACCACCTGGATATATTTAACGTGCACTGCAGTGCGATGTCACAGGTGCACACGTGCGACGTCAGTGCACGTTAACGATGCTCACGTGGTCGAAATTATTCCGCAGCCCTCCACTACGCTGCCTCCCTCTGCGCGGTGTGTACAAGTGCAGGAGGAGGAATCACGAGCGAATGCAAGCATCGTGGAGGGAAAGCAGGAGGAAGGGTGAAGGCTAGAGAACGGCTGTCTCCGAACGCGGACTACAGTCGCTTGACCTTAGCGGTCACAGACAACAGCGAACGCGTCGGCGATACTGGCAGTCTTGTTCTTTGGTTTGGTTTAGTTTGCCTTATTGAGGGGGGTTGGGTTTACTGTCCCGACGCAACTCAGGCTATGAGGGACGCCGTAGAGAACGGCTCCAGAAATTTCGACCACCTGGGGTTTTTTAATGTGCACTGACATCGCACATTGCATGTGCGTCTAGAATTTCGCCTCCGTCGAAATTCCTTGGTTTAATCCGGACATTGGGCGCGGAAGTATATCATCTCGTTTCCATGTCCCGGGTCCCGTCACTATCACTCTACCTAGGCTCGCTTGGCCCTTACTGATTTATTTTTGGGTACATTCACCCAGCCTGTTTCATTTTTTTTTTGTGCGGGATGAGTTCAAATTTCCATGTTAAAACTTTGCAAACTGTGTGTTGGACTGTGTTTCTTTACGGTCAATGTGGTGTGAAATGCTATGCCCAGGAAAAACCGCGCCGAGGCAGTAAACAATTGAAAAAAACTCATTTGTGTTCACGGCGGGTGCACATGAACACAAACAATGATGATTGCAGCTATGGTCGAGCAGATGAGTGCTAGCTGGTGAGCATTGCTTTTGAACTTGCTGTATTTTATTTTAATGGTGCTGTCTGATATGATTTGGTCACAATTGCTTTGTCGCTCTGGCGGAGTTAAGAGCGCTTTCTAGGGTGAAAAATGTAGTGGAACGGACTTGAGCATATTATCGTGCGGTGCCTTTACCTCGATCGTGCGCCCTCACCGAGAGAGGAACGGACATAGAAAAGCTGTATTGAGGCGCTCGTGAGGTGTCCGCTTGCTTTGATCGAGGACACACTTGGCGGTGCCATAAGCATGCGCTAGTTATTGGCTGCCCACTGAATCATTCATTTCTGCTCCGACAGGTTAGTGTCGGAAAGTGCAGCTTGCCAATAGCGTTTGGCTTTTGTTCGACCCGCCGCGCGTTTCAAGGCCGAACCACCAGGCAGGGTTTCTTCTGCGTCGCGTCAGCGTTTCGGCTACTGGCATCGCCGGAGGCCTAATTCCAGCGCTTGGAGCAAGCCGACGCGCCCGCCGCGGTGGCTCAGTGGTTAGGGCGCTCGACTACTGATCCGGAGTTCCCGGGCTCGAACCCGACCGCGGCTGCTGCGTTTTTATGGAGGAAAAACGCTAAGGCGCCCGTGTGCTGTGCGATGTCAGTGCACGTTAAAGATCCCCAGGTGGTCGAAATTATTCCGGAGCCCTCCACTACGGCACCTATTCATTTCTTCTTTCAGTCCCTCCTTTATTCCTTCCATTACGGCGCGGTTCAGGTGTCCAACGATATATGAGACAGATACTGCGCCATTTCCTTTCCCCCCAAAAAACCAATTATTATTATTAAGCCGACGCAGGGAGTCGCAGATATCTGGCTAAGCCTAGGGTGCCTTGATGGGCCACGCTGCTTTCAGGGTGCAGACACCACTTTCGGCGGGGGCATGTTGGGTCCCACTCTCCCGTTCAGCTGCACTGAGCGCAACGCGGCGGCGCGCTGTTTCGAAGAGAAAACCAGCTGCCGCGTAGAATTCAGGAAAAGTGGTGTTCTGCTGAGACAGAGTGGTACCAGAGATTGTTTGAACAGTGAATCAGAGGTAGTTACTCTAAAGTATACTATTTTTTGCAGCTAATCTGCCGAGGAAGTCGGCGCCATGTGAATAGTCGGTGCACTCAAGCGTGTTGGTTCTCTTCTGTAGCGTTCATTTTGCACTGTATTCCTTCATAGTAGTATTCTTGCAACTTACGTAGCACATTCTACTGCAATCTGTTGACCGGGATACTCTACATTTAAATTACTTTTCCAAAATTCAGGTGTACTTATTTCGAATCATGAAATCAATTCGAGAAGGTGCGTTTTATGACTGCTAATTTTAATAATTATGAGGATGCAAAGATAAGTTGTGTATTACGCCTCCATCCCCAGCAGAAATTGTTCTGGAAAACAAGAATTTCTCATGCCTTACCTCTCCTACTTTGGGGTTAGCTGTTTGTCAGGCAGTCTGGTTTCACCTGCGACTGGCAATTTTTCCGGCGCGCGCTGTCACGAGCAAAGCCAAATAGCCGGTGCAGTTTAATAGTGTAGGCAGAATAACCGGGAACACAAGTCCCTCATAACTTGGTCTCTGACTGCTGCATCCCACACACTACGAGCTCACTTGATGCAAAGGGGCGTGGCCCGTTTTCGCCTGTTTGGCAGGTTTTGTGCGTTCTTCGCCGCATTTCTTCTTCCGATTAGAGGCACCTCGTTGTCGTTACGCGTCGCGGCCTTTCTTCTCCCGATTACAGCTGTCTCGGCACACATCGCACGTTCTGCACCACGCTGTCAGGAGTCGCATGTTTTGTCCACCAGACCACAAGCGCTTGCACTAGGCCATGAAGAGTGAAAGGCGAGTGTTAAAACCTGGCAGGCTACAGCAAAATTTGCCGAGTGGCTTCTTCACAGCCTGATAACAAAGGCGTTTCCCAATAAGGCAGCCGTATTATTTGGGCTACCTGGAGGTAGCCTAAAAACAGTGAAGAGGAAACTAGGCATAGGTAAAAACCAGATGTAAAGAGACAAGCAGGGCAATGTAATTAGCAATATGGATTAGTTAACGTAGCCGAAGAGTTCTACACAGACTTGACAGTAGCCAATGTAATCAGAGCGTTAATGAGAAAGACAGCAGTGCACAGCAATGCGTCATCCCGCCAGTAACAAAAGATGAAGTAAATGAAGCCTTAGAAGCAATGAAAAGGGGAAAAGCAGCTGGGGAGGATCAGGTAACAGCAGATCGGTTGAAGGATGGAGGGGACATCGTGCTAGAAAAACTAGCCACCCTGTATACGCAATGCCTTATGACCTTGACTGTACCAGAAGCTTGGAAGAATGCAAACATTATCTTAATTCATAAGGGAGACGCCAAGGACTTGAAAAATTACAGGCCGATCAGCTTACTATCCGTTGCCTACAAAGTATTTACTAAGGTAATCGCTAATAGAGTCAGGGCAACGTTAGACTTTAATCAACCAAATGATCAGGTAGGCTTTCGTAAAGGATATTCCACAATAGATCATATTCACACTATCAATCAGGTGATAGAGAAATGCGCAGAATATAACCAACCTCTATATATAGCTTTCTTTGATTACGAGAAAGCATTCGACTCGGTGGAAACCTCAGCAGTCATACAGGCATTGCGTAATCAGGGGGTAGAAGAGCCTTATGTCAAAATACTGGAAGATATATAGCAACTGCACAGCTACTGTAGTCCTCCATAAAGTCAGCAATAAAATTCCAATAAGGAAGGGCGTCAGGCAAGGAGACACGATCTCGCCAATGCTGTTCACCGCATGTTTACAGGAGGTATTTCGAGGCCTGAATTGGGAACAGTTGGGAATAAGAATAAATGGAGAATACCTAAATAATCTGCGATTTGCTGATGACATTGCCTTGCTGAGTCACTCAGGAGGTGAACTGCAAATCATGATCAATGAGTTAGACAGGCAGAGCAGATCGATGGGTCTAAAAATTAACATGCAGAAAACCAAGGTAATGTTCAACAGCCTAGCAAGGGAACAACAGTTCACAATTGGCAGCGAGAGCCTAGAAATTGTGACGGAATACGTCTACTTAGGGCAGGTAGTGACAGCTGATCCGGATCATGAGAGGGAGATAACTAGAAGGATAAGAATGGGGTAGAGCGCATATGGCAAACTCTCGCAGACCATGAGTGGCAGTTTACCAATTTCCCTCAAGAGGAAAGTGTACAACAGCATAATCTTACCGGTACTCACCTACGGGGCAGAAACGTGGAGGCTAGTAGTAGTAGTAGTAGTAGTAAAGACTTTTATTCGACCATAATTTATAGGCCGAGCATGTCGACCGCCTGGGCGACCAGAAGCCGCTGTTCTTCTTCCCCTTCAGCGCCAAGCCAGTCGAGCCAGGTGGTGATGGATAGAAAGGGTGGGGGGAAGGAACCCGACTGCTGAGCAGCCGGGCAATAGAAGAGGCAATGGGCCAGGTCCGCATAGATGCAGGGGCAGTTGGGACAGGAAGGGTCCGATCGATAGCGATAGAGGAAGGACAACGCAGCGAGCCATGGAAAGAAAAATGATAGGTGTAACGTTAAGTGATCGGAAGCGGGCAGAGTGGGTGAGGGAACAAACGCGGGTTAATGACATCATAGTAGAAATCAAGAGAAAGAAATGGGCTTGGGCAGGGCATGTAATGCGAAGGCAAGATAACCCCTGGTCCTTAAGGGTAACGGAGTGGATTCCAAGAGAAAGTAAGCGGAGCAGGAGGCGCAGAAGGTTAGGTGGGCGGATGAGATTAAGAAGTTGACAGGCAAAGGGTGGATGCAGCTCGCAAAGGATAGGGTTAATTGGAGAGACATGGGAGAGGCCTTTGCCCTGCAGTGGGTGTAGTAAGGCTGATGATGATGATGATTATTATTATTTGGGCACTCCTGCGGGTAAGCGTATGTGAAGTTATCATCGGAGAGTTTTGTTTAGTTTATTATTTGTTTTATATTAATGCTACGATGGCATTATTACCCGTCCCCTCTCTCTACATCTTTGCGCCAGCTCGCTACAAATATCCTGGCGCCAAAGCTATCTTTTGTGCGTCAGTAAGCAAAGAAGGCGCGGCTGCGTGACGAGAAAGAAAAGCGGCCTTTTCCCCCAGTAATGGTTTACTTTGCTTCCTTTTCGTATCGCTTTTAAAGAAACCACAACAGGAGAAAAAAGGCTATTTTCATTGCCGGCACGCAGCCACGTCAGTAAAATTCGTCACGAGTGTTTCTGGGCAACCGTATCTTATACATTACTTTTTTTTCTCTTTTGATGGCTGTTGCAGCATTGATGAAAGCTTTTCGGTTTTGCTCACCAGCCCGTGTCTTTCTGCGTGCTGTACCTCAACGTGGTTTTCCAGCTAGCCCAGACTCATTCCTTAATGAGGTATCTATTGCTTTGCCCGACGACTATCGAGTGAGACAGCAAGCAAGCGTCTCTAAGCAACTGGAGCACACGGTTCTGCCGAAGCGAGTAAGGGGTTCGATCCCGACCGCGGTGGCCGCGTTTTTTCGACGGAGGCGAAACGCAAAGGCGCCTGTGTGCTGTGCGATGCCAGTGCAGGTTAAATATCCCCATGTGGTCGAACTTATTCCGGAGCCCGCCACAACGGCGCCTCTTTCCTCTTTTAGTCCAACCTTCCTTCACTTACCCCGCGGTTCGGGTGTCCATCGAGACTGGGAGACAATTACTGCGTCATTTCCTTTCCTCAAACCAATTTTCGAGGAAAAACGCTAAGGCGCCCGTGTGTTGTGCGATGTCAGTGCACATTAAAGATCCCCAGGTGGTCAAAATTATTCCGGAGCCCTCCACTACGGCACCTCTTCTTCCTTTCTTCTTTCACTCCCTCCTTTATCCCTTCCTTGACGGCGCGGTTCAGGTGTCCAACGATATATGAGACAGATACTGCGCCATTTCCTTTCCCCCAAAACCAATTATTGTTATTATTATTATTATTTTTCCTGTGTTGCTCCGGCACCACTTAGTTTATCCTGGCAGGGACAATGAGATTGAAAATAAGTAGTTATCAGGGGCTCATTTCTGTGAGGCCTCTTTTTTAGCCAGGCGCTTTTGATGATTTTTCTTCATGTTTTGAAAGGAAAAATAAATTATAAGTTAAATTTGCCCTCGAATAAAGTGACTTAGTAACTACGAATTAGGAAGACATCGTCGGAATTAGGAAGACGTCGTCGCGTCTCATCATCAGTCTGTGTAGTCAACACCAAAAGGAAACACAGACAATTGAATTATTTTGTTGCGGCACAAGCCACTCAGGGAAGCAGTTCAGAAAATATGACCATTTGGTTTCAGACGTTTCCTCAGCGTTTCACTCCAGACCAGTGAGGCGGCAGATTACTTGGAAGAGAAATTTGACAGTATTACGTGGAATTTTTCACATACGGTGCAGCAACAAGATAAAGTCACTTCAGAGAATGTTGGAAAAGTGGATGTTGACTACGCAAAAATATTATATTTGGCAGGTCATGCATGCTCCGTGCTACTTTGCATACAAGAGAAACTTGGGGCTTTGTGAACAGTATTTGCGTTCAAAACAACAAAAACGGCATAATTCTTTGGAATTCGAGGACCCTAATAAAGTCCATATTATCACTATCAAGGAACACAAATAACTGCTGTCCTTTTAAAGTGCAGCGGTTGACATTGAAAAGCAGCAGTCCGTCATAATAATAATAATAATAAATTGTATTGACGGAATGGGAATGGCGCAGTATGTGTCTCACCGCGCCGTAAGGGAAGGGATAAATGAGGGAGTGAAATAACAAAGGAAGAAAGAGGTACCCGTAGTGGAGGGCTCCGGAATAATTTCGACCACCTGGAGATCTCTAGCGTGCACTGACATCGCACAGCACACGGGCGACTTAGTGTTTTGCCTCCATTAAAACGCAGCCGCCGAGGTCGGGTTCGAACCCAGGAATCCGGATCAGTAGCCGAGCGCCCTAACCACTGAGCCACCGCGGCGGGTTGCAGTCCGTCATAACTTTTCGATTATCGTGTAGTCGGAGCGAGTGCATCATGCATAAATACTCTCAAAACTGCAAACACACTACTGCCACGAGTGAAACAAGTATGTGCTGTCTATTTCCAGGTCAGTAGAGTTATTAGTCTCCACGCGACCGCACAGATACGGTGCCATACGCGTAGCGTACTGCACGCAACTGACGCGTGGGACCCAACATGCCGCTGCGTAGAACGCAGGGCCAAGAGAGCCGAGGCTCTAGAGCTGAGGTTCGGCAATATGGAGAAAGCGGACGTAGCGTATGTTGATGCGGAAGTTGCTGGACGGTCGTCAACGGCCAAGGGGTTCCAGCCTCCGCGGCTGCCATCCGGGGGCGCAACAGAGGCTGCGGAGGTAGTTCCTATAGCGCTCGCCTGCGTAGAAGCGAAAGCAAAATTCGTAGTAAGCATCAGTAGAACTGCCATTCAAAATTTTGGAAGAGGCAGGATCTCACCGGAACCGGCCAAGATCCTTAGGAAAATTCATTTAATTTGGACACCCGCAAACGCCGCCGTCCCCGGTTACGAGGCGGCACACGAGCTATAGCCCGAGTTCTCTATTTCCGGGTAGCCGTAGAACTCCCCGAGCACTGTGGAAAGAGGAGCGCCTGCAGAATTACGGGAAATTGTTGACCATTACAAACTGGGACGCAGGCTGGTACCCCCATCAGTCCCAAAAAAATAGAGAAGCTGTCGCGTGGAGGCGGCTACAAACCAATACATATAATTATGAACTCAGTATGGGCTTACCACTTGTTCCCAGAGAGGAGTTCGCACGGTCGATGCACAGCGGGGCGAGAGGGACCCTCGACCACATAGTTTGGGAGTGCCCAAATTCTCCCGGGACGGGCAAAAATATTGTGATAGTAGAGAAGCCTGAGAGACGCTGCTAAGGAAGCCCGGACGCTGAGCTCCAGCGCAACACCATCCACCTGGCGGAAGAGGCCGCTACCAGTCAAGGGCTGCCAGCCAGCATCTAACCGCGGACGCGGAACTCCCAGTCTCCCAGGCCTGTGTGCCGGGGGCGGGGAGAAACGTCTTTTCTGGTTTAAATTAAAGTTCAGTCAATCAATGCCGCTAAAAGGGGGAAACGGCGGCGCAGGGTAGTACAAAGGGTGTCCCCACCCTGAAAGCCGAGGCGAGCGGGCATCTAGACACCGTACTTCGTAGGGATGTTTCCAGGAAACAAATATCCACGGATGTTTTCATTTGATCTTCTCCATGTTTACTGAGCACACCGATGGAAACACTTGAAGCTGCCGTATTTAACACACTTAAGTCGAACACTGAGGCTGTATTGGCGAAATAAATTTGTTTTCGAGGAAAGGTAATAACAGAGTAACTAACTCACAGATCTCGGTGGACACCTAAACCGCGCCTTATGGGAAGCTGCAAAGGAGGGAGGGAAAGAGGAAGGGAAGAAAGAGCTGCCATAGTGGACATCCCCAGCAAAAATTTCGGCCGCCTGGGGATCTTTCACGTAAAATTATAAAAATCGCTTTTTGGGGAAACGAAATGTAGTAACTGTCTCATATTTCGGTGGACACCGGAACCGCGCCGCAAGGGAAGGGAGGAAGGATCTTTAACGTGCAGTGACGTCACACAGCACACAGGTGCCTTTTAAATTCGTTTCGCCTCCATCGAAACGCGGCCGCCGCGGTCGGCTTTGAACCCGGGTACTCCGGCACAGGAGACGAGCGCCTGAAAGGGACACTGAGGAGAACCCTACCAAATTTTTTTCGTTAGCAAAATCTGATAGTTCGGCATTTCATGGCTTTGTTGCCGCTTGTCCGGCGGCGAAAGATGCATTTATTTCAAAGAAATTTGGATTCGATGTTGAAAAAGTTTTTCCCGCCGCTCCGATTCAAACTCGAGAACTCTTATGACGACACGGAGAACTCTTATGACGTCACAGGACGGAGTGAGGTGAAACGTGACGTAAACGGAGACTCCGTAATTTCCGGCGGCTAGCGGTATGGTCTAGCAGCTGCCGAAATGAAAGCTACCGCCGCCGCACGTTGAAGGCATCTATCGGGGGTCGCTACCGTCGCTCTGTTTACGTTTGCACCGGCGTCTTGCCAGCTTTGCGATGAATCCCGTTCCCGAACCCGACGACGTAGTTCTCGCAAAATCTCCGGCCTGCATTTCAGCGACCTCAGCCCCACAGAACGTGCGATGCTTTCGAGGGAGCACAGCTAGGTTAGGCGCCGGCGGGTCGTTTACCCCTTCCTCAGTGAGCAGCCGTTGCAAACTAAATATCATAATCCCAGTGCGGGGAGTCGCGAGGCGCCAGGACAAGGTCGGCGCGTTGCGCCCATCGGAGGCTGGCCGGGGCTTTGGGGCCAACGGATTGGGATTCCTTGAACGGCGCGGTTGCACGGGGCAGCAGGAGGCGTCGAGGCCCAGGGTTGCAAGGGCCAAGTAATTTATTTATTTTATTGCCACAAAAAACGGATAGGTGCTCAAGGGCGGTCGCGTTTAAAGTGGGCGCCTTGAAACTAAAGCCGACGCACGACGCTTCAACGTCTTCCGCTAGATCCAACAGGTCCACTGGATCGGGCTCTCTCGCCCACTTGCATGTACCTTCATATGTGTACCGTGAATGGATCAAATTAGCCGAGAGCTCGAAAAGAACAGCTCCGCCCAACTGCCGAAGTTATTGAATTACGTCACAACGCGCACCTCGCCGCGGAGCCGAATCGGTCTGGCCGGGCCGGCGGCGGCTGGCGCACTCGGCGCGAAATATAAACATGCTCCAAGTCTCCCCGCCAGTGCGGTCAGAGTGCGCCGAAGCCGCCGAACGCGTCGGCGGTCAAGCGCAGTATATATGGATCTCGCTTTGGCCGACGTGACGGCGCCGTGCAGCGCGCGCACGCGCGATACGCCGGAGCATAAACGCGCCTTAACAGAGCCTGCGCTTAACCGCTAACCAACGTATTCGGTGGCGGCATCTATGGGAGCCACTGAAACCCCCGCCCACTCACTGAATATAAAAAAAAGTCCTATGCCGAGGTTCGGAATCGAACCAGGGTGTGTGATGTTTGAGGCAGATACGCTACCACTCCGCCACAATGGCTCAAGCAGCAGTGATCAATAAAGGCACATCTAGTGAATGAACTCTTCCGATGCTGAAATCTCCGCGCTTTCGCTACGTATATCCTGGCCTAACAGAGCTAGGCCATCAGCAATTTTTCTGAACTGCCTTGTACCTTGTCTCCCGTCCCTAATAAACGATTTCCGTTAAGTAGTTTGAAGTTTACCGGCACAGCCGGGAATGTTTCGCCGGGCGAGCGTGCGAAGACACAAGTGCTGCCTTGTACGATTACCGACCATCTTGCCATCATAGTTTTTCATCGACCGTGGCGATCATCTGACAAGCCTTAACGGGCTCCTTCAAAGGTTAACTAGCACGTGAAGCGGCACTTGGAGTTCCTCTGCTGTTCGGCGCTTGTAAATCGAGGCGCGTCAAAAACAAAACCACGGGGCACGCAAAGCTCATATACGCGAAGCGCCTTAACAAATCGAAACTCTCCTGGCCGCCTGTGGTGCCGCCAAGCATCCGTTTTCTTTGCTTCCAACATTCAGGTTGCCTTTTGTCTGCCTTCTTTATGTGATAAAAGTGCACTATCGGTTTTAAAACAAAATTTACTTCAATATTGAACCGCGCAATCTTCCTTTGTCAGCCTCAGAGATTCCCGCAACATGTAGGAAGGAAAATTCCTCCAAGGTGGCGTCTCTTGTCCTAGGACGTCACCACGCTTGTACTTGCAAGTTTGGCCTGTGGCGGCGATACCTGTATTTTGGTTCTTGCTATTTTCTACCTTACAAGAGCTTTGTTTTCAGTAAGAGCGGCGTTTTTGGGATCAGGAGCTGGTATTCTATTGATAGAAGCCAACTTCAATTTCTCCTCAGTGTCCCTTTAACCACTGAGCCACCGCGGCAGGTCTCTGTCGTGCAGTGACGCCACACAGCACACCGCTTTTGTTTTACATGCTAAAAAGATTTTTGCGCCAAAACAACACACACAAGAAAGGCGACGACACTTCAGGCAGCACTCAATGCTACAGTTGCCTGTCTCAATGGTATGGGTCTATCCATATCATCTGAAAAAAAAATTGGCTGGGGCTTAGCTAAGGTTACGCCTAGATATCTGGATGCGAAAAGGTTCTGTGATGCTTATGGTTTAGCTTATGAGACTCCCTCAATTCTCACACCGCAAGAGCGCCTTCAGACTACCGTTTCGCATACATTGAAGGCAGCTTAAACGGCAGCGGTTACAACGAAGACTCGCTTATTACGAATTAAGGTGGTGCTACCGTAAAAATTTGCATAAGAGGAATGACAACTCGTCTCAGATATAACGAACGACTGCGGCCGTGCAACTCGGTTAGGACAAACAAGGAGGCGCCGGGAATTCTACCCAGCTGTCTAAAAACTCGCGCTTCCCGTGACCGCAGATGGCGAACAGCGCCACCCAGCCCCGGTGACATCGCTCTGGAGAGAACTTCGAGACACAAAAAAGCAACAAATGCAGCATTAAACACACGAAAATTCGCCGTCGAAGCGCACGCCGACGGGTTAAGGCATACACGTTGATCACTGCGTAAGTATGTGCCTGCTGGGCAAAGCCTCTAAAGTGCAAGTGAGATTACAGCCGGGTCGGCGATCAACCAATGGTGGCGATTAGAGAATCTTAACAGCAGTCACGTGGAATACCTGGCTTGCCCAGCCGATCACGTGGCAAGCGTCACCAGCCCAATCGGTTCTCCACATTCTGCGCTGCCACCGTGAGTAGACAATGCCCAGACTGTGCAGTTGATATGTTCTGTGTGTACTTGCGCTAGCTTCACCGCCGCATGGACCCCGGCATGACAGACGAAGGTGACGCACGTGGTGTTTGTGGCAATGGGTCGTTATTGCGCAGCTGGCTGGCACGGGTGACTTCGTTAATGCCGACATCACTGAGCCACGAACTGATGAAGCATTGTACGCTAAGTACGAGCACTCCCAGACTGCCAGGAACATTATGAAGACCACGACAAGGAGGTCGACCTATTGCCACCTGCCTTGAACGCGTCAACCTTAGTTATGTCGCATCCCCAAAGCAGATTGTTGGCGGCAAGGTTCTCGGCCGGGAGCACATGACCACCGTGGACAGCTTGCAAAGCAACGTGATGGGGCTTGCTTTCAAGTATCAGACGCACATAACTCACTAACTCCCTTTTTAAAATATATGTATTGCTTTTCTTATTTTATAATTTGGTTGTGGCATTAGAAGTTCACTTACTACGAACTTCAACAACAACGCAATCAATGCGACCGTCAGGCTCGCTTGGACTGTGTTTGTTAGCTTGCTAGAAAAAAAGTGCGCACTGTTTATGGAAAATGAGCACATAGCGCGCACAACAAGCGCGAAGGCACACTTTCAACTGCGCTACTGCTACTAGTGATGCTGATGACTGCGTTGTGCACTGTCCGAAAATCGTGGCATTCAAACATTCATTGTGTATTTGCACTGCGACTTCACGATTTGTGCTTTATAACATATTTATGGCTTCAAAAGGTGGCTCGTCGTAAGAAAGGCCATCTCTCCAGGGGCCGTATTCTGTACCGCTCTCAATACTAAAACGAGACCAAAACGCTCACAATGCCGCCATATTGGCCCACTCCTATTTTTTGCGTCACCGGCGACTGCTGTAAGCGTAGTGAACACGGCTGAAGTGATGACGTTGCGCACTTAATAATGCGGACTTTAAATTGAGAGCGAAAAAGGTAGCACTTAAAAAAATGGCGGCGAACGTGGCGGCATACTTTGCAATACGCCGGTTGCGTCGGCACGAGCAACGACGTAGAAGAGCGCACGAAGACGCTTTTGACTTGCCGGACCAGTTGTTTCGGCGCGAGCTTCTGGAGAAGGACACTGCGCGGCGGTTGTGTCACGACCTTTGCGATGAACTGGGAGGTTTGCGAGCAAGTACGGTGTCAGTGGAGCGGTACGTTCTGTGCGCACTGCGCTTTTTCGCCACCGGCGGTTTTCAGAGCGCCGTAGGCAACGAGGGCAATGTCGGCGTATCGCAACCGACGGTTAGTAGATGTGTGCGGCGGGTTTCCGAAGCCATCGTTCAGGTTGGGTCGCGGAAAGGGTGGGTGCGCTTTCCGGCGAGCCCCGAGGAAAAGGCGGCGGCGAAGGAGGGTTTCCATCGCTACGGCAGCATACTTGGCATCGTTGGGTGTGTCGATGGCACACTCATCGCCATTAAGGCGCCGCGGGGCAATGCTGCACACACGGCAGCCATCTGGGGCCGCAAATGATAGTGAGTAGACTTCATCTGCTGTTTTTGACTACATGTGTTCGCCTGCAAGTCCAGGCCGCAACAGCGGAAGTTCATGCCTAAGCTTGTATTGTACCAGCTGTTTTCTTTCAGGTCTGCGACTTCAACCTTCGCATCCTGGCCGTAGACCCCCGCTGCCCCGGCTCGTGCCACGCAGTCTTCGCCTGGCGCTATTCGTTGCTGCGACGTGATGTTATGAGACGCATGTTGGAGGGAGGAGTTTCTTTTGGGTAAGCAGCAAAGAATGCCCTGTCTGGGTTACATATATCGAGCTACAGTGGTCCGCATGCACTGAAGCTACAAGCGTGCTAGTTGCTCATGCGCCTCGTGCGAGTTTTCGCCCCTGTGTTGTCACCGCATGCAGTAGAAACACAAGGCACATAAAGCATTTTTGGAATGCTTGCTATTTCAAGCTTAAGCCAAGGCAGAAAGCGTTTGTACGACACTTGTGGTGTATTGGAATTAGTGAAACGTTTATTTCAATATGAGCTTACAAGGGCGTATGCCTAAACATCTCAGCCATGCATTGCCTGCATGCCCAAGAATGTCATGTTCAGCAAAACCTGGTAGTGGGCTACTTAATCTGAATCTTCCATTGTATTGTAGGGCATACTTGAAGGCTGTTGAAACCAGTAATGGCAAAGAACATTGTTAACAGTGCATGATTCTGGTTATGCAGGAGACAGTGAGTACCCTCTGGAGTGTTGGCTTTTAACACCTCTGCCAAGCCACCCAAGTGCATCGAACATGGCGCACGCATCAATGCGTTCGGTGGTCGAGCGCGCCATTGGCATGCTCAAGAGCCGCTTCCAGTGCCTGCAAAGGTACCGGACGCTCTATTACGAGCCGGAGCAACTGGCTCTCATCACCACAGCGTGTGCCGCGCTGCAAAACCTCTGCTTGGAGGCCGCTATGCAAGCGGACGATGAGGGTGCCCCTGCCCCAGAAGACAACGGCCCGCCTCTGCCTGCCGGCTATTTGCCAGGTACTGGGACCCGCATTACCTACCTTCAAGAGAAATTGTGCGCGCGCATGCAGTCAACCAGCTGCGGAGAAACCGTCTGCAGCAGCCGTTGGCACGGTTGCGCTGGCAACAGCAGCATGTGCAATGAACTAGCTGGCCAAGTCGTCGCAGCCACAGAAGGCAGTGTCCAGCCAATGCTTCTGTGTGTGTGTGTGTGTGATGGCTGTTTTAGTTACAGCTAGTCAAGTGGCGGCTTCTTTTTTATTGTTTCTTGTTCACGGTCTGTCTCTGGAAGCAAGTGTGCACACCAGCTGCCACTACACTGATAGTGCATTTGCACGTATACTTTCCAGTTCATCGCATAACTCGCAATACAGCCACTTCACAGTCGTCTTGTTCAGTCGGAACTCTCGCCAAAACAACTCGTCCAGCAAGCCAAAAGCATCTTCATGCACCCTCCTACACCATTTCCTGTGTGGACCCACCCGCCCCTCCACTGTCGTCATCTTGCATCCTGCCTGTGCTGTGCTGTGTGTAGAGCTACCTGTGCTCACTGTTTGTGTGATGAAGCTCGTGAATACATAGCAAGGGAGGAAATGTTTGTGATGCCTGTTGTAATGGGAAAGTAACACCGAAGCATTTAATCACTGTGCACCACTATTTTTTAACTGCATGATGACCATTTCATACAGGCATTGCATAATCACGGGGTAGAAGAGCCTTATGTTAAAATACTGGAAGATATATATAGCAACTGCACAGCTACTATAGTCCTCCATAAAGTCAGCAATAAAATTCCAATAAGGAAGGGCGTCAGGCAAGGAGACACGATCTCGCCAATGCTGTTCACCGCATATTTACAGGAGGTATTTCGAGGCCTGGCTTGGGAACAGTTGGGAATAAGAATAAATGGAGAATACCTAAATAATCTGCGATTTGCTGATGACATTGCTTTGCTGAGTCACTCAGGAGGTGAACTGCAAATCATGATCAATGAGTTAGACAGGCAGAGCAGATCGATGGGTCTAAAAATTAACATGCAGAAAACCAAGGTAATGTTCAACAGCCTAGCAAGAGAACAACAGTTCACAATTGGCAGCGAAAGCCTAGAAATTGTGACGGAATACGTCTACCTAGGGCAGGTAGTGACAGCTGATCCGGATCATGAGAGGGAGATAACTAGAAGCATAAAAATGGGGTGGAGCGCATATGGCAAATTCTCGCAGATCATGAGTGGCAGTCTACCAATTTCCCTCAAGAGGAAAGTGTACAACAGCATAATCTTACCGGTACCCACCTACGGGGCAGAAACGTGGAGGCTAACGAAAAGAGTTCAGCTTAAGTTAAGGACAATGCAGCGAGCCATGGAAAGAAAAATGATAGGTGTAATGTTAAGAGATTGGAAGCGGGCAGAGTGGGTGAGAGAACAAACACGGGTTAATGACATCCTAGTCGAAATCAAGAGAAAGAAATGGGCTTGGGCAGGGCATGTAATGCGAAGGCAAGATAACCGCTGGTCCTTAAAAGTAACGGAGTGTATTCCAAGAGAAAGTAAGCGTAGCAGGCCCCCGGCAGAAGGTTAGGTGGGCAGATGAGATTAAGAAGTTTGCAGGCAAAGGGTGGATGCAGCTGGCAAAGGATAGGGTTAATTGGAGAGACATGGGAGAGGCCTTTGCCCTGCAGTGGGTGTAGTAAGGCTGATGATGATGATGATGACCATTTCACACAAGTGGTCGCATCACCAAAGGCATTAGCAAAACATTTTGCACGGCATAACATGGGCAGTAAATCCCATGTCTTGTCCATTGGAGCACAATCTGTCATGCAGACATGATAAAAAAATATTGCAAAACTGCAAGCTTGCATGGTAATTATCACAGCTTGTGTAGGCAGGAAGGCCACTTTTGCACATAAGCATACAAACATGGTACGCAACTACTGCAATGTTCAGTAAGTAGTGCATAATACATAGGTGCCGACTGCGGTGGGGCTGGAGGGCTCGAGCCCACCCAAAAATTATTCCCCCCAAGGGGGGCTATCGATACGAGATTGAAGTGTACAGTTGGAAAGGTATCATCATGCAATGCATATTCTAATAATCGTATCATAGCATAGTACACAAGGATGTAGTGGTCATACCAGTACATAAAGCTGGAGATAGGCAGAATCCATCTAACCATTGACCCATTACTTTGAGATTAATAGCACGCAAAATAATAGTACACACATTTACACATTTTAATTTTCTGGAGGATAGCAATTTCTTCTCTCCAACAGAGCATGGCTTCCGAATGTCTTTCTCTTCTGACATTCAACTACTTTCCTTCACTTACTACTTGCACTTCTATTTTGAATGCGCTTTTCATCTCACTGCATATTTCTTGACTTTGCTAAACCATTCGATAAAGTTAATAACTCACTGCTATTATATAAGCTGGGTGTGCTGAACATTGACCCTGAAGTTCTGAACTTGATTTATAGATTTCCTTCTTCTCGTGTTGAATTTGTCAGCATTAATGATGCTGAATCCTGTACTGTAGCTCTTGGTGCTAGGGTTCCTCAAGGGTCAGTACTTGGCACCCTTAACTTAATTCATCTTCTATATTGCTGTGAATTGCAGTCCCTGTCCGGAATGTACTCTGTATCCTGAGAGTAAAATAAATATGTTTTGTTTAGGAGCATTCCCGGAGGATGGGGGAAGGCGAGTGAAAAAACAGAGAGGATGCTAACTGTGCCCCAGTCCCCCTGGCAGATTGAAAACTTGGTGCCTGTGACTTAATGCATTTTACACGACTCGAAATGTAAAAAAAAAATGTGAATGTCACAACTGGCTGTTATCACTAAATATGATAAACAGTCCAGTAGTGCCTATGAAAAGGTACATAACCAAGTGCATGACACTTAATGCAAGTCGCTGTACCCAAAATGATAGCAGCATGAATAGAAAGTCCTCATTAATATATAGAGACGTGTAAGCATCACAGTCACATCAGTGAGGTGGTGTGTGAGTAGAGGTCTGATGATGATAGTGAATTTTTTTGACGCAAGGGCATGTGTGGCCAAAGAGCACCACGGGACAAGGTATTTTCGTTTGTTCAAGATGTGGTCCAACATCCATTTCCCAAGAATTTCACCCTGAATAAGCCGAGCACCAGGCCAGGGGAAGCTTGTACCCGTTGTATCACCAGTGGGTACACAGCAGCACTTGGGATCGAATCTCACACCTCCCGCATGCGAGGCGGATGCTCAACCACTATGCCTCCGCTGCAGTCATTAGAGGTTTTCACCGAACAGCAAAACATAAAGCACAGTCATGCAGAGCTTTACAAAATATGCAGGCAACACTGCATGAAAAGCCCCATTACAGCAGACATATGGTTTGGTCACTAACACCTCTGCATCTTGGAGAACGTGAAATGGTAACAAAATGGTAAAATGGTGAAATGATAACAAGAAAAATGCAGATACAGACTGACTAGATATTATACATCTGCATTTTGCACAATGTAAAAAGGCACCATTAGAAATATGCATAAACAAACTGTCTAGAAAATATCACACATGTGCATGTCACAGAGGCTAAAAAGGTACAGTAACAAAAACTACAGACCTTCTGCGACTTGCAGAAAAATATAAAAAACAGTAACAAAAACTACAAACCTTCTGCGACTTGCAGAAGGCTATAAAAACTACCAAAAACTTCAAGCCTTCTGCGACTTGCAGAAAACTGAAAAACGAGTAACAAAAACTACAAACCTCCTGCGACTTGCAGAAGGCTATAAAAAACAGTAACAAGAAATACAAGCCTCCTGCGACTTGCAGAAGGCTGTAAAAAAACAGAAACATAAACTACTAACCTTCTGCGAAGTGCAGAAGATGATAATAAACAGTAACACAAACAAACCTTCTGTGACTTGCAGTAGGCTGTACAAAAAATAAAGGCTGCGCAAACAGGACAACAGGACCTTAGCTCGGTGGTGGATGTACCTGGTAGTGGAGCATAAGCACCAAGAAGGAGACGGCCACCACAAGCTGCTCGTGCAGGCGCACAGACTGCTCCCTGGTGTCCCGCACAGCTGCCGCCAGGTCTGCTACAGTGGCTGTTATCTGCCGCCTATTGGCAGCAGCTTCGTTGAGGTGCTGCACATACAACAGGGTTGAAGAATTAAGCACGGATTTGGAAAGGTGAATATGGCAACATTATGTTGCATGGAGCTGCATCTGCTGTACAAAATGTGGTGCACGGTGTCAGCACGTACCTCCAGGAGGCGCGCCTGAAATTCGGCATCCCTCCTGTTGCGAGCCTCAGCGAGGTCCACTGTGCGCCGGGTCTCGCGAAGGAGTTCAGCCACCTCCTCGTCCTGCTGACTCCTCCAAAGCACAGGACGGCCCGGAACTGGTGGTGAGGGCGGTGAGGGAGATGAGGGCAGTGTGGGCAGTGCAGTCGGCTGCTGGGTGCCTGCCAGAGGGAAAACAGTCTGAATGTGCAACTTGTCATACAATACAGCACAATGTGCAATAAACAAACTGTTCAGTGCAATGTCTGAGGGGAGCAGAGCAGAGTACATAAAAGCAGTTACAATCAGTGATATGACAAAGGCAGCATTGTTTCAGTGTACTCAATGTGCACATCAGCCTCGTCACAACTCCCACTGTAAGAGGGAAACAGCTGAAACAACGTGCCAATGCAGGATGCGCTAAAAACTTTTGTGCACTTTGTAAAACAACTGTGACTGTATGATGCTCCTGTATATACTATTAATTTGAGGCAGCTAGCAAAAATGGTAATGTCCAGTCTGCATAGCCTCTATACTGGCAGGCGAACTCACTAGCTATCTCGCCATGCTGGTGTTGCTGCTCCTCCTCCAGCAGCTCAAGAGGTGTTGTCTCACTTGCCCCTGCCCATGACGTATTGGTGTCATCTAGATGAAATCATTACACAGGACACAACTGCTCAGTGAAGTTTCTGCACAGCGGGAAATCTGTACGACTAAAATGTGTGCTTAGTCATTAGGGCGGCACAATCAAGGTGAAAACATACTACCAGAAGAGAGAAGGTAAAGAAGCTGAGGCTGCATTTGCAGTCTCCAATTTATGCACTCCCACACCTTCCAAATTTAGCAGGAACACATATGAGGTCATCACCAGTGTACACAAGCTGTAAGGCATACACATAGAATGGTTCACCTACCAGCTGCAGAGTGGGCCTCCCTCTGTAGGCCGCTTGTACCCGGTATGCTGCCCACTGAAGCTCTGTGGCCGCGAGGTGGCCTGAGGGGATGAGGTGGGCTGGCCCGCTCCTGCAAGAAGGAAGGCGCAGCACAACATGTTCAAACACGAATGTCTTGTGGTTCATCAGAGGGCTGCATTGCTTACTGCACATGACCGTGAGGTTCGATCAAGAACCCTTCGTTACCAGCAAGCTGAAACCTTTGCAATTGCCTGTAACGTCACAGCAGTTGACTAACGACAGTGGACATACCTGCTGCTGGCAGGGGGCGGCGAGCTGCTGGCAGTATGGCCTCCCGACACCCCCGGCACTCACTGGCCCGACCAGTTGCACGACGCGGCTAGCCCTACTCGATAGCCTACCGCCACTGGTGCCCCTGTGATGTATGATGCGGAAATGCACGTTAAACGGTGCTCCACAGACCACTGTTGACCAGCTCAGCCTTGGCCAGCTTGCAGCCATGCCAATTCTGCGTGCCACTGGGAGGCCAACACATGCCAAGTGTGGCACCAGTGCTCAGGTGATTTCACAGCCGGACCCTCTCGATTCAGTGTGGCGGCAATCTGTTCCCAGAGCTCCAGCCTGCGAGCCGCCGGATACTCGGGCGAGAGCTCTGACGCAGCCCGTGCCAAGGGCGGATGCTGCTCGAGAAGCTCGATTAGCAACAGCTCCTGGGCGACGGACATGCGTGACCTGTTCGGTGGGGTCGCCACTTCAAATGATAATGGTTTTTCACCCCAATTCCCTAGGCAATTTCTCGGTATCGACCTGAGTGAAATTAATTTTGTAGACAGGGAATTGTAGGGAATCTACAATAGTGGTCGCTTACATATACGTGCGCTGCATTGAAACAACTTGTAGCAAAGTTATGAAAGACCACAGAGTAGCGAGACGGTTTTAAATGTGCACCTAAATGTTTTACTCACATTTTTTCGTCCCGATGCTCATATCCGTTTGACAACATATTTACCTCCACAAGTCGTCTTCGTCGATTTTCATGCCGACAGCTCCTTGCAAGTTGATCTCTGTAGGCCCGTAGCAGTCACTGCCTTTAAACTAATTTTACTGTGCACTTAACACATCGGCAAAGTGCCTTGATTTTAGACGACACGCAAAAAAGGACAGGAGCAGTGGCTGGGGATCAGTTGCTTTCTAGCAGACCGCCATGTTCACGCTATACCACTGCCAGCACGCCCTCATGGCGAAAGATGTTACCCAACAGCAAATTTAATTGCAAAAGTGAGAACGCTTCTAATTTTCCTTCATGCTGTTGAATTTGCAGCACAGTTTATTACCAAAATAAGCATTATTTGTTTTCTTCATTGCGTTTCTGTTTATTTTTAGACTGGCATATTCACGCTTTACCGCTGACAGCACATCTTCGCGGCAACAAAAGTGACTGAACAGCAAACTTAATTGCAAAACTGAGAACACCTATTGTTTTCCTTGGTGTTGTTGAGTTTTAAACACAGTTTGTTAGCAAAATAAAACAATACTTATTTTGTTCACTGCAACTTTACAGGAAAACGTTAGCGTACGGTCCCTTCTCATGCGAATAAATGTTTCCGGGGCGGAGCCACCGCAACCCTGCTACTAGTTGGTTGATCCCGCAGTTGGCATCTTGCTGTGTCGTCATTTTGACGTCACGCACTAAAGCTTGAGAGCGATTTAGAGAGGGGTACAGAATATGGCCCCAGTTAACTAGCCACGATGGCGTCAAGCAAGGTACAACATTTTAAAAAGGTTTTAGGCCTACCTGTGACTGCTCGTGCAGGTGCCGTACGTGCAGCTGCAGATTCCCTGCGTCGTATGTCGGTGTTTCTGGCTGGTATGCATTTCTAAGTTGTATTGTGTAGAGAAGAGGTCTCCGCATTTCTCACAGGCGAGGAGCACGCTGTGCAAAGGAACGATATTGACGTCCTCTGAAAAAGAACCAACCAGTGGGAGGAGCGAATGAGCACATGTAGAGTGAAGAACTGCCCACAGAATTCGGTGTTCTTAATGAGTACTGTACAAGAAAGGTAAAGGCCATCAGTAGTACTTTTTCACATCAGTTCCTCAGTATCAATTCTGTGCATGGCAGTTTTCTTAAGGTAGTAACAGAACAGTACATCATATTAAATATTTGCCTGTTCACGATACAAAGGCAGCGCGATTGTACAAACCTGCACAGAGCAGTCAGGAGGCAATATATACAATAAAGATAAAAAGGCAGTGCCTTTTCCGGAAGCGCGATCGACCAGCTTCGTATCGGCACACATGCATCAAATGGGGAGTTCTCTCACAATGCTGATGTCTTTTACATGCACTATGAATATATACATAAAAAGCAAGCACCCATTCTTTTTAATCCACAGTTTAATACCCCTGCTATTCAGGCAATGTGTCAATGTTCCTTCACCTTTCACCGACATGTCCTCGCACAAAAAGGTCCGCCGTCCCTGCTGACATTCATAGTGGTCATAGTCAGGCATATTCGAATTAGCTTAGACTTGAAGAGGGAACGGAAGAAGCTAGTGAAGAGGAAGTCCATTAATGAGTTAGCAGCAAGAAGGAAAATAGAGGAATTCAGGATATCGCTGCCGAACAGATATTCAGCTTTAACTGAGGAAGACGATCTTAATGTACATACAATAAACGATAACCTGACAGCTGTCATTACTTAGTGTGCAGTAGAAGTAGGCGGTAGGATGGTTAGACAGGATACCGGCAAGCTATCTCAAGAGACAAAAGATCTTATCAACAAACGCCAAAGCATGAGGACGCATAACCCTACAGACAGAATAGAACTAGCAGAGCTATCGCGGTTAATAAATAAGCGCAAGATAGTTGACATAAGGAAGTTTAATATGGAGAGAATCCAGCATGCTCTAAAGAACGGGGGCTGCCTAAAAGCGGTGAAGAGGAAACTAGGCATGGGTAAAAACCAGATGTATGCGTTAATAGACAAGGAGGGCAATGTCATTAGCAATATGGATAAGATAGTTAAAGGAGCAGACGAGTTCTATACAAATCTATACAGAAGCCAATGTAATGAGGACGGTAATGAGAGAGAGTAGCCCACACCAATGCATCATCCCTCCAGTAACGAAAGAGGAAGTAAAGAAAGCCTTAGGAGCAATGGAAAGGGCAAAAGCAGCTGGGGAGGATCAGGTAACAGCAGATATCTTGAAGGACGGTGGGGAGATCGTGCTAGAAAAACTAGCCACCCTGTATACGCAATGCCTTATGACTTCGACCGTACCAGAAGCCTGGAAGAACGCAAACATTATCTTAATTCATAACAAGGGAGACGTCAAGGACTTGAAAAATTACAGGCTGATCGGCTTACTCTTCGTTGCCTTCAAGATATTTACTAAGGTACTCGCTAATTTATCAGGGCAACTTTAGACTTCAATCAACCAAATGATCAGACAGGCTTTTGTAAAAGATACTCCACAATAGGTCATAGTTACAGTGTCAGTCAGGTGATAGAAAAATGCGAAGAATACTACAAACCTCTATGCACAGCCTTCATTGATTACGAGAAAGCGCTTGACTCAGTGCAAATATCAGCAGTCATACAGGCATTGCGGAATCAGGGTGTAGAAGAGCCTTATATCAAAATACTGGAAGCTACATATAGCAAAATGGCATTGCTCTGGGACAGTTGGTATCAATCCATCTTTGGGCCAGGGTGAACTTTGGGACGCACCAACGTAGACAAACACATTGAAACACAGAACACCATAGCTGCCTTAGTCCCCCCATAAAGTCGGCACGAAAATTCCAATAAGGAAGGGCATCAAGCAAGGAGACACGATCTCGCCAATGCTATTCCTCCCCGGTTTGCAGGAGGCATTCCGAGGCATGAAATGGGAACAGTTGGGGATAAGAGTTCATAGGTAATACCAAAATAATCTGCCATTCGCTGATGACATTGCCTTGCTGAGTCACTCCGGAGGTGAACTGCAAATCGTGATAAATGAGTTAGACACGCTGAGCAGAATGGTGGGTCTAAAAATTAACATGCAGAAAACCAAAGTAATGATCAACAGCCTAACAGCCTAGCAGGAGAACAGCAGTTCACAATTGGTAGCGAGGTGCTGGAAGTGGTAAAGAAATACGTCCACTTAGGACAGGTAATGACAGCTGATCCGGATGATGAGAGGGAAATAACTAGAAGGATAAGAATGGGGTGTAGCACATGTGGCAGGTTCTCTCAGATCATGAATAGCAGGTTACCAATATATATACCTCAAGAGAAAAGTGTACAACAGCTGTATCTTATCGGTACTCACCCTACCGGGCAGAAGCATGGAGGCTAATGAAAAGGGTTCAGCTTAAGTTAAGGACAACACAGCGATCCATGGAAATAAAAATGATAGGTGTAACGTTAAGATACAGGAAGCGGGCAGAGTGGGTGAGGGAACAAACGCGCGTTAATGCCATCGTAGTCAAAATAAAGAGGAAGAAATGGGCTTGGGCAGGGCATGTACTGCGAAGGCGAGATAACTGCCGGTCTTAAGGGTAACAAAGTGGATTCCAAGATAAGGCAAGCGTAGCAGGGGGAAGGTTAGGTGGGTGGATGAGATTAGGAAGTTTGCAGGCATAAGGAGAGCGCCGCTGGCAAAGGATAGAGTCAATTGGAGACATGGGATGCTTTGCTCTCCAGTAGGTGTAGCCAGGATGATGATAATGATAAATCACGCATGTTCGAAGCTTGCAAATGCTATCAACCGATTATTATCTACCAGCTAAGGAGTGCAGGATAAGTTTCTCCTCGCCTTCTTTCAACGCCTCTGGTCCTCTCGGGTTCTCTAGCAAACTCTTGGCAAAGGACATTGAATATCCAACGAGTAGTTCTTCGTTGGGGCCAATGTTCCTTAGTGTGCGGTAGTAGATGTCTCCGTTGATGAGCAAGGCCCCGAGGTTTTGTCGATGCTTGCAGGGGGAGTAGTTCAAGTCGTTCATCCAGTGGTTGCGCTGCTGTGGGCGTCCATCTATCACGAAGAACTGTCCATATCGGCGCACCTGCATAATGCAGAGGTTCAACCGTCTAAACGCTCAAGTCAATATTTTTCTCTACCATACTCACGTAAAACAACGGACACAAAAAAAACGTGGCGTAAATTTTAAGTGTCCGGAAACGGGCCAGTATTTTGGTATCTAATCTGGTACCTCTGTCAGATGGGCATTTCAAACGCCTTCTTACCGACCAGTCTATCCTCTCTAAGGCCACTGAGCGCTGTTACACGGACGGGTTCTGTGGCCATTGAGACACCGTTAGCGTACTGTGTACCCTATTACTTTTACGGAAGTACCAGCCCGCCCACCGCCTGCGAGCACGCGCTGATTGGCCCGGATGCTGCAGGCACACGCCGGGTACCTGGTGCCATCTGGTGCCGTTAGGATGTTTTGCGCGTGTGCATTGGCTGCGCGCGGCCTCCCGGTACGAGTCAATGGAGCAGCGCAGAACTCCTGGAGATTTTGAGGGCCTCCCAGCAGTGGCCGTGTGCACTCTCGGGCGCGATTGCTCGCAGCAGCGCGTAGGAGAATAAAATCCGGGCAGTATCAATTTTGAAAAAGTGGAATTAAAATATACAACTTATTTAGATGATGATTATAGTAAATTTTTATGCCGCAAAGGCTTCTGAGGCCGAAGAGCGTCGTGGAACAAGGTATTTTGGTCTACTGACAACTTATTTTGCGGAAAAAAAAGGACAGCTCGGGCTACCAAACACTGCGACGTGCATATATAGTGCCATTCTCGGGGATATAAAACAACCAACACCAGCTTCGTTAAAAGTGCATGAATGCTACTACATTCAACTTGTCCAAGAACATTGAGTTCATTTCAAGAGTAATTAATATTCATCTAACGAATAATTTTGTTTTTAACCTTTTAGCATAGCCTTCAGCTTACGATCAAGCTTCCAGCTTGGCCTGTGAGTGCGACTCTTGTACGGTGAGCGGGACGGTTTAGCGTGCACCCGCGCCGGTAGCCATACCTGAGATTTCGCGAAAACTTGCAAGGAAAATGAAAAGGCTTCTAATAATGGATCTGGTGACTCATGCAGCGATGTCCCATGGTTTTATCTCATGTTTTGCGTCCCAAAGAAGTTTGGCAAAATGGTGAGGCACTGACAACCATAGGTGAGCCTTTTGTTACATATATTTTTTTTCTTTTTCCTCTGACATTATTATAACGCGGCATTTCAGTGCAGCCGTACAGTATTATACAATAACGTTGGAAAGTCCGCATGCTCATTGCATCCTCGATATGCGGTTTGCCATTGTAATCATCCGCTGCAATCTTCCCTCTCACACAACAATGGCACGTATTCCAGCATAATCTGTCCCCACTAAAAACTCCCCTCGAATGCCCTTGCATGTATGGGACAGAGTAACAATGCGAGCAGAGTAGTGCAATTGCAACCCAGGTGTTCCGAACGTTGTCTATAAGAGCATTTACAACCTGAGTCTGAGTATTCTATACACTGGCCGGGCAAGCTCACCGGCCAGGTGCAGCCGCCATTTTCGATGCTGTCCACCTTGATTCCGTGATACGGGCCGAAGTGAAGTCCCTTGGGCAGCGCCTTCAAAGTGAACACTCTCAGCGGGACGCCCTTGACTGTGGACGTGCCCGAGGCCAGGAACTCGAACAAGCTCGTACCTACGAGACTGGAGCCTTGCGACTGCACCTGCGTATAGGAGTATTATTCCGCCGTGTTCAGCAGCCGCTGTACTGCAAACTGGGGGCTCGGGCATACAGGTTAAATATTATGGCGCTGGCTGTTAGTGCTAGGATTGCCGTGTTTCGTGCCGTAATCGCAGTCGTCATCCCGGCGCGTGTTTGCGATTAAGTACCCGTAACCACCCCACCCCCCACCCAAAAAAAGGAACGTTCGCGTAAAAACAGGTTGACTCGTGCAGCCCGCCAGAAGAGTGAAGTTGCTGTTTGTGAAGTGTAGTGCAGATAGAACCGGCCAAAGCTTGTGACCTCCAAAAATAGACGAAAACGTGTACACGACCTGGTTAATAAGCAGTATATAGCACATAAATGGGTGGACGGTATGATTTGGCGGGTGATTTGGAACGCACATGGGGTGATGCATTTTTGAATTTAGTATCGCGTTCAAGCAGTTATCGCAACGTTTTTCAAATGTGCTCAACGTTTTTTGATTGATCCGATTTACATTCTTTCAGCTAAGGCGAGGAAGAACCAGCTCCGACAGCGTTGAGGTTCGAACTGCTTTTAATTGCGCTGCTAGCGCTGCGGCTGCATCGCCCAACTTGCTCTTTCTTGTCCGGCGCCGCGCCCCTCGTAGTGCGGAAGCCACAGGATGCGCCCAGCGGATGTGCTTGGAGGAAGGTGCGCACAATGATGGCGCAGCCGAAGCGAGAGTGAGTGGAGAGCCGACGGGCAGAGGAGTGGCCACGTAGGCTGGTTTGAGTCGGTCAGCAGCCACGACGTCTTCACAGCCGTTGACGTCAGACGTGAAGCTCTTCTGCGCACGATGGAGCATGCGGAACGGTCCTTCGTAGGCCGGCGTGAGGGGTGGACGGACATGGTCACGGCGGATGAAGACATGGGTGCACGAGGCCAGGTCCTAGCTGACGAACACGGACTGAGGGTGACGGGCTGCAGCGGTGACAGGAGTTATGTGGCGAAATGTGCTGCGTAGGTCTCGTGGCAGCGTCATGGATTAATGTAGGGTGAAAGGAGAAAA